>NC_064835.1:62447272-62750302 GCF_024166365.1 Elephas maximus indicus
TGGGGTCTTAAGCACTAGCAAGCAGCCATCTAAGATGCGTCAATTGGTCTCAACCCACCTGGATCAAAGGAGAATGAAGAACACCAAGGACACCACGTAATTACGAGCCCAGGAGACAGAAAGGGCCATATGAACCAGTGACTACATCATCCTGAGACCAGCAGAACTAGATGGTGCCTGGCTACAACCGATGAGTGCCCTGACAGGGAACACAACAGAGAACCCTTGAGGGAGCAGGAGAGCAGTGGGATGCAGACCCCAAATTCTCATAAGACCAGACTTAATGGTCTGACTGAGACTAGAAGGACCCCAGTGGTCATGGCCCCCAGACCTTCTGTTGGCCCAGGATAGGAACCATTCCCGAAGCCAACTCTTCAGACATGGATTGGACTGGACAATGTGTTGGACAGGGATGCTGGTGAGGTGGACACTTGAGACTATGTTGGCATCTCCTGCCTGGAGGAGAGATGAGAGGGTGGAGGGGGTTAGAAGCTGGCGAAATGGACACAAAAAGAGAGAGTGGAGGGAGAGAGCTGGCTGTCTCACTAGGGGGAGAGTAATTGGGAATGCGTAGCGGGGTGTATATGGGTTTTTGTGTGAGAGACTGACTGGATTTGTAAACTTTCACTTAAAGCACAATAAAAATTATTTAAGAAAAGAGAGAGAGAAAGTATCAGAATGGATAAAAAAACAATGACCCATCAATATATTGCCTACAAGAGACACACCTTGGTCAGAAAGATAAAAATAAGCTAAAAATCAAAGGATGGAAAAAGTATATTAAGCAAATAGTAACCAAAAAAGAGGAGTGGCAATATTAATCTCTGATAAAATAGACTTTAAGGGAAAACCCAACATAAGAGACAAGGAAGTGCACTATGTAATGGTTAAAGGGTCAATTCACCAAGAGCACATAACCCAAATAAATATTTACGCACCCAACAATAGGGCACTAAAATACATAAAACAAACCGTAACAGTATTCAAAAGAGAAACAGACAATTCCAAAATAATAATAGGAGACTTTAAAACACCACTTTCAATGAAGGCTAGAACACCAAGAAAGAAATTCAACAAAGATGCAGACGATCTAACCAACACAATCAAGCAACTTGATCTCATGGACATAAACAGAACACTCCACCCAACAGTAGCACAGAACACGTTCTCCAACGCATGTGGATCATGCCCCAGAATAGACCATATTTTAGGCCATAAAGCAAGCCTCAATAAATTTTAAAAATATCAAAATAATACAAAGCATCTTCTCAGATCACAATGCTATAAAATTAGAAATCAATAACAGAAAGAACAAGGGAAAAAATCAAATACATGGAAACTGAATAATACCTTCCTTAAAAATCACTGGGTAATAGAAGAAATTAAAAATGAGATTTAAAAAATTTCCTAGAATCAAACAAGATACAACATACCAAAATGAAAATGCAACATACCAAAACCTTTGGAACACAGCAAAAGCAGTGCTCAGAGGTCAATTTATAGCAATAAATGCATACATCAAAAAAGGAGAAAGGGCCAAAATCAATATCTTAACCCTAAAACTCAAACACATAGAAAAAGAACAACAAAAGAAGCCCATAGCTGACAAAAGAAAGGAAATAATAAAGATTAGAGCAGAAATAAATGAGTCAGAAAACAGACAATCAAAAGAATCAAAAAGACTAGAAGTTGGTTCTTCAAAAAGATGAATCAAATCGACAAACCACTGGCCAAACTGACAGAAGAAAAGAAAAAGAAGATGCAAATAACTCAAGAAATGAGATGGGTGACATTACAACATAGCCAACTCAAATAAAAAGGATTATAACAGGATGTTATGAAAAATCATACTACAACAAATTTGAAAACCTAGGAAAAATGCACAAATTTCTAGAAACACACTACCTACCAAAACTAACACAAACTGAGGAAGAAAAACTAAACAGGCACATAACAAAAGAGGAAATCGAAGAGGTCATAAAAGAAATCTCAACAACAAATAAAAGCCCTGAACCAGACGACTTCACTGGAGAATTCTACCAAACATTCACAGAGGAGTTGACACCATTCAAACTATTCTAGAACACAGAAAATGAAGGAATACTCCCAAATTCACTCTATAAAGCCAGCATAACCCTGATACCAAAACCAGGCAAAGACACAGCTAAAAAAAGAAAATTATAGACCAATATCCCTCACGAATATAGATGCAAAAATTCTCAACAAAATTCTAGCCAACCATCTCCTGTCTGGAGGGGAGATGGGAGGGTAGAGAGGGTTAGAAACTGGCAAAATTGTCACGAAAGCAGAGACTGGAAGGGCTGACTCATTAGGGGGGAGTAAGTGGGAGTATGGAGTAAGGTGTATATAAGCTTATATGTGACAGACTGACTTGATTTGTAAACATTCACTTAAAGCTCAATAAAAATTATTTAAAAAAAAAAGATAAAAAAAAAAATTCTAGCCAACAGAATTCAACACCATTTCAAAAAAAATAATACATCATGACCAAGTGGAATTCATACCAGGTATGCAAGTTTGGTTCAACATTAGAAAGTCAACCAACGTAATCTACCTTATAACTAAAACAAAGAATGAGGATCACATGATCATCTCAATCGATGCAGAAAAGGCATTTGATAAATTCCAACACCCATTCTTGATGAAAATTCTCAGCAAGATAGGAATAGAAGGGAAATTCCTCAACATCGTTAAGAGCATATATACAAAACCAACAGCCGATATTATTCTCAATGGAGAAAGACTGAAAGCATTCCTCTTGAGAACAAAAACCAGACAAGGATGCCCCTTATCACCACTCTTATTCAATATTGTATTGGAAGTCCTAGCTAGGGCAATAAGGCAAGAAAGGGAAATAAAGTATATACAAATTGGTAAGGAAGAAGTAAAACTATCCCTATTCATAGATGATATGATCATATACGTAGGCAATCCCAGAGACTCCACAAGAAAGCGACTGGAACTAATAGAAGAATTCAGCAAAGTGCCAGAGTACAAGATTGACATACAAAGCCAGTTGGACTCCTCTACACCAACAAAGAGAACTTTGAAAAGAAAATCAGGAAAACAACACCATTTACATAGCCCTCAAAAACATAAAATACTTAGGAATAAATCTAACTAGAGATGTAAAAGACTGATACAAAGAAAACTACAAAACACTACTGCAAGAAACCAAGAGACCCACAAAAATACAAAAACATAGGAAGATGGATAGGAAGACTTAACACTGTGAAAATATCAGTACTATCCAAAGTGATCTACAAATATAAGGCAATCCTGATTGAAATCCCAATGTTCTTTAATGAGATGGAAAAACTAATCACTAACCTTATATGGAAAGGAAAGTGGCTCTAGATAAGCAGAGCATTATTGAAGAAGAGCAAGATAGGAGGCCTCACACTGCCTCATCTCAGAACCTACTATACATCCATGGCAGTCAAAACGGCCGGTTACTGGTACAATGGAAAACACATAGGCCAATGGAACAGAATTGGGAACCCAAAAATAAATCCATCCACCTATGGACAGCTGATATTTGACAAATTGTTGAAGTTCATTGAATGGGGAAGAAAAAGTCTCTTTAACAAATGGTGCTGGCAAAACTGGATATCCATTTGCAGAAAAATGAAACAAGATGCATACCTCACACCATACACAAAAAGTAACTCAGAATGGATCAAAGACCGAAATATAAAGCCTAAAACTATAAATATCATGGAAGAAAAAATAGGAACAATACTAGAGGCACTAATACATGGCAAAAATAGAATACCAAACACAACTAAAAATGCACAAACAACAGAAGATAAACTAGATAACTGGGATCTCCTAAAAATTAAACACTTATACTCGTCAAAAGTCTTCACCAAAATAGTAAAAAGAGAAGCTACAGACTGGGAAAAATATTTGGCTATGACATATCTGACAAGGGCCTAATCTCTAAAATTTATAGAAAACTTCAACATCTCAACAACAAAAAGTCAAAAACCGAATTAAAAAACTGGCAAAGGACATGAACAGACAGTTCACCAAAGAAGGATGTTCAGGCAACTAAAAAACACATGAAGAGATGCTTGCGATCATGAGCCATTAGAGAAATGCAAACAAAAACTACAATGAGATACAATCTCACCCTAGCAATAATGGCGCTGATCAGAAAACAACAAATGCTGGTGAGATTGTGGGGAGATTGGAACTCTTATACACTGCTGGTGGGAATGTAAAATGGTACAACCACTATGGAAAATGGTATGGCACTTCCTTAAAAAGCTTGAGATAGTAATACCATATGATCCAGCAATCCCACTCCTAGGAATATATCCTAGAAAAATAAGAGCCAACATAGCAATAGACGTATGCCCACTCATGTTCACTGCAGCATTATTCACAATAGCAAAAAGATGGAAACAACCTAAGTGTGCACCAATGGATGAATGGATAAACAAATTGTGGTACATATACACAGTGGAATACTACACAATGATAAAGAATAATAATGAATTGCAAAACATCTCACGAGGATGAATCTGGAGGACATTATGCTGAGTGAAGAAAGTCGATCACAAAAGGACAAATATGGTATGAGACCACTATTATAAATAGTCAAGAAAATGTTTACACACAAGGTTGGTGATTGGAACCTACCAGCCACTCTGGGGGGAAAGATTAGGCAGTCTGCTTCTATATTTACAGCCTTGGAAACCCTATGGGGCAGTTCTACCCTGTCCTATAGGGTCTCTATGAATCGAAATCGACTCGATGGCAATGGTTTGGTTTAGTAGGTGTGAAGTGGTATCTCACTGTGGTTTTGATTCAAGTTTCTCTGATGGCCAATGAAATTGAGCATTTTTCATGTGCTTATTGGTCACACGTACATCTTCTTTGGATAAATGGCTATGCCGATCCTTTGCCATGTATTAATTGGATTATTGTCTTTTTATTGTTCAATTGCAATAGTTCTTTAGATATTCTAGATACAAGCCCCTTATCAGATATATGATTCACAAATATTTTCTCCCATTCTGACCTGTCTTTTTACTTTATGATGGTATTCTTTGAAGAACTAAATTTTTTTAATTTGATGATATCCAGTTTATTTTTCTTTTGTTGTATATGCCTAAGAAACCATTGCCTAATCCAAGGACACAAAGATTTACATCTATGTTCTCTCCTAAGGGTTTTATAGTTTTAGTTCTTACATTTAGAACTTTGCTCCATACTGAGTTAATTCTTGGGTATGGTATGAAGTTGGGGTCCAACTTTATTCTTTTGCATGTGGGTATCCAGTTATCCTAGTAGTACAACTATTTTTTTTAATGGTGAGGGAAAAAGAGAAACCATACACAATTTTTTTAATCTTGTCAGCTATCATACTGGGGATAGTACTAGTATTGTTATTCTGACACTCTTTACAATATGGGAACAAACGAGTAAGTAACTGTGAGATATTCTAATTCTGTCATGCCCTATATCCTTGAGAACCAGGATTTTTGATATAAAAGAAAGCAGACACAGTCAAAACAGAGAAGAGACTAAGCAAAAGCTCAATTGAATTGGAATTATAAATATTAATATGAACTCATGAATTATTTAGCTCTACGCACTGAAAAAGCCTAAAAACAATGGCCAACCATGCAGCAGTGAGCACCCCTTAGCACCCAGATTATGGTCCTGAAATATTACTCCTTGCTAAAAGAAACCAGAATGTCTGAAGAAATGGGTGATTCCAAGATGAGCCTGGAGCATGACATAATACCGGATTATAAGGAAGCTACCGAAGACTAAGGGACCTCAGGAGGCTGCCACCAGCCAAAGATATGACCATCTGAGTTTCAATAATTATACTAGTTTCAATAGTTTGAAACTCATCAAATATGTTTAAATCTATGAGTTCATACTGATACTTTAAAAAACAACTAGATATGTTTAGAGAATGATAGGGAACCAATTTATTACCTTGAAAACTGGCAAATAAAAGGAACAAATTTAACATTTATCTTTTCTTTCCTGTATGAACTTTACTACTGGATAACAAAGCAGTAGATGAGAAAAGTGTATCTTATAAAAGTATTCCAACTAATAAAAGAAAAAGAAATGACAGAATCAGACAGAATATCAACATTTGGCAATCTCCCAGTGAATGAATAGATAAAGAAATCATGCACTTGTTAAATCACAAAAAAGACAACTAGACATTGTATCTCCTATAATCTTGCCAGACACTACCTACAGTTTTGCCAAAGGGATTGAACCTGTGTCTGATACATTTTCTGGATCAGCTGTCTATTTGCAGGAAATGCAGAGGACAGAGGAACATCCTGAACTGCACCAAGGGTATGCAAGCAGCAAAATCCAGACTGTGGGAGATGCTACAGGTCAAAAGGCCGAGGCCCTTCAGGAACAAATTGTAAGCAAAAGATAGAATGGAGAAAGAACCTACAGACTACTTAAAAGATCTATCCATATGTTTTTAAATTTTAAATTTTTTAAATTTAAAAACATATCCATATGTTTTTAAATGGGCAAGAGTTAACTATGGTGTCTAGGGGTGTATAATTGGGTGATAAACTTTAAATAACAATGCAAGGAGGTGATCATTATAAAAGTCAGAATGGTGGTTACTAACAGAGGAAGGAAAGGGTGAGAATTGAGATGGGGCCCATAGAAGGGGCTTCTAGGGTGTTGGGCAAAGTTCTGTTTTTTTTTCTAGGTGGTGTTCACCTATTAATATTTCATTACACCATGCATATGATTTGCTTGGTTTTCTACATTGGTGTTTTCTTTTACAATAAAAAATTTGGTTTTTGTTTTTAATTTCCAATGCCCAAGTCGTACCCCAAACCTATTAAATAATGTTCTCTGGAGGGGGGAGTCAGGCGTTAGTATTCTTTTAATTTTTTTTTAAATTGTGCTTTTACAGAGCAAATGAGTTTCCCATTCAATAGTTTACACACAAATTGTTCCATAATATAGGTTGCACACTTCAGTATTCTTTAAAGCTTTCCAGTGATTCCAAAGTGCAGTCAAGTTTGAGAATTAGTGTGTAAGAGGAATGGGGCTTCATTGTGCTCAGTATCAAGGGCCTAGGTTCTAGTCTTCATATAGCCACCATTCCAGCTGTGTGACCTGCAGCAAGGGCTTTAACCTCTCTGGGCCACAATGGCCCATTTGCAATATGGTGATAACAGTTTACCTACCCAGAGTCAGGGAATTGGACCGGTTGGTTTTTGAAGTTTTGAGTTTTCTCAGTTCTAGAACCTGAGAGTTTAACTAAACAGAACAATTTAATAAACCTTTTTAAAAACTGTGTATATGAATGATCACATTTATGCATCCATATGACAAGTATGTGTGTGTATGTCATTCAGGGCATGAAACAGAATTCACCATACATGATTCAATAAAGAGATTTAATGAAGGGGCTACACGCAGAGGTATGGACAGGGTTTCTGTACTCACAGACTAACAACAGCAAGAAGCTGTTACCACCCCTAGCCCTGGAGAGTAAGGGAGGGGCACTATGCCACTAGAGCCCAGTGAGAGCTGGAGCTATGGAAGTCTCCCACAGGAGTTGTAGTTGTGGAGGGACACAGTCACTCAACTGGATTCACTCATTTGTATAGCTGTGTAGATGAATATACTACAACGCATTAATCCATTCTACTGTTATGGACATTTGGGTTATTTCCAGATTTTTGTTCACGTAAACAGTGTTGCTAAGAATGTTCGTGTACATGACTCTTGGTAAACATATGCACACAATTCTGTTGAATATATACATAAGAGTGGACTTGTTGGATAATAATAGCATTTATATGAATATTCTACTTCGACATATACTGCAAACTTTTTCCAAAGTGTATGTACCAGTTTATATTCTAATTAACAATATATAAGAATTCCTCTTGCTCCATAGTTGCATCAACATTTGCTGAAGAATAAAAACAAATTGGGAGGACCTACATAACTAGATACATATATGTCTTAGTCATCTAGTACTGCTATAACAAAAATACCACAAATGGATGGCTTTAATAAAGAGAAATTTATTCTTTCATAGTCTAGTAGGCTACAAGTCCAAATTCAGTGCATCAGCTCCAGGGGTAGGCTTTCTCTCTCTGTTGGCTCTGGAGGAAAGTCCTTCTCATGAATCTTCCCTTGGACCAGGAGTTTCTCTGCACACAAACCCCGGGTCCAAAGGATGCACTCTGCTCCTGGTGCTTCTTTCTTGGTGGTATGAGGTCCCCAACTCTCTGCTTGCTTCCCTTTCATCTCTCATAAGATAAAAGGTGGTGCAGGCCACGCCCCAGGGAAACTCCCTTTACGTTGGATCAGGGATGTGACCTGAGCAAGGGTGTTACATCACCTTAATCCTCTTTAACCACAGGCAGAGATTATAAACGTAGGAAAATCACAAAATGGAAGGCAACCACGCAATACTGGGAATCATGGCCTAAGTTGACACATATTTTGGGGGGACACAATTCAATCCATGACAATATATATTTATCATAAAACTATAATAATTGAGGCAGTGTGGTCTGGGTAAAAAGACAGGTAAATAAACCAATGGAGCAGAATAGAGAGTCCAAAAACCATCCCACACACGTATGGACACTTCATTAATGACAAAGGTAGCATTCCAGAGTAGTAGGAAAAAGACAGTCTTTTCAGTAAATTGTATTGGGTCAGTTGAATATTATTGTTGTTGCTGTGTGCTGTCAAGTCAATTCAGACTCATAGCGATCCTATATGACTGAGATGAACTGCCCCTTAGGGTTTACTAGGCTATAATCTTTATGGGAGCTGATCTCTGGATCTTTTCTCCTACAGAGCCAGGATTAGGTTTGAACTGCTGAACTTTTGGTTAGCAGCCGAGTGCTTAACCATTGTGTCACTGGGGTTCCTTCAATTGAATATAAACCAAAATCAATCAAACCCACTGCTGTCAAGTCAATTCCATCTCATAGCGGCCCTATAGGACAGAATAGAACTGCCCCATAGGGTTCCCAAGAAGCAATTGGCGGATTCAATCCGCCGACCTTTTCATTAGCAGATGAGCTCTTAACCACTACTCCACCAGGGCTCTTCAAAAGAATATATCTATCAAAAAAATGAAACTTGACCCCACTTTACCCCATGCCCAAGAATCAATTACAGGTGGGTTCCAGATCTAAATGTAGAAGGTGATGCAATAAAACTTTAGAATAAAACATGGGAGAACATACAATACTAATCTATGGTACTTAAAGTCAGAAGAGTGCTTATAATTGGGGAGGAGGGAAAAGGTAATGATTGGGAGAGGCACAGAGACTTCTGGGATGCTGGTATTGTTCTTATTTCTTTAGTTCCAAGGTGCTGCATGGGTGTATTTACTTTGGGATGGTTTATCAAGCTGTACGCTTATATATATATATACTGTATAAGGATGTTCATCATAGCATTCTATGTCATGTCAATGGATTCCTCAGTTATGGTATTAGTTAAATAAATTAGGGTCCATCCGTGAAATGAAATACTTTGTTGTCATTTAAAATACTGTCTATGGAAGAATTCTTACAACATTTTGCTAAGTGAAAAAAGCAGATTACAAAACTACATATTCCATGAAAGCCCATATATTTAATAAAAAAGAGTATGTGGTATGTGTTTCTGGTGTTTGTGTATGTATGTGTTCAAATAAATTAACTGGAAGTATTCATTCCAAAATATTAATAATGGTTACCTCTGAGTGACATGATTACAGGTATTTTTTTTCTTTTGCCTCTCTTTGTTTTTTTTTTTTTTCTACAATGAACATATTTTACTTCTGTAAAAAAGAACGTTTTTTGAAAAAAGAAAATAAAGTCTATTCAGAGCTTTGCTGGCACTCCATTTAACAATCTTTTATATATTCCCAGATTCTATCAAAGTAATCTTTTATTCTCCTCATGGTATCTGAATCAGACAGAATGGCAAAATCAATCTGCTGTGCAAAGCATTAAGCTAAAAATCTGAAATGGCTTCAGTTCCAGCTCTCCTGTTGGGTGATCTTGTTTTTCCTATCTGATCTCTCAACCTAATATTCCCCTCCCAGTGCTCTGCTGGAACTTGGAATTAAAGTCAGTTTGTTTCTCTGTATATTTTCTCAGTGTTTGGATTTTTTTTTTTTTTTTTGCCTGTAGCAGACACAGCCATAAAGTCTCCAGATATAAACCAGCGTAGGTGGCTTATTTAAAAAAAAAAAAGGGTAATAATAATCATACTAGACCCTATATATGAAGTGCTTACTATTGTCAGGCATGGTGCTAAATGCTTGACATTAGTTAATCTTTACAACCCTAAGAAGCAAGTGTCACTATCTCTACCTTACAAATGAAGAAACTGAAGCTCATCTATGTTAAGCAACTTGGTCAAGGTCACCTGGTTAGTAAGTAGCAAAGCTAAGATTCAAGAGCAGGGAAGGGCCGTTGGAGGCTGGGGGAGTACATATAAAATTGCCCACCAGAGAGGCTAGTGTAATAAGTACCTTGACTGCACAAATCTTCAGTACCTTGAGGTCCTCTTCCTAAAACCGAAACCAAACCCACTGCTGTCAAGTCAATTCCAGCTCATTGCGACCCTATAAGACAGAGTAGAACTGCCCCATAGTGTTTCCAAGGCTGTAATCCTTACAGAAGCAGACCGCCACACCTTTCTCTCAAGGAGCTGCACGTGGTTTCAAACTGCTGACCTTTCAGTTACCAGCTAAGGGCTTTAACCACTGCACCACCAGGCCTCCTTTCTCTTCCTAAGGAGCTCCATTATTGGGACAATGAAAATGAAAAATGCCAGGAACAAATGATCAGTAGAATCTGGCAATCTCTAGAACTCTCTGTCTTTGACTGGCTTTGTGAGCCCCTATTCCAAAATCATAGACCTCTTGTCTGATAACTGTGCCCACCACTGGGCAGAATGAGACCCTGGAACTGCACCTTGGGCTATCAAACACCCACTTCTTAGGTTTGGTCCAGAAGAAATACTTTAGAAGATAGTAAGGACTACCTAAAACACACGACTCATGAGATGTTAGTATGGGGGGATGCATAAGGCTAACATCCAGATGTACCACTAACATTCAAATGCCGACCATTAAGTGCCAGAAAATGTCCATGGCTCTGCCTAAACTATTCAGCATTATGGTAGAGCCAAAATGGCCAAGGTCATCTATCAGATCATTTTCCAAGCATTGCTTCCCCAGCTACTAGTTGGCAGTATCCCCAGAGATCTTCAAACTTGAACTTGCATCAGAATCACCTGCAAGGCTCGTTAAAATACAGTTTGCTAGACCCCAGATTTTCTGACTCAGCAGATCTGGAGGTGGGACCCAAGAATTCACATTTCTAACAAGTTCCCTGGTGAGACAGGTGATCTAGGACCACATTTTGAGAACCACTGGCCTAAGGAATTGGTCCAACAGGCCACAGCTGTATGAATTTTTTAAATCTTAATGGCAGTCCCCTCCTTCATGGCTGGGGTGAGAAGGAAGATTTTCAAGGACACTAAGCTGGTTCAGCCCCAATGTGTCTGTCAGTTTGTCATACTGTGGGGGCTTGTGTGGTGCTGTGATGCTGGAAGCTATGCCACTGGTATTCAGATACCAACAGGGTCAACCATGGCAGACAGGTTCCAGCTGAGCTTCCAGACCAAAACAGACTAGGAAGAAGGACCTGGCAGTCTACTTCTGAAAAGAATTAGTCAGTGAAAACCTTGTGGATAGCAGCAGAACACTGTCTGATACAGTACTGGAAGATGAGCCCCTCAGGTTGGAAGGCACTCAAAAGATAACTGGGGAAGGGCTCCCTCCTCAAAGTAGAGCCGGCCTTAATGGCATGGATGAAGTCAAGCTTTCCCGACCTTCATTTGCTGACGTGGCACGACTCAAAATGAGAAGAAACAGCTGCAAACATCCATTAATAATCAGAACCTGGAATATACGAAGTATGAATCTAGGAAAATTGGGAATCATCAAAAATGAAATGGAATGCATAAACATCGATATCCTAGGCATTAGTGAGCTGAAATGGACTGGTACTGGTCATTTCGAATCTAACAATCATATGGTCTACTATGCCAGGAATAACAACTTGAAGAAAGACATTGCATTCATTGTCAAAAAGAACATTTCAATATCTATCCTGAAGTACAATGCTGTCAATGACAGGATAATATCCATATGCCTACAAGTAAGATCAGTTAATACGGCTATTATTCAAATTTATGCACCAACCACTAAGGCCAAAGATGAAGAAATTGAAGATTTTTATCAGGTTCCGCAGTCTGAAATTGATCGGACATGCAATCAGAATGCATTGATAATTACTGGTGGCTGGAATGCAAAAGTTGGAAACAATAAAGAAGGATCGGTAGTTAGAAAATATGGCCTTGGTGACAGAAACAATGCTGGAGTAGTATGATAGAATTTTGCAAGGCCAATGACTTCTTCATTGCAAATACCTTTTTTCACCAACATAAATGGCGACTATACACGTGGACCTCACCAGATGGAACACACAGGAATCAAATCGACTACATCTGTGGAAAGAGACAATGGAAAAGCTCAATATCATCAGTCAGAACAAGGCCAGGGGCAGACTGGGAAGCAGACCATCAATTACTCATATGCAAGTTCAAGTTGAAACTGAAGAAAATTACAAGCCCATGAGAGCCAAAGTACGACCTTGAATTTAAAGACCATCTCAAGAACAGATTCGATGCGTTGAGCACTGATGACCGAAGACCAGACAAATTGTGCAAGGACATCATACATGAAGAAAGCAAAAGATCATTAAAACGACAAGAAAGAAAGAAAAGACCAAAATGGATGTCAGAAGAGACTCTGAAACTTGCTCTTGAATGTAGAGTAGAGTAAAGTAGCTAAGGCAAAAGGAAGAAATGATGATGTAACAGAACTGAACAGATTTTCAAAGAGCGGCTTGAGAAGACAAAGTATTATAATGACATGTGCAAAGAGCTGGAGATAGGAAACCAAAAGGGAAGAACACACTCAGCATTTCTCAAGCTGAAGGAACTGAAGAAACATTTCAAGCCTCTAGTTGCAGTACTGAAGGATTCCATGGGAAAAATACTAAACAACGCAGGAAGCATCAAAAGAAGGTGGAAAGAATACACAGAGTCATTATACCAAAAAGAACTGGTGAATGTTCAGCCATTTCAAGAGGTAACATATGATCAGGAACTGATGAAGCCATTGGTGAAAAGCAAGTCTCCAGGAATTGATGGAATATCAATCGAGATGTTTCAACAAACGGATGCAGCACTGGAAGCGCTCACTCGTCTATGCCCGATTTAGAAGACAGCTACCTGGCCAACTGACTGGAAGACATACATATTTATGCCTATTCCCAAGAAAGGTTATCCAAGCGAATGGGGAAATTATAGAACAGTATCATTAATACCACATGCAAGCAAAATTTTGCTGAAGATCATTCAAAAGCAGCTGCAACAGGGAACTGCCAGAAATTCAGACTAGATTCAGAAGAGGATGTGGAACTAGGGATATCATTGCTGATGTCAGATGGATCCTGACTGAAAGCAGAAAATACCAGAAAGATGTTTACCTGTGTTTTATTGACTATGAAAAGGCATTCAACTGTGTGGATCATAATAAATTATGGATAACATTGCGAAGAATGGAAATTCCAGAACACTTAATTGTGCTCATGAGGAATCTGTACATAGATCAAGAGGCAGTAGTTGGAACAGAAAGAGGGGATACTGCATGGTTGAAAGTCAGGAAAGGTGTGCATCAGGGTTGTAGCCTTTTGCCATACCTGTTCAATCTGTATGCTAAGCAGATAATCTGAGAGGCTGGACTATATGAAGAACAACGGGGTATGAGGATTGGAGGAAGCAGAACAATGATTGTGAGCATGGCAAAGGACAGGGCAGTGTTTCATTCTATTGTACATAGGGTCGCTATGAGTCAGAATCGACTCAATGGCAATGGGATTTGGGGGGTACAGGATAGTACCCAGAGAGAGTTTGACTTGAGCAAGTGCTGAAGGAAATATCCCATAAAAAAAGAAGAGATTGAAGATACAAAGCAGAGAAGCTTGTCAGTGAACAAATTCCTGAGAAGGTGGGAGGGATTCAGAACTTGGTGAAGGGAAAAATTTCTTTCCGTGATGCAGGAGGGAAGGAGAAAGGATGAGTCAAGAAAAGGGTTTTTATAGATCGTAAGGAAGGAAGTTGAGAGAGTGCTTTCCTGATGGTCTCGATTTTCCCAGTGGAATAGATAAGTCTTTAGCTCAGAGGGACATGGTGGGGGAGAGGGTTTGAGGGAAAAGCAAATTCCCATTCGCGATAGCCCCCAAGAAGGTAAAATACTTAGGAATAAACCTAACCAGGGACATAAAAGATCTATACAAAAAAAAACTACAAGACACTACAGCAAGAAACCAAGAGACCTACATAAGTGAAAAACATACCATGCTCAGGGATAGGAAGGCTCAACATTGTGAAAATGTCAATTCTACCCAAAGATACCTACAGATACAATGCAACCCCAAGGCAAATTCCAACATTTTTTAAGGAGATGGAGAAACAAATCACCAGCTTCATAGGAAAGGGAAAAGGCATTCAGTAAGGCATTACTGAAGAAGAAGAACCAAATAGGGGTCTCACACTACCTGATTTTAGAACATGTTATACCACCAGGGTAGTCAAAACAGCTTGGTATTGGTACAGCAATAAATACATAGACCAATGGAACAGAATTGAGAATCTAGACAAATTCATCCACCTATGAGCAGCTGATATTTGACAAAGGCCCAAAGTCTGCTAAATGGGGAAAAGGCAGTCTCTTTAACAAATGGTTCTGGCATAACTGGATATCCATCTACATAACACAAAAAAAGACCCATACCTCACACCATGCACAAAAACTAACTCAAAATGGATCAAAGATCTAAATATAAGATCTAAAATGGTAAAGATCATGGAAAAAAAAAATAGAGACAACCCTAGGAGCCCTAATACATGGCATAACAGAATACAAACCATAACTAACAATGCACAAACACCAGAAAGAAACTAGATAACTGGGAGCTCCTAAAAATCAAACATTTATGCTCGTCAAAAGACTTCACCAAAAGAGTAAAAAGACAACTTACCAAAACCAAAACCAAACCCACTGCCGTCAAATTGATTCTGGCTCATAGTGACCCTATAGGACAGAGTAGGACCGCCCCATAGAGTTTCCAAGGAGCACCTGGTGGATTTGAACTGTCGACCTCTTCGTTAGCAGCTGTAGTACTTAACCACTACACCACCAGGGTTTCCAGACAACCTACAGACTGGGGGAAAAAAATTTGGCTACAACATATCTGATAACGGTCTAATCTCTAAAATCTACAAGATACGGCAACACCTCAGTAACAAAGAGACAAATAACCCAGTTAAAAAAATAGGTAAAGGATACAAACAGACATTTCACCAAAGAAGACATTTAGGTGGCTAAGGGATACATAAGGAAGTGCTTGTGATCATCAGCCATTAGAGAACTGCAAATCAAAACTACAGTGAGATACCATCTGGAACACTTATGCACTGCTGGTGGGAATGTAAAATGGTACAACCACTTCAGGAATTGATTTAGCGCTTCCTTAAAAAGCTAGAAATGATAGAAGTACTATACAATTCAGCAATCTCACTCATTGGAATATATCCTAGAGAAATAAGAGCCATCACACGAATAGATATATGTACACCCATGTTCACTGCAGCACTGTTTACAATAGCAAAAAAATGAAAACAAACTAGGTGCCCATCAACAGACGAATGAATAAACAAATTATGGTACATACATACAATGGAATACCACGCAAAGGTAAAGAACAATGACGAATTTGCGAAACATCTCACAACATGGATGAATCTGGAGGGCACTATGCTGAGTGAAATTAGTCAGTTGCAAAAGGACAAATATCGTATGAGACCACTGTTATAAGAACTTAAGAAAAAGGTTTAAACACAGAGGAAAATATTCTTTGATGGCTACAAGGGTGGGGAAGGAGGGAGAGGGGAATTCACTAACTAGAAAGTAGACAAGAATCATCTTAGGTGAAGGCAAGGACAACACACAATACAGGGGAAGTCACAAGTGGACAAAACCAAAAGCTAAGAAGTTCCCCGAATACGACCAAACACTTTGAGAGACTGAGTGGCATCTGAGGTCTTAAAAGCTTGCAAGCAGCCATCTAAGAAGCATCAATTGGTCCCGACTGACTTGGAACAAAGGAGAATGAAGAACACCAAAAACACAAGGGAAACATTAGCCCAAGAGACAAAAAGGCCACGTAAAGCAGAGACACCATCAGCCTGAGACCAGAAGAACTAGAAGGTGCCCGGCTACCACCAAGGACTGCCCTGACAGGGAATACAACAGAGAGTCCCTGACCCAGCAGAAGAAAGGTACAGAGGAGAACTCAAATTCACATAAAAAGACCAGACTTAATGGTCTGACTGAGACTGGAGGAACCCCAGAAGCCATGGCCCCTGGACGCTCTATTAACCCAGAACTAAAATCATTCCTGAAGCCCATTTTTCAGACAAAGATTAGACTGGACTATAAAACATAAAAAAATACTCATGAAGAGTGTGCTTCTTAGTTCAAGCAGATATATGAGACCAAATGGGTGGCTCCTGTCTGGAGGCAGGATGAGAAGGCAGGAAGGGACAGGAACTAGTTGAATGGACACAAGAAACCCGGAGTGGAAAGGGGAAGTGTGCTGCCACATTATAGGGTTTGCAACTAACGTCACATAACAATATGTGTATAAATTTTTGTATGAGAAATTAACTCAACCTGTAAACTTTCACCTAAAGCACAACTAAAAAAAAAAAAAAAAAGGCTTGTTATTCCCACTGTTCCCTTGTTCTCTTCCATCATCTCCCTCTCTACTGGATTATTCTCATCAGTTTACAAGCATGTCCAAGATCTCTCGTCTTTCAAAATCTCACCTTTCTCCCAACATCATCCTCCAGCTATTGTCCTATTTCTCTGTTTCTACAGAAAAACTTCTCATACGGATTGCCTATATTCACCCTTACCGGCCCCTCACCTCCTATTTCCTCTAACTTCTCACAACTGGCTCTTATTTCATTCTTCTATTCCACTGAAACTGCTTTTATCAAGTTCATCAATGACCTCCATGTGGCCAGATCTAATGATCACTTCTCTAATCCCATCTTACTCAACCTTCAACACAACAACACAGCAACATTCAACACAGATAGCCATTCCTTCCTTCTTGATCCACCTTTTTTACTTGGTTACCAGCACACAAGTCTCTTGGTTTCCATCCAACCTCTCTGGCTACTTTTTCTGTGTCCTTTGGTTGTTTCTTCTTTTCCAAGGGCTACATGTTGGTGTACCCTGGCACTCGGTCAGGTCCTCTTCTCTTCTCTCTCTTAACTTTCTCTGTAGAGAGCTCATTCAGTTTCATGACTTTAAATGTCATCTTCTGATGACTCCCCAGTTCTTTTTTAAACTCCAGGTCTAATTGCCTGCTTGACATCTCACTCGGGTGTCTAATAGAAAGCTGAAGTTTAACATGGCTAAAAAAGAACTTTTCATTCCATAGTATGTCACCAATCTGTTTCTCTCTACTGTTTCCTGTCTCCATAAATGCTACCCCATTAAGGGTATATTAGTTTTCTATTGCTGCATAGCAAATTACTTCAAGCTTAGCAGCTTAAAACAACACATATTTATTATCTCATGTTTCTGCACCTCAAAAGTCTAGGAACAGCTTAGCTAGGTTCTCTGCCCTTGGTTCTCACTAGGCTGCAATCCAGGCATCAGTTGAAGCTGCAGACTCATTAGAGGCTTCACCAGGGAAAGGTCTACTTCCAACATCCCTCAGGTTATTGACAAAACCCACTCCATTGTAGCTGAAGGATAGAGGGCTTCTCTTTCTTGCTGGAAACTGCCCTCAGCATCTAGAGGCTGCCCACGGTTCCTTGCTCTCTTAGTGCTCCTGAAACAAAAATACCACATGTGGGTGGTTTTAAACAACAGGAATTTATTGACTAAGAATTTTGGAAGTTAGAAGTCCAAATCAGACCATCAGTTATAGGAAAAAGTCCTTCCTTGTCAGTAGTCCCAGGAGTTCCTTGGCATTTCTTAGCATCTGTCTTCTCCCTGTTGGCGTGCCTGTGCCTATTCTGCTCTTTTTTTTTTTTTTTAACTTTTATTGAGCTTCAAGTGAATGTTTACAAATCAAGTCAGACTGTCACATATAAGTTTATATACACCTTACTCCGTACTCCCACTTGCTCTCCCCCTAATGACTCAGCCCTTCCAGTCTCTCCTTTCGTGACAATTTTACCAACTTCCAACTTTCTCTATCCTCCTATGCCTCCTCCAGACAGGAGATGCCAACACAGTCTCAAGTGTCCACCTGATATAATTAGCTCACTCTTCATCAGCATCTCTCTCCTACCCACTGTCCAGTCCCTTTCATGTCTGATGAGTTGTCTTCGGGAATGGTTCCTGTCCTGGGCCAACAGACGGTTTAGGGACCATGACTGCCGGGATTCCTCTAGTCTCAGTCAGACCATTACGTATGGTCTTTTTGTGAGAATTTGGGGTCTGCATCCCACTGATTTCCTGCTCCCTCAGGGGTTCTCTGTTGTGCTCCCTGTCAGGGCAGTCATCGATTGTGGCCGGGCACCAACTAGTTCTTCTGGTCTCAGGATGATGTAGGTCTCTGGTTCATGTGGCCCTTTCTGTCTCTTGGGCTCTTAGTTACTGTGTGACCTTGGTGTTCTTCATTCTCCTTTGCTCCAGGTGGGTTGAGACCAATTGATGCATCTTAGATGGCCGCTTGTTAGCATTTAAGACCCCAGATGCCACATTTCAAAGTGGGGTGCAGAATGTTTTCATAATAGAATTATTTTGCCAATTGACTTAGAAGTCCCCTTAAACCATGGTCCCCAAACCCCACCCTTGCTCCGCTGACCTTTGAAGCATTCAGTTTATCCCAGAAACTTCTTTGCTTTTGGTCCAGTCCAATTGAGCTGACCTTCCATGTATTGAGTGTCGTCCTTCCCTTCATCTAAAGCAGTTCTTATCTACTAATTAATCAGTAAAAAACCCTCTCCCACCCTCCCTCCCTCCCCCGCTCATAACCACAAAAGTATGTGTTCTTCTCAGTTTATACTATTTCTCAAGATCTTATAATAGTGGTCTTATACAAAATTTGTCCTTTTGCCTCTGACTAATTTCGCTCAGCATAATGCCTTCCAGGTTCCTCCATGTTATGAAATGTTTCACAGATTGGTCACTGTTCTTTATCAATGCGTAGTATTCCATCGTGTGAATATACCACAATTTATTTCCGCATTCATCCGTTGATGGACACCTTGGTTGCTTCCAGCTTTTTGCTATTGTAAACAGAGCTGCAATAAACATGGGTGTGCATATATCTGTTTGTGTGAAGGCTCTTGTATCTTTAGGGTATATTCCGAGGAGTGGGATTTCTGGGTTGTATGGTAGTTCTATTTCTAACTGTTTAAGGTAACGCCAGATAGATTTCCAAAGTGGGTGTACCATTTTACATTCCCACCAGCAGTGTATGAGAGTTCCAATCTCTCCGCAGCCTCTCCAACATTTATTATTTTGTGTTTTTTGGATTAATGCCAGCCTTGTTGGAGTGAGATGAAATCTCATCGTAGTTTTAGTTTGCATTTCTCTAATGGCTAATGATTGAGAGCATTTTCTCATGTATCTGTTGGCTGCCTGAATATCTTCTTTAGTGAAGTGTGTGTTCATATCCTTTGCCCACTTCTTGATTGGGTTGTTTGTCTTTTTGTGGTTGAGTTTTGACAGAATCACGTAGATTTTAGAGATCAGGTGCTGGTCGGAGATGTCATAGCTGAAAATCCTTTCCCAGTCTGTAGGTGGTCTTTTTACTCTTTTGGTGAAGTCTTTAGGTGAGCATAGGTGTTTGATTTTTAGGAGCTCCCAGTTATCTGGTTTCTCTTTGTCATTTTTGGCAATGTTTTGTATTCTGTTTATACCTTGTATTAGGGCTCCTAAGGTTGTCCCTATTTTTTCTTCGATGATCTTTATCGTTTTAGTCTTTATGTTTAGGTCTTTGATCCACTTGGAGTTAATTTTTGTGCATGGTGTGAGGTATGGCTCCTGTTTCATTTTTTTGCAAATGGATATCCAGTTATGCCAGCACCATCTGGTAAAAAGACTGTCTTTTCCCCAATTAACTGACACTGGGGCTTTGTCAAAAATCAGCTGCTCATATGTGGATGGATTTATATCAGGGTTCTCAATTCTGTTCCATTGGTCTTTGTGTCTGTTGTTGTACCAGTACCAGGCTGTTTTGACTACTGTGGCTGTATAATAGGTTCTGAAATCAGGTAGAGTGAGGCCTCCCACTTTCTTCTTCTTTTTCAGTAATGCTTTGCTTATCCGAGGCTTCTTTCCCTTCCACATGAAGTTGGTGATTTGTTTCTCTATCACCTTAAAAAATGACATTGGAATTTGGATCGGAAGTACATTGTATGTATAGATGGCTTTTGGTAGAATAGACATTTTTACTATGTTAAGTCTTCCTATCCATGAGCAAGGTATGTTTTTCCACTTAAGTATGTCCTTTTTAATTTCTTGTAGTAGAGCTTTGTAGTTTTCTTTGTATAGGTCTTTTACATCTTTGGTAAGATTTATTCCTAAGTATTTTATCTTCTTGGGGGCTACTGTGAATGGTATTGATTTGGTGATTTCCTCTTCGATGTTCTTTTTGTTGATGTAGAGGAATCCAAGTGATTTTTGTATGTTTATCTTATAACCTGAGACTCTGCCAAACTCTTCTATTAGTTTCAGTAGTTTTCTGGAGGATTCCTTAGGGTTTTCTGTGTATAAGATCATGTCATCTGCAAATAGAGATAATTTTACTTCCTCCTTGCCAATCCGGATGCCCTTTATTTTTTTGTCTAGCCTAATTGCTCTGGCTAGGACTTTTAGCACAATGTTGAATAAGAGTGGTGATAAAGGGCATCCTTGTCTGGTTCCCGTTCTCAAGGGAAATGCTTTCAGGTTCTCTCCCTTTAGAGTGATGTTGGCTGTTGGCTTTGCACAGATGCCCTTTATTATGTTGAGGAATTTTCCTTCAATTCCTATTTTGGTGAGAGTTTTTATCATAAATGGGTGTTGGACTTTGTCAAATGCCTTTTCTGCATCAATTGATAAGATCATGTGGTTTTTGTCTTTTGTCTTATTTATGTGGTGGATTACATTAATGGTTTTTCTAATATTAAACCAGTCTTGCATACCTGGTATAAATCCCACTTGATCAGGATGAATTATTTTTTTGATATGTTGTTGAATTCTATTGGCTAGAATTTTGTTGAGGATTTTTGCATCTATGTTCATGAGGGATATAGGTCTGTAATTTTCTTTTTTTGTAATGTCTTTACCTGGTTTGGGTATCAGGGAGATGGTGGCTTCATAGAATGAGTTGGGTAGTAATTCCTTCATTTTCTATGCTTTGAAATACCTTTAGTACTAGTGGTGTTAACTCTTCTCTGAAAGTTTGGTAGAACTCTGCAGTGAAGCCGTCCGGGCCAGGGCTTTTTTTTGTTGGGAGTTTTTTGATTACCGTTTCAATCTCTTTTTTTGTTATAGGTGTATTTAGTTGTTCTACTTCTGATTGTGTTAGTTTAGGTAGGTAGTGTTTTTCCAGGAATTCATCCATTTCTTCTAGGTTTGCAAATTTGTTAGAGTACAATTTTTCGTAATAATCTGATATGATTCTTTTAATTTCAGTTGGGTCTGTTGTGATGTGGCCCTTCTCGTTTCTTATTCGGGTTATTTGTTTCCTTTCCTGTATTTCTTTAGTCAGTCTAGCCAACGGTTTATCAATTTTGTTAATTTTTTCGAAGAACCAGCTTTTGGCTTTGTTAATTCTTTCAATTGTTTTTCTGTTCTCTAATTCATTTAGTTCAGCTCTCATTTTTATTATTTGTTTTCTTCTGGTGCCTGATGGATTCTTTTGTTGCTCACTTTCTATTTGTTCAAGTTGTAGGGACAGTTCTCTGATTTTGGCTCTTTCTTCTTTTTGTATGTGTGCATTTATCGATATAAATTGGCCTCTGAGCACTGCTTTTGCTGTGTCCCAGAGGTTTTGATAGGAAGTATTTTCATTCTCGTTGCATTCTATGAATTTCCTTATTCCCTCCTTAATGTCTTCTATAACCCAGTCTTTTTTCAGGAGGGTATTGTTCAGTTTCCAAGTATTTGATTTCTTTTCCCTAGTTTTTCTGTTATTGATTTCTAGTTTTATTGCCTTGTGGTCTGAGAAGATGCTTTGTAATATTTCGATGTTTTGGATTCTGGGAAGGTTTGTTTTATGACCTAATATGTGGTCTATTCTGGAGAATGTTCCATGTGCGCTAGAAAAAAAAGTATATTTTGCAGCAGTTGGGTGGAGAGTTCTGTATAAGTCAATGAGGTCAAGTTGGTTGATTGAAGTAATTAGGTCTTCCGTGTCTCTATTGAGCTTCTTACTGGATGTCCTGTCCTTCTCTGAAAGTGGTGTGTTGAAGTCTCCTACTATAATTGTGGAGGTGTCTATCTCACTTTTCAGTTCTGTTAAAATTTGATTTATGTATCTTGCAGCCCTGTCATTGGGTGCATAAATATTTAATATAGTTATATCTTCCTGGTCAATTGTCCCTTTTATCATTACGTAGTGTCCTTCTTTATCCTTTGTGGTGGATTTAAGTCTAAAGTCTATTTTGTCAGAAATTAATATTGCTACTCCTCTTCTTTTTTGCTTATTGTTTGCTTGATATATTTCTTTCCATCCTTTGAGTTTTAGTTTGTTTGTGTCTCTAAGTCTAAGGTGTGTCTCTTGTAGGCAGCATATAGACGGGTTGTGTTTCTTTATCCAGTCCGAGACTCTGTGTCTCTTTATTGGTGCATTTAGTCCATTTACATTCAGCGTAATTATAGATAAATAAGTGTTTAGTGTTGTCATTTTGATGCCTTTTTATGTGTGTTGTTGACAATTTCATTTTTCCACTTACTTTTTTGTGCTGAGATGTTTTTCTTAGTAAATTGTGAGATCGTCATTTTCGTAGTGTTTGACTTCATGTTTGTTGAGTCGTTACGTTTTTCTTGGTTTTTATGTTGAGTTATGGAGTTGTTATACCTCTTTGTGGTTACCTTAATATTTACCCCTATTTTTCTAAGTAAAAACCTAACTTATATTGTTCTATATCGCCTTGTGTCCCTCTCCATATGGCAGTTCTATGCCACCTGTATTTAGTCCCTCTTTTTGATTATTGTGATCTTTTACGTATTGACTTCAATGATTCCCTGTTATGAGCATTTTTTTTTTAATCTGAATTTGTTTTTGTGATTTCCCTATTTGAGTTGATATCAGGATATTCTGTTTTGTGACCTTGTGTTGTGCTGGTATCTGATATTATTGGTTTTCTGACCAAATAATATCCTTTAGTATTTCTTGTAGCTTTGGTTTGGTTTTTGCAAATTCTCTAAACTTGTGTTTATCTGTAAATATCTTAATTTCTCCTTCATATTTCAGAGAGAGTTTTGCTGGATATATGATCCTTGGCTGGCAGTTTTTCTCCTTCAGTGCTCTGTATATGTCATCCCATTGCCTTCTTGCCTGCATGGTTTCTGCTGAGTAGTCTAAACTTATTCTTATTGATTCTCCCTTGAAGGAGACCTTTCTTTTGTCCCTGGCTGCTTTAAAAATTTTCTCTTTATCTTTGCTTTTGGCAAGTTTGATGATAATATGTCTTGGTGTTTTTCTTTTTGGATCAATCTTAAATGGGGTTTGATGAGCATCTTGGGTAGATATCCTTTCGTCTTTCATGATGTCAGGGAAGTTTTCTGTCAGCAGATCTTCAACTATTCTCTCTGTGTTTTCTGTCCTCCCTCCTTGTTCTGGGACTCCAATCACATGCAAGTTATCCTTCTTGATAGAGTCCCACATGATTCTTAGGGTTTCTTCATTTTTTAAAATTCTTTTATCTGATTTTTTTTCAGCTATGTGGGTGTTAATTCCCTGGTCCTCCAGATTTCCCAATCTGCATTCTAATTGCTCGAGTCTGCTGCTCTGACTTCCTATTGCGTTGTCTAATTCTGTAATTTTATTGTTAATCTTTTGGATTTCTACATGCTGTCTCTCTATGGATTCTTGCAACTTATTAATTTTTCCACTATGTTCTTGAATAATCTTTTTGAGTTCTTCAACAGTTTTATCAGTGTGTTCCTTGGCTTTTTCTGCAGTTTCCCTTATTTCATTTCTGATGTCTTGAAGCATTCTGTAAATTAGTTTTTTATATTCTGTATCTGATAATTCCAGGATTGTATCTTCATTTGGGAAAGATTTTGATTCCTTTATTTGGGGGGTTGGAGAAGCTGTCATGGTCTGCTTCTTTATGTGGTTTCATATCGACTGCTGTCTCCAAGCCATCGCTAAGATAAAAAAAAAAAAAAAAGATATAGTAGTGGTTTATTCTATAATTGCTCACTGAGTCTTATCTTGTTTTGTTTTCTTTCAGTATACGTGGATGGGCTACTAGATTGTGCCATCTTGTTTGTTGTAGCCCTTGACTTACTTATGACCTATTACCAGCTAGTTTGGGCTGTTGCCAGATATATATGCCTGAGTCTATTCACTATTCTTGAGTAGAATCTGATTTTGGGTCATCAAGTGTGTGCTGCACCCTAACACCTATCCACCTCAAGAAGTAGTGGTGATAGTTGTGTGCACCAGATTCTATTAGCAGCAGGGGTTCACCCTCCAGGGGGGGCAGGATGCTGACAGGCTTCCCCCAAGTGTCAGTGAGGTAGGTGTGTCTCTATTCCTATAGCACATTGGTGGGAGGGCACTGCAGCTATACCTTAGGCCCCCAATGCAAGTACCTCTACTGATTGGTAGGTGTCACCCTCCTTAGACCCCTAAAGCAAGAGGCTAGGTGGTCTGGGGGGAGCTTCAGCCCTCAGTTCCCTGTTGTGTGTCAGTGAGGGCTCTGTTGAATAAGCAGAGATATCAGACCTGGGAAACTTGTTTTTCCAGAAAATGCGCTAAAAAAACATGCAGTCAGATCCCTATCAGAACTGCCTTTGGATTATAACCGCCACCTTGTTCCCTGTAAGGATGAAAGTCCGAGATTTGGATCATATATGCTTGGCTGTAGCTGGTTCTGTGTTTTCAGTCCAATTAGGGATGGATTTTTGGTCCCTGGGTTTTTTGTGGTTCCTTCTCTCAGGCCGGAAGAATGGGTTAGGAAAAGATCAAAATAAAAAGGGGCGGGGAAGCAAAGCTGCCGCGGAACCAGAGCCATTCTCCGTCTGGCTCAGGAAATTCCAATGTTAATGAAGCTGTCTGGGAAGGGTGGGGGAGGGTTCAGAGAAAGGAGAGTAGCACCTCGGAATATAGCCAAAGTTGTTTGTCTTGCTTGGAATGACTATTTTATCTGAGATTCCCGAGAGGCGTGTCACCTATGTGTGCTGGCTGTGTGGAGATTGCCCCCGGGGGTCTGGCCCGCTGAAGCCACGGTCAGATCCTCCACTGCTAGTCCAAAGCCCAGCGTCAAGGTTCCCCTGCTGGGACTCTGCACTCTCGGCTCCAAAATCAGTAGCTGGCTCCCGGGGACTTCTCGTCCCTCCAGCCGTGTCACCGCGCCGCCCCCGCGGACTGACTGGGCCCCCTCCCGGGGTTAGTTCAGGGGAATAGGGCTGCACCCCGTGCTTGTGCCGCGACAGTGCCCAGTCAAATGCCCGGCGCCAAGGTTCCCCGGCTGGGACGCTACACTCCCGGCTCCAAAACCAGTCACTGCCTCCGGGGACTTCTCCTACCAGCCGCTTCGCCACGCCGCCCGCGCGGACCGGCTCGGCACCCTCCCGGAGTCAGTTCAGGGGGTAGGGCTGCACCCCTTGTTTGCACAGTTACAAGATTTTTGAGTTCAGCTCCCCTGGGCCCAGACCTAAGCCCGGCGCCAAGGTTACCTGACTGGGACGCTGGCTCCAGGCTCTGAAAACAGTCGCTGCTTCCCCGTATTTATTCGTTCTCTGTCTCTAAATCTGTGTTTGTTGTTCAGGGTTCCTAGATTGTTATGTATGTGATCGATTCACTTGTTTTTCCTAGTCTTTGTTGCAGGAGGGATCCGCGGTAGCGTATACCTAGTCCGCCATCTTGGCCCCACCTCTATTCTGCTCTTTTTATAAATGAGAAGTGATTAGGGTTAGGACCCTACCTAAACTGGTATGGCCTCATTAACATAACAAAAGAAAACCCCTATTTCCAAATAAGATCATATTCATAGGTACACGGGCCAGGACTTCAATACATACTTTGGGGAGACACATACAATTCATAACACTCACCATGTGGGCTTCTCCAACATAGCCACTTATTTCATGGCAGCTTGAGTCTTCAAAGCCATTGAGGGAGAGTCTCTCTGCTGTGAGTGTGCTAGTAAGACAGGATTTTGTATAAAATAATATAACATAATAATGGGCAGCCCCCACGTGTCTGTCAGTTTGTCATACTGTGGGGCTTGTGTGTTGCTGTGATGCTGGAAGCTATGCCACCGGTATTCAGATACCAGCAGGGTCACCCATGGAGGAAAGGTTTCAGCTGAGCTTCCAGACTAAGACAGACTAGGAAGAAGGACCCGGCAGTCTACTTCTGAAAAGCATTAGCCAGTGAAAACCTTATGAATAGCAGCGGAACATTGTCTGATATAGTGCTGGAAGATGAGCTCCCCAGGTTGGAAGGCACTCAAAAGATGACTGGGGAAGAGCTGCCTCCCCAAAGCAGAGTCGACCTTAATGACGTGGATGGAGTAAAGCTTTCGGGACCTTCATTTGCTCATGTGGCATGACTCAAAATGAGAAGAAACAGCTGCAAACATCCATTAATAATTGGAACATAGAATGTACGAAGTATGAATCTAGGAAAACTGGAAATCGTCAAAAATGAAATGGAACGCATAAACATCGATATCCTAGGCATTAGTGAGCTGAAAGGGAGGGGTATTGGCCATTTTGAATCAGACAATCATATAGTCTACTATGCTGGGAATGACAACTCGAAGAGGAATGGTGTTGCTTTCTTCGTCAAAAAGAATGTTTCAAGATCTATCCTGAAGTACAACACTGTCAGTGATAGGATAATATCCATACACCTACAAGGAAGACCAGTTAATACGACTGTTATTTAAATTTATGCATCAACCACTAGGGCCAAAGATGAAGAGATAAAAGATTTTTATCAGCTGCTACAGTCTGAAATTGATTGAACATGCAATCAAGATGCATTGATAATTACTGGCGATTGGAATGCAAAAGTTGGAAACAAAGAAGAAGGATCAGTAGTTGGAAAATATGGCCTTGGTGATAGAAACAATGCTGGAGATCGAATGATAGAATTTTGCAAGACCAACGAGTTCTTCATTGCAAATACCTTCTTTCACCAACACAAACGGTGACTATACACATGGACCACGCCAGATGGAACACACAGAAATTAAATTGACATAAACAGCGACTATACACATGGACCTCGCCAGATGGAACACACAGAAATCAAATTGACTACATCTGTGGAAAGAGACAATGGAAAAGCTCTATATCATCAGTCAGAACAAGGCCAGGGGCCGACTGTGGAACAGACCATCAATTGCTCATATGCAAGTTCAAGATGAAACTGAAGAAAAACAGAGCAAGCCCACAAGAGCCAAAATATGACCTTGAGTATATCCCACCTGAATTTAGAGACCATCTCGAGAATAGATTTGATGCATTGAACACTAGTGACAGAAGACCAGATGAGTTGTGAATGACATCAAGGACATCATCCATGAAGAAAGCAAGAGGTCACTGAAAAGAAAGAAAAGACCAAGATGGATGTCAGAGGAGACTCTGAAACTTCCTTTTGAGCGTCGAGCAGCTAAAGCAAAAGGAAGAATTGATGAAGTAAAAGAACTGAACAGAAGATTTCAAAGGGCCTCTCGAGAAGACAAAGTAAAGTATTATAATGGCATGTGCAAAGAGCTGGAGATGGAAAACCAAAAGGGAAGAACACACTCGGCATTTCTCAAGCTGAAAGAATGAAGAAAAAATTCAAGCCTCGAGTTGGAATAGTGAAGGATTCCATGGGGAAAATATTAAACGAAGCAGGAAGCATCAAAAGAAGATGGAAGGAATACACAGAGTCATTACACCAAAAAGAATTAGTTGATATTCAACCATTTCAAGAGGTGGCATATGATCAGGAACCGATGGTACTGAAGGAAGAAGTCCAAGCTGCTCTGAAGGCATTGGCAAAAAACAAGGCTCCAGGAATTGATGGAATATCAATTGAGATGTTTCAACAAACGGATGCAGCACTGGAGGTGCTCACTCGTCTATGCCAAGAAATATGGAAGACAGCTTCCTGGCCAACTGACTGGAAGAGATCCATATTTATGCCTATTCCCAAGAAAGGTGATCCAGCCGAATGTAGAAATTATAGAACAATACCATTAATATCACACACAAGCAAAATTTTGCTGAAGATCATTCAAAAATGGCTACAGCAGTATATTGACAGGGAATTGCCAGAAATTCAGGCTGGTTTCAGAAGAGGACATGGAACCAGGGATATCATTGCTGATGTCAGATGGATCCTGGCTGAAAGCAGAGAATACCAGAAGGATGTTTACCTGTGTTTTATTGACTATGCAAAGGCATTCGACTGTGTGGATCATAACAAACTATGGATAACACTGCGAAGGATGGGAATTCCAGAACACTTAATTGTGCTCATGAGGAACCTTTACAGAGATCAGGAGGAAGTCGTTTGGATAGAACAAGGGGATACTGATTGGTTTAAAGTCAGGAAAGTTGTGTGTCAGGGTTGTATTCTTTCACCATACCTATTTAATCTGTATGCTGAACAAATAATCCAAGAAGCTGGACTGTATGAAGAAGAACAGGGCATCAGAATTGGAGGAAGGCTCATTAACGACCTGCATTATGCAGATGACACAACATTGCTTGCTGAAAGTGAAGAGGACTTGAAGCAGTTACTAATGAAGATCAAAGACCACAGCTTTCAGTATGGATTACACCTCAACATAAAGAAAACAAAAATCCTCACAACTGGACCAATGAGCAACATCATGATAAACGGAGAAAAGATTGAAGTTGTCAAGGATTTCATTTTACTTGGATCCACAATCAACAGCCATGGAAGTAGCAGTCGAGAAATCAAAAGATGCATTGCACTGGACAAATCTGCTGCAAAGGACCTCTTCAAAGTGTTGAAGAGCAAAGATGTCACCCTGAAGACTAAGGTGCACCTGACCCAGGCCATGGTATTTTCAATCACATCATATGCATGTGAAAGCTGGACAATGAATAAGGAAAACCAAAGAAGAGTTGACGCCTTTGAATTGTGGCGTTGGCGAAGAATATTGAATATACCACGGACTGCCAAAAGAACGAACTAATCTGTCTTGGACGAAGTGCGGCCAGAATGCTCCTTAGAGGCAAGGATGGCGAGACTGCGTCTTACATACTTTGGACATGTTGTCAGGAGGGATCAGACCCTGGAGAAGGACATCATGCTTGGCAGAGTACAGGGTCAGCAGAAAAGAGGAAGACCCTCAACAAGGTAGATTGACACAGTGGCTGCAACAATGAGCTCAACCATAACGACATTGTAAGGATGGCGCAGGACCGGGCAGTGTTTTGTTCTGTTGTACATAGGGTCGCTGTGAGTCAGAACCGACTCGACGGCACCTAACAACAACAACAATGGGTATAACACCCCAACACCTTTTCCATATTTTATTGGTTAGAAGTAAGTCATAGGTCCTGTCCACACTCAAGGGAGGCAGTTACGGACTGTGGACACCATGAGACAGGAATCATGGGAGCCACCTTAGAGTCTGTCTACCAGACAGGGTGGATTGTAGTTTTTTCTTTTCATCTTCCTATATCCAAAAGGTAATTATTGATCGAACACACACGCACACAATCACATCATCACATCTATTTCCCAAGGACAAATACTAATTTCTTGGAGACAGTGCAGTCTAAATTTATACTGCAGAAGAAAACGTTTTTCCTTAAAAAAAAAAAAAATTTCCTTAGCATCACATAAATTTAAAACAGCCCTAGCCACAAGGGACAGAATACCTAAGCCATCATGAAGGACCGCGTGAGTTCTTCTTACCCATCCTACTCACTCAATCAATTTTCATGCCCTTTAAACCATTAGCCTCTGGGGCCAAGATTAGGGCCTATTACTAAACTACTTATTTTTTTTTTTTTAGAAAAGGAAAATTTTATTGCTAGTTTTGAAATATGGATTTGGTAGATTGTGTGAATTTATCCACATAATATATTGGAAAAATGATATAAATGATTTGCAAATGTTATTGTTACTAATTTTTTAAATTGTTGTTGAATATATACACAGTAAAACATACACCAATTTAACTATTTCTTTATGTACAGTTCAGTGACGTTGATTACATTCTTTGAGTTGTGCAACCATTCTCACCCTCCTTTCCTGAGTTGTTCCTCCCACCTTAACATAAACTCACTACCCCCTAAGGTTCCTATCTAATCTTCTGAGTTGCTGTGGTCAGTTTGATCCTATATAGATAGCTCTTAAAAGAGCGTAATGTTCAAAACAGACATTTTTTACTATACTCCCACTGCCATCGAGTCGATTCCAACTCATAGCGACCCTAGAGGACAGAGTAGAACTGCCCCATAGAGTTTCCAAGGAGCGCCTAGTGGATTCAAACAGCCGACCTTTTGGTTAGCGGCCACAGCACTTAACCACTATGCAACCAGGGTTTCCACATTTTTCACTAGTTAAGCTAAACTACTGTTTGGTTTTAAGAACACTTCAGGGGATATTTCTGGTTTAAGTTTTAAAGATTATCTCAGGGAATAGTTTCAGGGGTTCCTTCAGCCCCCATGGCTCCAAAAAGTCTGTAGTCCATGAAAATTTAAAATTCTGTTCTACATTGTCCCCCTTTTGATCAGGATTCTTCTATAGAATTTTTTAGCAAAATGTTCAGTAATGCAAACTCCGTACCTCTTAATAACTACTTCTTAGCTACACAAAGATCTATCTTTGGAATTTCCCTTTATCTTTATTCTCAGCCAAATTAAATTATTAGTCAAGGGGCATGGGTGGCTCAGTAACAGAGTTCTCGCCCATTATACAGGTGACTCAGGGTCAATTCCCAGCCAATGCACTCATGTACAGCCACTACCTGTCTGTCAGTGAACGCTTGTGTGTTGCTATGACGCTAAACATGTTTCAGCAGAGCTTCCAGACTAAGACAGTTTAGGAAGAAAGGCCTGTTGACCTACTACTGAAAATCAGCCAATGAAATCACAAGGGCATCAGGATGGCACAGTGTCTGGCAGCATTTCATTCCATTGTGCATGGGGTTGCCCTGAGTCAAGGCTGACTTAACAGCAGCTAACAACAACATCTGCCTTCTATTCTCTGGCAGTGAAAGAGAGGGTGAGGGAGGGTGTTTCCTCTTCCAGTTACATAACCACTCACCTTTTGATTGACATTTGAAATAATTTTTATTTCCTTTTCTAAATCTGTACTCTATTCTATAGTGTTTTGATGTATCAATCATCTTAAACTGGTTTTGGAAGCAGGTGGACTGTAAGGAATTAGCTAAAAACAAATAAAAATCTAGATTCATAACTTTTCTCAGTCATAGATGCTCAGGCTGGTAAGAAGTAAAGTGAGATCATGAAAGTGTTGGTCAATAGTGAAAATCAATGGGTAGTGATCACAATGTGGTTAAAGTAATGCTGCAATGGGTTACTAGAGCAAATGCAGTAGAGGAATAGGAGGTGGTGATCAACGAGAAAGGTATTTGAAATCAAGATATTGGAGGTGTGCAGAAATCAATGATGAGAGATATTTGGATACTTCTCCTTTCACTTGTCATTGGTTACTAACTTTTGTCAATCTTCCGCAAAAGAAGTCTGATTATCTTCATCTCATTGCAGGTCCTCTGGTAACCAAGACAAACATTCTTTGAGACGGGTGCTTCAGTGGAAAGTGTCTTCACAGAAAGAAAGTGTTTATGGGAGTTCTGTGGGTCTCCCAGCCAACCCTTCCGAGAGGGAGGAATTTGGACGCGAGCCTTATGGTCATGCAGTCACCTTTGTCCTTATAACACCATACAACTTCCCACTTCCCACACATCAGCTTTGTCGTAGTGCTGGCACTGAAAATATTCAGAGCAATTATCATGGTTTTATAGACACTTCTCAGTGGATTTCTTGGACAATTCAGGAAAAACTGCCTGAAAGAAAATTAAAGCTGTAATTATGGATTTTCCTGCTGTGATAATGTTTTCAGGGCACACTTTTCTATGATTAAATCAGAGGCATGCCACAGAAAGGAAATATTTCTGCTTTGCCAGTTTGAAAGTAGCTTTTCTGTCAGTAAATTATCTGTTCCAACAGATCCTTTCTGAGTTCCGCAAAATTACATCATGGTTTTTTTAAGCACTCAGCTTAAGGAAAAAAATTAAGTGTTGTTATTAATTGTAATCATGCTAATGAGGTTTGCACCTATGTAGCAAGCACAGGCCCAGCAGATTAACAGCCACCAGATATGAGATTTTCTCTCCAAAATCTACACCTCTTTTCACTGCTCAACGGCTGCCCTTCCTTTAGGTTTTGAGACCTCTACAGTCTGGGTTCACCTGCCTGGTTACTTCTTTGAAAACAATGACATATTTTTATAAAAATGAATGCATGTTCCTTACTTTAAAATCCAAATACATATAAAAGCAACCAATCACCGAAACTTACACACATTTGGTGAACATAACTGTAGATATATTTCTATGCTTATGTGTAGCTTTGCAATGACAGCCTTATTGAGATATAATTAACATGGCATACAATTCACCCTTTCAAAGTGTAAAATTCAGTCATGTTTAATATCACAGAATTGTGCACTATCTAATTTCAGAATATTTCCATCACCTCAAAAAGAAATTCCGTAACTCCCCATGTCATCTGGCCCCAAGCCCCTGGCAACCATTGATCTACTTTCTGTCTTAAGTATTTGCCTATTCTGTACCTTTAATATAAACTGAATCACACAATATGTGATCTTTTGTGACTGGCTTCTTTCATTTAGCATAATTTTTCAAGGTTCATACATGTCATAGCATTGGATTTGCTTTAAACCACTCCAGCAAAATAAAGCCAAACAAAAAAGATAAAACAAAATGTTGATAATTGTTGAAGGTAGTGATGGGTACGTGGAGGTTTGTTATACAAACTCTCCCTTAAAAAATTACCAAATAAGAATTAAAATTAAAAAATAAAATTAAAATGAGCTGAAACTTCTGCTTTGAAGGTAGAGTAAATAGGAGATTTATTCTTGCACCTTAAAAAAAAAAAAAACAATGGCCAAGATACATGAAAAAGCCATTTTCAGACATTGGACGAGAGAGAGGAAACAAATGAGGTGAGTCTTATGATTGCCCAAGTTACTGCCTGTACAGACTTTCCAAGCTACCATGCAGAGAGGGAGAACCTAAGTGGAGCCAGAGTTTAAGAGAAAGAAAAGGGAGTTTGGAGACACTAAAACAACTACAGTTCTCAGGGCAAAGTACCAGAGAGACGAGACCTACACAGAAGAAGAGCTCTGGATATCTGCAGAGGTTTCCCCTCAAGTCTTAGCTGAGTACTGATCAACACATACATCTGTGCAAAGAACCATGTGAAAGAGGCAGACAGAAAAGTCCTTGGAGCTCACACAGAGTTAGAAATAGTCCATGTTCCCACCAGCCGAAGTGAAAAAATGCCATAAAATATGGGGCATCAGGTGAGTACTCAGAAGAGCATTACCTCAGTAATGAGTAAAAATTAATGCTAGACTAAAAGCTCTTCTGGTTCCATCTAACAAAGCTTAATGCAAGCCCTGAAAGGACCAAATAGTTTCCAAGTATCTTAACTGATTCCCAAAACAATAATAATAATAAAAAGAATATTCCACACCCCACAAGGTAAAATTCACAATGTCTGGCACCAACAAAACATAACCAGGCATGCAAAAACACAGGAACTAAGACATAATAAGGAAAAAAATTAATAAACTGAAACTGACCCAGAAATTAAACAGATTATAGTTAGTAAACAAAGACATTAGAACATTATTATAACTACATTCCATATCTTCAAGAAGACAGAGAAAAATTTGAGCATGTTAAGAAGAGATTTGGAAGGCATGTTTAAAAAAAGACTAAAATAAAATTTCTACAGAAGAAAAATTCAATGTCTGAGATGAAAAACACAAAAAGATGGGCTAACAACAAAATAGACACTGAGAGAAAAGAATAGTGCACTTGAAGACAAATCAATAGAAACTATGCAAAATGTCACACACAAATGGACTTGTATAAAAACTAGTAGAATCTGAATAAGGTCTGCATCTATTGAGATGATCACATTGTTTTTCTCCTTTAATCTATAATATGATGAATTTACATTGATTAGTGTTCAGATGAGGAGTACCTGGGGAGCTAAAACAGTTAAGTGCTCCACTACTAGCCGAAAGGTTGGTAGTTTGAACCCACCCGGGAGCATCTTGGAAGACAGGCCTGGCAATCTGCTCCTGAAAGGCATGGCCTTGAAAACCCTATGAAGCAGTTCTACTCTGCACACGTGGGGTTGCCATGAGTCAGGTCTGGAGGTCTATTGGTCTGTAATTTGAAGTAATGTCTTTGGGTTTAGTATTAGGGTTTTGCTGGCTTTGTAAAATAAAGCGGGCAGTGATGTTTCCTCCTCTACTTTCTGAAAAAGTTTATGTAAGATTGGTGTTATTTTTTTCATTGAATATTTTACAGATTCAGCAGTGAAGACATCTAGGCCTGGAGTTTTCTTTGTGCAAATATTTGTATAACAAATTCAATTTCTTTAATAGGTATAAGATTATTCAGGTGTTCTGTTTCTTTTTGTGTCAATTTTGGTAAATCGTATTTTTTCAAAAAAATTTATGCATTTCATCCAGATTGTTGAATTTGTTGGCATAAGGTTTTTCATTGTATTCTCTAATCCTCTAAGTGGGTGTAGAATCTGTGTTGATAACCCCTTTTTCATTCCTGCTTTGGGTAATTTGTGTCTCCTCTCCTTTCCTGACCTCTCACCCCTTCCCTCTTCTTTTTACCTCTCCTCTCCCCTCCTTTGCTCTCCCTCCCCTCCATGTAGTTCTTGTTTTTGTTCTTCTTGTTCTTGTTTCTTTCTCTCTCTCTCTCTCTGTGTCTAGCTAGCTAGAGCTTGTCAATTTTCAAAGGAATAGCTTTTGACTTTGGATGTTTCCCCTCTTGCTCATTAATTTTCTACTCTGATTAATAATAACTGCCCCGTATGGTTTCCAAGGAGCACCTGGTGGATTCAAACTGCTGACCTTTTTTGGTCAGCAGCCGTAGTTCTTAACCACTATGCCACCGGGGTTTCCGAAAATTGTGCAGGTGGTTCAAATCCTGCTCAGTACTGTAAGCCTTCACCACCTGCATTTGGGTATATTCTGCACGTTCACTCTCAGTGGTTAGACAATCTGATATTTGATCATGTGGCTCAAATCTTTGCATCTGTCCATGCCTGGGCAGGGCTTAGGTTGAGGCCTGTGTGAGTTCCTATACAGAGTTAGTGGATCCCCTTCTCTAGCTCTCTACCCTGTAGGATACACCTTCTTCTCTCAGACCTGCAGGGGTCCCTTTTCCTAGTTTCTTTGCTTAGAATCACAAGTTTATGTTCATGTTTTAGCCACAGGAGCCTTTGCCCTGCTTCACAACTAGGATCCAGCCTTGGGACAAAACCACAAGAGAAAAGAGGGAAACAAAAGGGAAAACTCACCCCATAGGATCCAGCCTTGGGACAAAACCACAAGAGAAAGGAGGGGAAACAAAAGGGAAAACTCACCCCATACAGGTTGCCTATCCAAGGCTTTTGTTTCTTTTCTCTGTCTTTTCATTGTGGTAAGTAAATAGGAACAAAACATTTGCCATTTCTACAATCTTCACATGTATAGTTCAGTGACATTAGTTACATTCATCATGTTGTTCAGCCATCACCATTAACGGTTCCCAAATTTTTCCATCACCCTTAACAGAAGCTCAGTGTCCCCTAAGCATTGTGTTTCCCTTTCCCCCTCCCTCCCAGCCACCTCTGGCAACCACTAATAAACTATGGTCTGTATACACTTGCCTATTCTAGATATTTCATATAATTAGAAGCATATGATATTTGTCCTTTGGCGAATGACTTATCTCACTGAGTATAATATTTTCAAGGTTAATCTATATGATAGCATGTATTAAGATTTCATTTCTCTTTGTGCCTGAGTAGTATTCCATGGTATGTATATACCACATTTTGTTTATCCATTTATCTATTGATGGACATTTAGGCTGTTTACACCTTTTGGCTACTGTAGATGATGCTGCCATGAACATTAGAGTACAAGTACTTCTTTATGTTCTTGCTTTTAGTTATTTTCAATATATACCTACAAGGAGAATTGCTGAATCATATGGTAATTCTATGTTCAACTTTTTGAGGAACCGCCAAACTGGTTTCCATAGCTTTTTACATTCCCAGCAGTAATGGATCGCCTATCCAAGTTTTGACTCCCTTCATGACCTGCCTGTTTTTGTTTACTTCGCATAGTCTTTGGGTAGTGGGGTTTTGTATTTTGTCTGGAACTTATAGTCATAATCAGCAGAGGAATGGGCTGTAGTGAGCTTATACCACCATGCTAAACTGGAACCCTGTCATAATATTTTAAACACTGAATACTGACATAACATTTGCATTTATTCAGTTGGAATTCTAGCATCACCACTTACTAGCTATGAAACTGTGAGCAAATTATTGAACTTACATGAATCTTAGTTTTCCCATCTGTAAAATGGGATTACACTGCCTACTTTAAAAACTTGTTGTAAGGTAGAAGAAGTAACACATGTACAGTACTTAGCTTATGAAACAAACCAAACCCATTGCTGTCGAGTTGATTCCAACTCATAGTGACCCTGTAAGACAGAGCAGAACTGCCCCATAGGGTTCCCAAGGAGCAGTTGGTGGATTCAAACTGCTGATCTTTTAGTTAGCACGCATAGCTCCTGACCACTGCACCACCAGGGCTCTGGCTTGTAAGAGGTGCTCCATAAATGGGATATCCCCTCCCCTCGACCTAGATAGCAAATAAGCTTCAAGTCTCAAATCAAGGCTGCATTTTAAAAAAAAAAAAATTCTCAGAAACAACTTCACTTGCTATAAATGTATAATGTTCATTTAAAAAAAATCTTTATTAGAGGGTTATTTTAGTTATCGAATATAACAAAAACAACTACGTACAATACAAAAGTTAAAAGCACAATTTAAGATTGGCAATAAGGCTTTGGACACCCTGGTGGCATAGTGGTTGAGAGCTTCGGCTGCTAACCAAAAGGTCAATAGTTTGAATCCACCAGGCGCTCCTTGGAAACTCTATGGGGCAGTTCTGCTCTGTCCTATAGGGTCACTATGAGTCAGAATCAATGGCAATGAGTTTTTTTTTTTTTTTTGGTTTGATAAGGCTTTATCATGTTTTGAAATGTGAACATGTTTGTTTCGTATTGTTCACAGGACTGTGCACATTTGGGCAATTTCCTTGGTTTCACAGTAACATAAGGAACCAAGTCATTTAGATCAATTGATGATGTGGTTCTCACCAGATACAACTCATAGACAAGAAATACTTTTGCAAAAATAGGTATACCAAAAATACTATCCAAAGATAAATTACAACATTGTAACATCATTTAAACTATAATTATCAGGCTATAATTACTAAATGGGCAGACAATGAAACATCAGTGCCCTCAGAGAAAAAGGAGGATAGTAGTTGAAAACCCTCCACAACTGATCTGTAGTATCCTGGACCTCAGATGCAGAATTAATCATTCCCATCAGTTCCTAGCCATTATCATGCTTGCTCTGGGCAAGGCACTTCTCCAGTTTATCATTTTTTATCCCTTTTCGCCACACCTACCTCCTTATGGCGTTGCATAGGCAATAATCTTAATGGGTTTAGCCTTTAACTTACACATGTCTCACAAAACGTGTTAATGTTTTGTTACTTTTTTAAAAATTATTGTTACTGGGTCCTAGACCTAATTCCACTTCTCATATTTTTGACGCAGCACTCTGATATTAATATGTATTCACGTTGATTGGGCACATCTAATCCATTGCCTCTGCATGCTGCGTGGCCTTCTCTGGGGTTTTATTCAGGGCATTTTACTTATCCGATTCCCCAATCGTGGTCACTTATAGTTCACCCAGATCCCTGCAAATAGCACTGAAATTCCCAGATATGCCTCCTTATGTGTCTGTGTGAGAATTTCTCTGAGATACATATGCCGAATGGGTTTACTACGATGCTTATTTTGCTTAAGTACTCACAGATTGCCCTCTAGAATGTGTATGTCAGTCTATACTAAACAAACAAAAACCCTTTGCCATAGAGATGATTACAACTCATAGCAATCCTGTAGGACAGAGTAGAATTGCCCCATAGGGTTTCCAGATAGTGGCTGGAGGATTCCAACTGCCAGCCTTTTGGCTAGCTGCCGAGCTCTTAACCGCTGTACCACCAGGGCTCTCAGTCTACATGAGGGATCAGGGGTCAGCAAACTACAGCCCTTTGATTGAAATCTGTCCAATCACCTGTTTTGGTAAATAAATTTGTACCAGAAAACAGCCACACCCATTCATCTGTGTACTATTTATGGCTGCTTTTTAGTGCTACAACTATAGAGTTGAGTAGCTGAGACAGAGACCATCTATCTGGTCCACAAAGCCGAAAATACTGTATTTACCATTTGGTCCTTTACAGAAAATAGTCTGTATAATATTGATTCTACGGAATTTATTAAGACTTGCTTTGTTGTCAACTCAATGGCAATGGTTTGTTTTTGTCTTTTTTAATGTGGATATATAAAAATATATGCTGTTGTTGTGTGCCATCGTATTGATTCTGACTCATAGCAACGCTATAGGACAGAGTAGAACTGCCCCATAGGGTTTCCAAGGAGCACCTGGTGGATTTGAACTGCTGACCTTTTGGTTAGCAGCCATAGCACTTTACCACTACACCATCAGGGTTTCCATATATTTATATATATATATAAAGTATATGTGTTTGTGTGTGTGTGTCTATATATGAGTGTCTATTTGCTCCTCTAGAGAACCCAAACCAAGACAATGACCGTGACCATTTTGATATTGTCTAGAAAAGTAGGTCTAGGTTCTTAAAAATATATTTTTCCTTCCCTCCCCGCGCTTTGGTCATTATGTTTTTAGACAACGATAATATTTGCTGAGTTATTTAATCATCCTTATGTATTCCACTGGAGTCCCTGGGTAGTGCAAACAGTTAACACACTTGGCTGCAAACCATAAGGTTAGAAGTTTGAGTCCACCCAAAGGCCCTCAGAAGAAAAGGTTAGCAATCTACTTCCAAAAAATCAGCCAATGAAAACCATCCGGAGCACAGTTCTACTCTGATATGCACGGGATCGCCACGAGTTAGAATCTACTGAACGGCAACCGGCACTGGTATATCTCTCCTGTAAATCGCAGCACCTGAGGTGTTCTTTACACAGGAACCATCTAAGGCCCTTTGTACCTGAGAATATCTTTAGTATGGTTTCACATTTAAGTTATAATTTGGATGCACAGAAAGTTCTGTATTTAAAGTTATTTTCCTTTTATACTCTAAAATATTACTCCATTGACTTCTTAGATCCACTTGGTGTGTGTGTGTGTGTGCAGGGGGAACCGATATCAATATGGTTCTTGTTCCTTTGGGGGGATCTTCTCTGGAAACTCTTTGTCTTTGATGTTTTATGGAAGACTTTAGAATTTTCTTTTTGTCTTTCATGTTCTTAAATTTCACTATAAAATGTCTAAATGTGACTTATTTTTCCTTATCTATCCAGTTTGATATGTAATGAGCCTTTTCAACTCTGGAAAATTTATCATCATTATTACTTTAAACATTACCCAACCCAAACAAAACCTACTGCCGTCGAGTTTATTCCGACTCACAGCGACCCTATAGGTCAGAGAAGAACTGCCCCATAGAGTTTCCAAGGAGCACCTGGCGGATTTGAACTGCCGACCTCTTGGTTAGCAGCTATAGCACTTAAAAACTATGCCACCAGGGTTTCCACTTTAAACATTACTTGCCCATAATTTTATTCTTCTCTTATTCTCAGACTCCTGTTATCTGGATCTTAACATTTCTATTTTTATTCTTCATATCTTTTAGCTTGTATTTTATATGTTACATTTTCTACAATCTTGTAGGAGAATTTCTTAACTTGACCTTCTAGTTCACTAATCTGTTTTTTGGCTAAATCTATCCTGCTATTTATTCCATCTATTTTTTTCGCTATTATGTTTTTCATACTTAATATTTTTATTTGATTATCCTCATGACTCCATTTTCTTTATTCATATTATTAAATAACTTCATAATATCTCATATTTTTCTAGGTCTTTTTTCATCTCTTCTCCCCCTCTTCTGGAGAATAATGAATTTATTTTCATTAAAAATAATGACTCCATGGCAACTTTTTAAATGTTGTAAGGCAATGAAGAAGGAATTACAAAACCCTCCAGGAAAATTAGTATGATCTTTTACTCCAAACTGTCATTCCAGTACACAGACAACAGATAAACAGCTTTGGACATAAAAGAACTCAGAGAATTCCTGTGAGTTCTTTTATGTTTAAATTGAGCAATCTATTAGAGGATAAACTTAGGGCTATCAAGAGATGCCTGGAAAAACTACAACGAAAGAACTGGCAGAGAGCGTTGGACTTATATTATTATAGACCAAGAAATCCCCACACATCTGTCAGTTTGTCGTACTGTGGGGGATTGTGTATTGCTGTGATGCTGGAAGCTATGCCACAGGTACTCAAATACCAGCAGGGTCACCCATGGTGGACAGGTTTCAGCTGAGCTTTCAGACTAAGACAGACTAGGAAGAAGGACCCAGTGGTCTACTTCTGAAAAGAATTAGCCAGTGAAATCTTTATGAATAGCAGCGGAACATTGTCTGATACAGTGCCAGAAGATGAGCCCCTCAGGTTGGAAGGGTACTCAAAATACGACTTGGGAAGAGCTGCCTCCTCAAAGTAGAGTTGACCTTAATGAAGTGGTTGGAGTCGTGCTTTTGGGACCTTCATTTGCTCACATGGCACAGCTTAAAATGAGAAGAAACAGCTGTAAACAGCCATTAATAATCAGAATGTGGAATGTACGAAGTATGAATCTAGGGAAATTGGAAGTCAACAGAATTGAAATGGAAGACAAAACCATCGATATTCTAGGCATTGCTGTTGTTGTTAGGTGCCTTCCAGGTGATTCCAACTCATAGAGACCCTATGCACAACAGAATGAAACACTGCCCACTACTGCATCGTCCTCACAATTGTGGGTATACTTGAGCCCATTATTGCAGCCACTGTGTCAATCCATCTTGTTGAGGGTCTTCCTCTTTTTTGCTGACCCCCTACTTTACCAATTATGATGTCCTTCTCCAGGGACTGATCCCTCCTGATAACATGTCTAAAGTATGTAAGACAGCCTCGACATCCTTGCTTCCTAGGAGCATTCTGACTGTACTTCTTTCAAGACAGAGTTGTTCATTCTTTGGGCAGCCCATGGTATATTCAATATTGTTGTCTAACACCACAATTCAAAGGTGTCAATTCTTCTTTGGCCTTTCTTATTCATTGTCCAGCTTTCCCATGCATATGAGGCGATTGAAAACACCATGGCTTGGGTCAGGTGAACCTTAGTCCTCAAGGTGATATCTTTGCTTTTCAACTCTTTAAAGAGGTTTTTTTTGCAGCAGATTTTCCCAGTGCAATGTCTTTTGATTTCTTGACTGCTGTTTCCATGGTGTTGATTGTGGATCCAAGTAAAATGAAATTTTGACAACCTCAGCCTTTTCTCTGTTTATCATGATGTTTATTGGTCTAGTTTGTCAGGATTTTTGCTTTCTTTAAATTGAGTGTAATCCATACGGAAGACTGTGGTCTTTGATCTTTATCAGTAAGTGCTTCAAGTCCTCTTCAATGTCAGCAAGCAAGGTTGTGTCATCTGCATAACACAGGTTGTTAGTAAGTCTTCCTTCAAACCTGATGCCCCATTAGTCTTCCTATAGGCTAGCTTCTTGGATTATTTGCTCAGCATACAGATTGAATAGGTATAGTGAAAGGACGCAACCCTGTTGCACACCTTTCCTGACTTTAAACCATGCAGTATCCCCTTATTCTGTTTAAATGACTGCCTCTTGATCCATGTACAGATTCCTCATGAGCACAATCAGGTGTTCCAGAATTCCCATTCTCCTCAGTGTTATCCATAGTTTGTTATGATTCACATGGTCAAATGCCTTTGCATAGTCAATAAAACACAGGTAAACATCTTTCTGGTATTCTCTGCTTTCAGCCAGGATCCATCTGACATCAGCAACAATATCCCTGGTTTTACATCCTCTTCTAAATTCAACTTGAATTTCTGACAGTTCCCTGTCAATACAGTACTGCAGCCGCTTTTGAATGATCTTCAGCAAAATTTTGCTTGCATGTGACATCAGTGATACTGTTAAATAATTTCCCCATTCAGATGGACCACCTTTCTTGGGAATAGGCATAAATGTGGATCTCTTCCAGTCAGTTGGGCAGGTAGCTGTCTTCCAAATTTCTTGGCATAGACAAGTGAGCACTTCCAGCGCCGTATCCATTTGTTGAAACATCTCAATTGGTATAACACCTAAATTGAGATCCTAGGCATTAGTGAGCTGAAATTGACTGGTATTGGTCATTTTGAATCAAACAATCATACGGTCTACTATACCGGGAATGACAACTAGAACAAAAAGAACATTGCAAGATCTATCCTGAAGTATGACACTGTCAGTGATAGGATAATATCCATACATCTGCAAGGAAGACCAGTTAATACAACTGTTATTCAAATTTATGCACCAACCACTAAGGCCAAAGATGAAGAAACTGAAGATTTTTACCAACTTCCGCAGCCTGAAATTGATTGACTGTGTAACCAGGATGCATCGATAATTACTGGTGATTAGAATGTGAAAGTTGGAAACGAAGAAGGATTGGTAGTTGGAAAGTATGCACTTGGTGATAGAAATGATGCTGGAGATCACATGATAGAATTTTGCAAGACCAATGACTTCTTCATTGCAAATACCTTTTTCAATAACATAAACAGCGACTGTACACGTGGACCTCACCAGATGGAATGTGCAGGAATCAAATTGACTACATTTGTGGAAAGAGACAATGGAAAAGGTATGGTGAAAGGATACAACTCTGTTGCACACCTTTCCTGACTTTAAACCACCCAGTACCCCCTTGTTCTGTTCGAATGACTGCCTCTTGGTCTATGTTCCTGATGAGCACAATTAAGTGTTCTGGAATTCCCATTTTTCACGACGTTATCTATAATTTGTTATGATCCACACAGTTGTGTGTCTTAGTATAGTCAACAAAACACAGGTAAACATCTTTCTGGTATTCTCTGCTTTCAGCCAGGACAGTCAGAACAAGGCCAGGAGCTGACTGAAACAGACCATCAATTGCTCATGTGCAAGTCGAGTTGAAACTGAAGAAAATTAGAACAAGCCCACGAGAGCCAAAGTACAACCTTGAGTATATACCATCTGAATTTAGAGATGTTCTTAAGAATAGATTAGACACATTGAACACTAATGACCAAAGACCAGATGAGTTGTGAAATGACATTAAGGACATCATACATGAAGACAGCAAGAGGTCATTAAAAAGACAGGAAGGAAAGAAAGGACCAAAATGGATGTCAGAAGAGATTCTGAAACTTGCTCTTGAAAGTCAAGTAACTAAAGTGAAAGGAAGAAATGATGAGGTAAAAGAGCTGAACAGAAGATTTCAAAGGGCCACTTGAGAAGACAAAGTATTATAATGACTTATGTAAAGACATGGAGATAGAAAACCAAAAGGAAAGAACACACTTCAGTTCTTTCTCAAGCTGAAAGAACTGAAGAAACGATTCAAGCCTCTAGCTGCAATATTGAAAGATTCTATGGGAAAAGTATTAAACCACACAGGAAGCATCAAAAGAAGATGGAAGGAATACACAGAGTCACTATACCAAAAAGAATTGGTCGATGCTCAACCATTTCAGGAAGTAGCATATGAACAGGAACAGATGGAACTGAAGGAAGAGGTCCAAGCTGCACTGAAGGTATTGGTGAAAAACAAGGCTCCAGGAATTGACAGAATACCAACTGAGATGTTTCAACAAATAGATGCAGTGCTAGAAGTGCTCATTTGTCTATGCCAAGAAATACGGGAGACATCTACCTGGCCGACCAACAGGAAGAGATCCATATTTATGCCTATTCCCAGGAAAGGTGATCCAAACAAATGAGGAAATTATTTAACAGTGTCACTGATATCACATGCAAGCAAAATTTTGCTGAAGATCATTCAAAAGCAGCTGCAACAGCACATTGACAGGGAACTGCCAAAAATTCAAGCCAGATTCAGAAGAGGACGTGGAACAAGTGATATCACTGCTGATGTCAGATGGATCCTGGCTGAAAGCAGGGAATACCAGGAGGATGTTTACCTGTGGTTTGTTGACTGTGCTAAGACACTCAACTGTGTGGATCATAATAAATCATAGATAACATTGTGAAAAATGGGTATTCTGGAATACTTAATCGTGCTCATCAGGAACATAGATCAAGAGGCAATCATTCGAACAGAACAAGGGGGTAGTGGGTGGTTTAAAGTCAGAAAAGGTATGCAACGGGGTTGTATCCTTTCACCATACCTATTCAATCTGTATGTTGAGGAAATAATCCTAGAAGCTGGACTATACGAAGAAGAACGGGGCACCAGGATTGGAGGAAGACTCATTAACAACCTTCATTATGCAGATGACACAGTCTTGCTTGCAGACAGTGAAAAGGACTTGAATCACTAACTGACGATCAAAGACCACAGCCTTCAGTGTGGATTACATCTCAACATAAAGAAAACAAAAATCTTCACAACTGGATCAATAGGCAACATCATGATAAATGGAGAAAAGATTGTAATTGTCAAGGATTTCATTTCACTTGGATCTGCAAACAACACCCAAGGAAGCAGCAGTCAAAAAGTCAAAAGACGCATTGCATTGCTCAAATCTGCCGCAAAAAAAAAAAAAAAAAAACCAAACCCGTTGTTGTCGAGTCGATTCCGACAGATTAGAATTGCCCCATACGGTTTCCAAGGAGAGCCTGATGGATTCAAACTGCCAACCTCTTGGTTAGCAGCTGTAGCTCTTAACCACTACGCCACCAGCGTTTCCTTAAAGTATTAAAAAGCAAAGATGTCACTTTGAGGACTAAGGTGTGCCTGACGCAAGCCACAATGTTTTCAATTGCCTCATATGCATGGGAAAGCTGGTCAATGAATAAGGAAGACCAAAGAAGAACTGACACCTTTGAATTGTGGTGCTGGTGAAGAATATTGAATATACTATGGACTGCCCAAAGAATGAACAACTCTGTCTTGAAAGAAATACAGTCAGAATGCTCCTTAGAAGCAAGGATGTTGAGACTAGGTCTCACGTACTTTGGACATGTTATCAGTCCCTGCAGAAAGACATCATGCTCGGTAAAGTAGAGGACCAGCGAAAGAGAGGCAGACCCTCAATAAGGTGGACTGACGCAGTGGCTATATCAATGGGCTCAAGCATAACAACGATTGTGAGGATGGCACAAGACCAGGCAGTGTTTTGTGCTGTCATACAGTTGCTCTGAGTCAGAACCAACTGGACAGCACCCGACAACAACAGACCAAGAAAAAACACATGCAGTGACTCTGACAGAAGAACAGATTATAAAATATCTAGAAATGATATAACTGACAAAAATTGAGATGGGAAGGGGGAACAAAGGATATGGTTTAAACATGTTATAGAATAAATATGCTTTTTCATTTTTGATAGCTTGGGCTATAAAGTTGCCAAATTGAGTGAGAAAAGGAACTATTTTTAACAATACAAAGTTTAACTCCAAGAAAATAAGACTATCAATTAAAATTAGGTGGAGGAGGAAGAGGAGAAATGAAAGGGAAAGGAAGTAGAAATAGTCTAAATCCATCATTGCTTATAGTGGGGGAATTAGTAGATTCTATCTAAAGCAATACGGAATTAAGATAAAATAGTTACATAAAATTGCAAAGCTAAAAACTAAAATAAAAATAGAAGACTTCCAAATTATTAGAAGAAATACACACTCAGAACAAATGAATCAACTGGGGGAATATGAATAAGATTGGTGGATTATATCAATGTCAATCCACCAGCAAACTGTCAGTTTGTCGTACTTTGGTGGCTTGTGTGTTGCTGTGATGCTAGAAGTTATGCCACCAATATTTCAAATACCAGCAGTGTTACCCATAGTGGACAGTTTTCAGTGGAGCTTCCAGACTAAAACAGACTAGGAAGAAGGGCCTGGTAATCTACTTCTAAAAATTATCCAGTGAAAACCTTATGAATCACAACAGAACATTGTCTGACTCACTTGCTTTGGACACATCATCAGGAGGGATGGATCACCGGAGAAGAACATCACGTTTAATGAAACAGAGGGTCAGCAAGAGCTAGGGAGACCCTTAGTGAGATGGACTGGCACATTCACTACAAGGATGTGCCAGGCACATCATGAGGATGATGCAGGACGGGCAACATTTTGTTATGTTTTACATAGGTAGCCATGAGTTGAAGTCAACTTGACAACAGCTATCTATCAATTTCAATCTCCTTGTTATGATACTGGACTATAGTTTTGCAAAACGTTACCATTGGGGGAAACTGGGTAAAAAGTACACAGGATCTCTCTATTATTTCTTACAACTGCACATGAATCTACAATTATCTCAGTAAAAATTTCAATGAAAAAAATCAGAAAGATTTTTAAAGCTAAAAAACAGTCAGTATGAAACAAAATATTACAGACATAAAGTGAAACAAATCATACTGATTAATTCAAATAAGCAAAATTTAGATATTAAGACAAAAAGACCTTACTTTGCATGAGATCAGAAGAACTGGATGGTGCCCAGCTACCATTACTGCTCGTTTTGACCAAAGATTTTATAGAAGAATCCTGATCAAAAGGGGGAAATGTAGAACAGAATTTCAACTTCTCATGGAATCCAGATTTTCTGCAGCCATGGAGATTGGATGAACCCCTAAAATTACTGCCCTAAAATAATCTTTAAACCTTAAACCAAAAATATCCTCTGAAGTCATCTCAAAAACAATAGTTTGCCTTAACTAGTAAAGAATGTCTCTCTTGTGCATTATGTTCTTTTAAAATCTATCTATATCAGATCAAATTTATAACAACAACTCAGAAGATTAAAAAGGAACCTTAAGGTACAGTGAGTTTATGTTAATGGGGGAGGAACAACTCAGAAAATGAGGGTAAGGATGGTTGCATAACTTGAAGAATGCAATCAATGTCACTGAACTGTACCTGTGGAAACTTGCATATTCTCAACAACGAAAATAAATAAAATAAATTCTTTTTAAAAAAGACTTGCAGATTGGTTCACAAAACAAAATCCAACTGTATAACATGTCTAGAGACATTCCTAAAAAAAAGCACTTTTCAGTTCTTACTCCCTGACTTTTAGTACACGTTATCTTATTTTACATTGTTATAACGTTTCTCTCTGTAATCTGAGTTTCTTTAGTATTTATTCCTAGTTCTATGTTTAAATTGGTATTGCAAGTAACACTTCCAAACATCATTTCTAGTTATTTTCATTTTCTTCTTGATTCTACTTTTATCATTACTAAGGTTTATATAACAGCCACAACAATAATAATAGCACTGGTAAAACATTTAGCATAAATTCAGCCCTTGCTATGTGCTGAGAACTGTGCCTGGCACTTTATACTATCTCTTCTAGTCCTCACAACAATCCTATGTCTTGAAACTATTATTACCCCTATTTTGTAGTTGCCTCTTCTTTACACGTGGAGCATTGATGGCACAGAGGTTAAGAGCTTGGCTGCTAACCAAAAGCTTAACTTGAGTTCACCAGCCACTTCTTGGAAACCCTATGGGGTTCTACTCTGTCCTACAGGGTCGCTATGAGTCAAAATCAACTGGATGGCAACAGGTTATTCTTAAATGGAGCCCTGGTAGGGCAGTGGTTAAGAATTCAGGCTGCTTACCAAAAGGTCAGCAATTCAAATCCACCAGCTGCTCCTTGGAAACTCTGTGGGACAGTTCTACTCTGCCCTATAGGGTCACTATGAGTCAGAATTGACTTGACTGGCAATGGGCTTGGCTTTTCTTTCTTTCTTTTTTATTCCTTTAACACAGTAATTTTGCTCTTTCCTAGCTTTCGTATCAAGAATTGCATACCCCCTCCTCGGTATTAAATTCTGTCATCGAGAATGTAAAAGGTCATTATACTAAAGAAAGATGACTTTATTTGAACTTAGCGAATATAAGATCTCACTATCTTGAGAGGGCAGTGGGAGGTTTAAAATACAATAAAAAATTGGTTTACCACATTTGGGAACCCCACAAAATGAGCCCTGGCAATGTGACATCAGGGACTCTACATTTACTCAAGAGTGAAAGGAGAGGTTGATGAGAAATCTTGGGGCTGGGAGCAAAGTGTTTTCTTACATGTGTGGGATGTGGCTGTAGCCAAAGCAAGACTCATATCCTAACTTTAAAGTCCTCAGGTTGTGCATAAACGAACACAAAGGATTGCTTTATCTGAAATTATAATCCAAAAGGAAAATGATGGGTAAATATTGTTTTATTAAAAAAAAAGTTATTGGAATCATCCCCAAATCCTGGGAATTACATATTTTCTCAATTGTGGGTGTGGAGAAAAAAGGGCAAAATTTCTATGTGCGAATTACCATATTCTTAATCAATTGCATATTTCCATACTGCTTTCAGAGTATTTGAAGATTGAATAATTACCTTTCCCTTTTCCTTTCCATTAAAATATTAAAATACTAAAAAAAAAAAAAATTAAAATACTAGTTATGGTAAATTCCCTCTTACTCATTCCCACCTCCCTCTGTTGTAAGTGGGTGTGTAGGTGGCAGTTAAATTTATCATCCATTCCAAAGGTTGGAGAACACTGGAATTGTGATAAATTCGATGAGGAAGGGGCATCACCTGGAGATTGCAACCTCTTTTTTTTTTAAGATTAATAGAATGGCTCTGAAAATGAATGCAGCAGAGCATGGTGGTTAAGACCAATGGGTTTGGAAGCCACAAGGCTTCGGTTCAGATCCTAATCTGCCACTTATTATCTGTGCGCCCTTGTGAAGATTAAATGAGCTGATGCATATACAGTACTTAGAAAAATGTCTGACACACAGTAAGCACACAACAAAAAAATTTAACGACGCCATGCTTTCATCTCTAGGTGTTAAATAGGACTTTGTACTGGCTCCTAGAGAGCTATTCATGTTATCCAATTAATGGTTTGGAGCAGGACACTTAAATGCAGCCTCCAATAACCAAAGATGTCCCTGAAACATTGGTCTTCTTAGTGATGGGGCACAAGGTGAAGCAACTTGCCTTTCATTTTGGATGAATTATTCCAACATCTCCGCATACCCCATCCATCTAAGAACTTCTCTAAAGTGAAAGATGTGTGTATTTTCACAGGGCTTATCCCTTTGCTTTGTTCCCTTCACACAAGTCTTAACTAAATACCCAGTGTACTTGTGGCTTTTAGTCCTCCAGAGCCTTTAGTGTGACACCATCATTGTTGCAAAACAATATGCTGTCCTTTGAGATGGAGTTGGGGTCAGGAACTCTGCAGACCTCCAGAGCCCCATTTGCTTGTGGGATCTCCCAAGCTCTGCTCCTGAGTCATCAGTTGCCCTGAGTAAGAAGACACCAGAAACTTCTGATTTAGTTTCTCCATTTGTGACATTAACCAAGGTGAGTATGTGGAAGGGGGAAGAGAAAAAGGATGGGGAAAGACCTGGAATGGGTGGTGTCGCAACAAAGAGGGCTATGCAGTGCTAGCAAAAAACGACAAATGCCTTGGCTGATAGCTGCAGCACAAACAGGATCCATGCCGTACTTAAAAACTGGCATTTCCAGCAGATTGAATCTGTTTTCATTCTGTTTTAAAAAGTGGTGGTTGGGGGAGGGCCCAAGATGGCTGACTACGTAGACGCTACCTCGGATCCCTCTTGCAACAAGGACTCAGAAAAACAAGTGAATCGATCACACACATGACAATCTACGAACCCTGAACAACAAACACAGATTTAAAGAGTTGACCTGAGTGACAGATACGGAGAGCGAACATCTACGGGGAAGCAGCAACTGTTTTCGGAGCCTGAAGCCAGCATCCCAGTCAGGTAACCTTGGCACCGGGCTTAGGACTGGGCGCAGGGGAGCTGAACACAACATTCTGTGATGGCGCAAACACTGGGCACAGCCCTACCCCCCTGAACTGACCCCAGGAGGGGGTCTAGCCAGTGCAGGCAGGCGGCGCAGCGACGGCTGGTGGTAGGAGAAGTCCCCGGGAGGCAGCGACTGGTTTTGGAGCCGGGAGTGCAGCGTCCCAGCCAGGGAACCTTGACGTTGGGCTTCGGACTGGCAGCGGAGGAACTGACCGCGGCTTCTGCAGGCCAGACCCTCGGGGGCAATCTCTAAGCAGCCAGCACACATAGGCGACACGTCCCTCAGGAATCTCAGATAAAATAGCCATCCCAAGCAAGATAAGCAACTTTGTCTATATTCCCGGGTGATACTCTCTCCTGTTTTTCTGAACCCTCCCCTCCCCCTCCCAGGCGGCTTCATTAACGTTGGAATTTCCTGAGCCAGAGAGAGAACGGCTCTGCGGATTTTCTTTTCCTTTTTTTTTTTTTTTTTTTGGTCTTTTCCTAACCCATTCTTCCGGCCTGAGAGAAGCAACCACAAAAAATCCAGGGACCAAAAATCCTTCCCTAATTGGACTAAAAACACAGAACCAGCTCCAGCCAAGCATATGTGATCCATATCTCGGGCTTTCATCCCTACAGGGAACAAGGTGGCGGTTATAATCCAAAGGCAGTTCTGATAGGGATCTGACTGCATTTTTTTAGCAGATTTTCTGGAAAAACAAGTTTCCCAGGTCTGATATCTCTGCGTATTCAACAGAGCCCTAACTGAAACACAACAGGGAACTGAGGGCTGAAGCTCCCCTCAGACCACCTAGCCTCCTGCCTTAGGGGTCTAAGAAGGGTGACACCTACCACTCTGTAGAGGTACTTGCATTGGGGGCCTAAGGTACAGATGCAGTGCCCTCCCACCAAGGTGCTTTAGGAATAGAGACACACCTACCTCACTAACACTTGGGGGAAGCCTGTCAGCATCCTGCCCCCCCTGGAGGGTGAACCCCTGCTGCTAATAGAATCTGGTGCACACAACTATCACCACTACTTCTTGAGGTGGATAGGTGTTAGGGTGCAGCACACACTTGATGACCCAAAATCAGATTCTACTCAAGAATAGTGAATAGACTCAGGCATATATATCTGGCAACAGCCCAAACCAGCTGGTAATAGGTTATAAGTAAGTCAAGGGCTACAACAATCAAGACAGCACAATCTAGTAGCCCATCCACGTATATTGAAAGAAAACAAAACAAGATAAGACTCAGTGAGCAAATACAGAATAAATCACTACAATATCTTAGTGATGGCTCAGAGACAGCAGTTGATATCAAACCACATAAAGAAGCAGACCATGACAGCTTCTACAACCCCCCAAACAAAGGAATCAAAATCTTTCCCAAATGAAGATACAATCCTGGAATTATCAGATACAGACTATAAAAAACTAATTTACAGAATGTTTCAAGACATCAGGGATGACCTCAGAAATGAAATAAGGCAAACTGCAGAAAAAGCCAAGGAACACACTGATATAACTGTTGAAGAATTCAAAAAGATTATTCAAGAACATAGTGGAAAAATTAATAAGTTGCAAGAATCCATAGAGAGACAGCATGTAGAAATCCAAAAGATTAACAATAAAATTACAGAATTAGACAACGCAATAGGAAGTCAGAGGAGCAGACTCGAGCAATTAGAATGCAGATTGGGAAATCTGGAGGACCAGAGAATTAACACCCACATAGCTGAAAAAAATCAGATAAAAGAATTTTAAAAAATGAAGAAACCCTAAGAATCATGTGGGACTCTATCAAGAAGGATAACTTGCGTGTGATTGGAGTCCCAGAACAGGGAGGGAGGACAGAAAACACAGAGAGAATAGTTGAAGATCTGCTGACAGAAAACTTCCCTGACATCATGAAAGACGAAAGGATATCTATCCAAGATGTTCATCGAACCCCATTTAAGATTGATCCAAAAAGAAAAACACCAAGACATATTATCATCAAACTTGCCAAAAGCAAAGATAAAGAGAAAATTTTTAAAGCAGCCAGGGAGAAAAGAAAGGTCTCCTACAAGGGAGAATCAATAAGAATAAGTTTAGACTACTCAGCAGAAACCATGCAGGCAAGAAGGCAATGGGATGACATATACAGAGCACTGAAGGAGAAAAACTGCCAGCCAAGGATCATATATCCAGCAAAACTCTCTCTAAAATTTGAAGGCAAAATTAAGATATTTACAGATAAACACAAGCTTAGAGAATTTGCAAAAACCAAACCAAAGCTACAAAAAATACTAAACGAAATTGGTCAGAAAACCAATAATATCAGATACCAGCACAACACAAGGTCACAGAACAGAACATCCTGATATCAACTCAAATAGGGAAATCACAAAAACAAATTAAGATTAATTAAAAAAAAAAATGTTCAAAACAGGGAATCATTGAAGTCAATATGTAAAAGAACACAATAATCAAAAAGGGGGACTAAATGCAGGTGGCATAAAACTGCCATATGGAGAGGGATACAAGGAGATATAGGACAATACAAGTTAGGTTTTTACTTAGAAAAATGGGGTAAATATTAAGGTAACCACAAAGAGGTATAACAACTCCATAACTCAAAATAAAAACCAAGAAAAACGTAACGACTCAGCAAACATAAAGTCAAATACTCTGAAAATGAGGATCTCACAATTTACAAAGAAAAACATCTCAGCACAAAAAAGTAAGTGGAAAAATGAAATTGTCAACAACACACATAAAAAGGCATCAAAATGACAACACTAAACACTTATCTGTAATTACGCTGAATGTAAATGGACTAAATGCACAAATAAAGAGACACAGAGTCTCAGACTGGTTAAAGAAACACGATCCGTCTATATGCTGCCTACAAGAGACACACCTTAGACTTAGAGACACAAACAAACTAAAACTCAAAGGATGGAAAAAAATATATCAAGCAAACAATAAGCAAAAAAGAAGAGGAGTAGCAATATTAATTTCTGACAAAATAGACTTTAAACTTAAATCCGCCACAAAGGATAAAGAAGGACACTACGTAATGATAAAAGGGACAATTGACCAGGAAGATATAACTATATTAAATATTTATGCACCCAATGACAGGGCTGCAAGATACATAAATCAAATTTTAACAGAACTGAAAAGTGAGATAGACACCTCCACAATTATAGTAGGAGACTTCAACACACCACTTTCGGAGAAGGACAGGACATCCAGTAAGAAGCTCAATAGAGACACGGAAGACCTAATTACTTCAATCAACCAACTTGACCTCATTGACTTATACAGAACTCTCCACCCAACTGCTGCAAAATATACTTTTTTTTCTAGCGCACATGGAACATTCTCCAGAATAGACCACATATTAGGTCATAAAACAAACCTTCCCAGAATCCAAAACATCGAAATATTACAAAGCATCTTCTCAGACCACAAGGCAATAAAACTAGAAATCAATAACAGAAAAACTAGGGAAAAGAAATCAAATACTTGGAAACTGAACAATACCCTCCTGAAAAAAGACTGGGTTATAGAAGACATTAAGGAGGGAATAAGGAAATTCATAGAATGCAACGAGAATGAAAATACTTCCTATCAAAACCTCTGGGACACAGCAAAAGCAGTGCTCAGAGGCCAATTTATATCGATAAATGCACACATACAAAAAGAAGAAAGAGCCAAAATCAGAGAACTGTCCCTACAACTTGAACAAATAGAAAGTGAGCAACAAAAGAATCCATCAGGCACCAGAAGAAAACAAATAATAAAAATGAGAGCTGAACTAAATGAATTAGAGAACAGAAAAACAATTGAAAGAATTAACAGAGCCAAAAGCTGGTTCTTCGAAAAAATTAACAAAATTGATAAACCATTGGCTAGACTGACTAAAGAAATACAGGAAAGGAAACAAATAACCCGAATAAGAAACGAGAAGGGCCACATCACAACAGACCCAACTGAAATTAAAAGAATCATATCAGATTATTACGAAAAATTGTACTCTAACAAATTTGAAAACCTAGAAGAAATGGGTGAATTCCTGGAAAAACACTACCTACCTAAACTAACACAATCAGAAGTAGAACAACTAAAGAGACCCACAACAAAAAAAGAGATTGAAACGGTAATCAAAAAACTCCCAACAAAAAAAAGCCCTGGCCCGGACGGCTTCACTGCAGAGTTCTACCAAACTTTCAGAGAAGAGTTAACACCACTACTACTAAAGGTATTTCAAAGCATAGAAAATGACAGAATACTACCTAACTCATTCTATGTAGCCACCATCTCCCTGATACCCAAACCAGGTAAAGACATTACAAAAAAAGAAAATTACAGACCTATATCCCTCATGAACATAGATGCAAAAATCCTCAACAAAATTCTAGCCAATAGAATTCAACAACATATCAAAAAAATAATTCACCACGATTAAGTGGGATTTATACCAGGTATGCAAGGCTGGTTTAATATTAGAAAAACCGTTAATGTAATCCACCATATAAATAAAACAAAAGACAAAAACCACATGATCTTATCAATTGATGCAGAAAAGGCACTTGACAAAGTCCAACACCCATTTATGATAAAAACTCTCACCAAAATAGGAATTGAAGGAAAATTTCTCAACATAATAAAGGGCATCTATACAAAGCCAACAGCCAAAATCACTCTAAATGGGGAGAGCCTGAGAGCATTTCCCTTAAGAACGGGAACCGGACAAGGATGCCCTTTATCACCACTCTTATTCAACATTGTGCTAGAAGTCCTAGCCAGAGCAATTAGGCTAGACAAAGAAATAAAGGGCATCCGGATTGGCAAGGAGGAAGTAAAATTATCTCTATTTGTAGATGACATGATCTTATACACAGAAAACCCTAAGGAATCCTCCAGAAAACTACTGAAACTAATAGAAGAGTTTGGCAGAGTCTCAGGTTATAAGATAAACATACAAAAATCACTTGGATTCCTCTACATCAACAAAAAGAACATCGAAGAGGAAATCACCAAATCAATACCATTCACAGTAGCCCCCAAGAAGATAAAATACTTAGGAATAAATCTTACCAAGGATGTAAAATACCTATACAAAGAAAACTACAAAGCTCTACTACAAGAAATTAAAAAGGACATACTTAAGTAGAAAAACATACCTTGCTCATGGATAGGAAGACTTAACATAGTAAAAATGTCTATTCTACCAAAAGCTATCTATACATACAATGCACTTCCAATCCAAATTCCAGTGTCATTTTTTAATGTGATAGAGAAACAAATCACCAACTTCATATGGAAGGGAAAGACGCCTCGGATAAGCAAAGCGTTACTGAAAAAGAAGAAGAAAGTGGGAGGCCTCACTCTACCTGACTTCAGAACTTATTATACAGCCACAGTAGTCAAAACAGCCTGGTACTGGTACAACAACAGACACAAAGACCAATGGAACAGAATTGAGAATCCTGATATAAATCCATCCACATATGAGCAGCTGATTTTTGACAAAGCCCCAGTGTCAGTTAATTGGGGAAAAGATAGTCTTTTTACCAGATGGTGCTGGCATAACTGGATATCCATTTGCAAAACAATGAAACAGAACCCATACCTCACACCATGCACAAAAACTAACTCCAAGTGGATCAAAGACCTAAACATAGAGACTAAAACGATAAAGATCATCGAAGAAAAAATAGGGACAACCTTAGGAGCCCTAATACAAGGCATAAACAGAATACAAAACATTACCAAAAATGACGAAGAGAAACCAGATAACCGGGAGCTCCTAAAAATCAAACACCTATGCTCATCTAAAGACTTCACCAAAAGAGTAAAAAGACCACCTACAGACTGGGAAAGAATTTTCAGCTATGACATCTCCGACCAGCGCCTGATCTCTAAAATCTACATGATTCTGTCAAAACTCAACCACAAAAAGACAAACAACCCAATCAAGAAGTGGGCAAAGGATATGAACACGCACTTCACTAAAGAAGATGTTCAGGCAGCTAACAGATACATGAGAAAATGCTCTCGATCATTAGCCATTAGAGAAATGCAAATTAAAACTACGATGAGATTCCATCTCACTCCAACAAGGCTGGCATTAATCCAAAAAACACAAAATAATAAATGTTGCAGAGGCTGCGGAGAGATTGGAACTCTTATACACTGCTGGTGGGAATGTAAAATGGTACAACCACTTTGGAAATCTATCTGGCATTATCTTAAACAGTTAGAAATAGAACTACCATACAACCCAGAAATCCCACTCCTCGGAATACACCCTAGAGAAATAAGAGCCTTCACACGAACAGATATATGCACACCAATGTTTACTGCAGCTCTGTTTACAATAGCAAAAAGCTGGAAGCAACCAAGGTGTCCATCAATGGATGAATGGTTAAATAAATTGTGGTATATTCCAATGGAATACTATGCATCGATAAAGAACAGTGACGAATCTGTGAAACATTTCATAACATGGAGGAACCTGGAAGGCATTATGCTGAGCGAAATTAGTCAGAGGCAAAAGGACAAATTTTGTATAAGACCACTATTATAAGATCTTGAGAAATAGTATAAACTGAGAAGAACACATACTTTTGTGGTTACGAGGGGGGCAGGGAGGGAGGGTGGGAGAGGGTTTTTTACTGATTAATTAGTAGATAAGAACTGCTTTAGGTGAAGGGAAGGACAATACTCAATACATGGAAGGTCAGCTCAACTGGACTGGACCAAAAGCAAAGAAGTTTCTGGGATAAACTGAATGCTTCAAAGGTCAGCGGAGCAAGGGTGGGGGTTTGGGGACCATGGTTTAAGGGGACTTCTAAGTCAATTGGCAAAATAATTCTATTATGAAAACATTCTGCATCCCACTTTGAAATGTGGCGTCTGGGGTCTTAAATGCTAACAAGCGGCCATCTAAGATGCATCAATTGGTCTCAACCCACCTGGAGCAAAGGAGAATGAAGAACACCAAGGTCACACAGTAACTAAGAGCCCAAGAGACAGAAAGAGCCACATGAACCAGAGACCTACATCATCCTGAGACCAGAAGAACTAGTTGGTGCCCGGCCACAATCGATGACTGCCCTGACAGGGAGCACAACAGAGAACCCCTGAGGGAGCAGGAGATCAGTGGGATGCAGACCCCAAATTCTCACAAAAAGACCACACTTAATGGTCTGACTGAGACTAGAGGAATCCCGGCAGTCATGGTCCCCAAACCTTCTGTTGGTACAGGACAGGAACCATCCCCGAAGACAATTCATCAGACATGAAAGGGACTGGACAGTGGGTAGGAGAGAGATGCTGATGAAGAGTGAGCTAATTATATCAGGTGGACACTTGAGACTGTGTTGGCATCTCCTGTCTGGAGGGGGGATGGGAGGATAGAGAGAGTTGGAAGCTGGCAAAATTGTCACGAAAGGAGAGACTGGAAGGGCTGAGTCATTAGGGGGAGAGCAAGTGGGAGTATGGAGTAAGGTGTATATAAACTTATATGTGACAGTCTGACTTGATTTGTAAATATGTTCACTTGAAGCTCAATAAAAGTTATTAAAAAAAAAAAAAGTGGTGGTTGGCGAGAACCCCTGAGGGAGCAGGAGAGCAGTGGGATGCAGACCTCAAATTCTCATAAAAAGACCAGACTTAATGGTCTGACTGAGACTAGAAGGACCCCGGTGGTCATGGCCCCCAGACCTTCTGTTGGCCCAGGACAGGAACCATTCCCAAAGCCAACTCTTCAGACATGGATTGGACTGGACAGTGGGTTGGAGAGGGATGCTGGTGAGGAGTGAGCTTCTTGGACCAGGCGGACACTTGAGACTATGTTGGTATCTCCTGCCTGGAGGGTAGATGAGAGGGTGGAGGGGGTTAGAAGCTGGCGAAACGCACATAAAAGAGAGAGTGGAGGGAGGCAGCGGGCTGTCTCGTTAGAGAAAGAGCAACTGGGAGTATGTAGCAAGGTGTGTATAAGTTTGTGTGTGGGAGACTGGCTTGATTTGTAAACTTTCACTTAAAGCACAATAAAAACTATTAAAAAAAAAGAAAAAGTGGTGTTTGGGGAGGAGGTGGTAAGGGACAACCGAACAGACTAAAAAAGAAACTACCTTTTTTTTTTTTTTTAAAGCAACTTCTGGAACTCACTCAAGTGGCAAGACATCCTATTCCAAGGATGAGGAATACATTTCATTACTTGGCAATAAGATGGATTGACAACCTAGTAGCATCTATTTCAACATTCCAGGCATCTCAAGTAATGAGAGAATGATCTACATTTACGGAGAAATATTTAAGATCTTCCATAAATTTGTGTCTCCTGTACAGAGTGCTGACAAGCCGGAGATGTAATGACGATAATGAAATCTGGGCTTAGGAATTCCTTTGAAATCGGTCCAGGCTTGTCAGTGCCTTTGAAAGGCATATGGCCAACGGCAGCAATGATAATAAAAGTCCAAGGACACACAGCTCAGTTGCTCAGTTGCTTTCCCCCCCCTTGCTGCCTCTGCTATCTGCCCATTATACACTCTCTGAGCCATCGGCAGGAAGTCTATAAATGTCAGTGTGAGGAGTTCTGGTGCATATTATTACAGCAGGCAACATTATTGTTTTTTCTCTCCTTTAGAAAATATTTTGGCAAGATACCTGAGACTCTGGAATGGGCCGCCAGCTCTCAGTAGGAATCCAGATGGTTGAGATTCCGGCTCCTGGTGTCCTGATGTCTCCCCCTCCCTCCTCTTTCAGATATTTCCATTTGTGTGCTCCTCAGAGATAAATATTTCCATGTCAACCAGCCTCAAGAGCGGTCATTATTCAATGCTTTGGGATTAACCTTGAAGCAGATTAGTTCAATAATATACTCTTGTGACGTTCAGCCTTTGCACCACCCCTTCCCACACTCCCCTAGCCCTTTTTAGCATCTTCCTCCCCTCCCTCTCCTGCTGAGATGTCCTGTGCAGACCTGACCTACTAATGCTCTCTCTTTCTTCCTCCCATTTAACTGGCTGGCCCCTGATAGGTGTTCAAGCACTCTCAGATTGATGTGTGAGCTCCTCTGTAGTCCTCCCCTGACCTCTGTAATCTGGGTGACTGCCCTTCTTGGGGATCCCATAGCATCTCACGTCATCCTCTCTCGTAGGAATATAATGTAGTGTGTAGTGTAATGTGCTTGGCATAGTACTTGTATATAGTAAGTGTTCTATGAATATTTAGCTATTATCACTGTTAACATTATAGCACTTTATTTCAACCATTGAATGGGTGTCTGTCTTCCATTCTGGACTATAAGCTCTTGAGAGCAGGGACTATATTTTTGTCGTCTCTGATTCCCAACTCCTAACACCAAAACCAAAACCAAACCCATTGCTGTTGATTTTGACTCATAGCGAACCTACAGGACAGAGTAGAACTGCTCCCACAGGGTTTCCAAGGAACGGCTGGCAGATTTGAACTGCCGACCTTTTGGTTAGCACCCAAGCTCTTAACCACTGCACAACCAGGGCTCCGTAACTGCTAACACAGTAGGTATCTATGTAGTCTGCCTCAAATAGAATTTGCATGTTTAAGTGAGGCTATTGGAAGGCTGTACCCAAGATAAAAGGAGCCACTTTGATAGGAGAACTATGAATAAGTCAAGGACATTTCAGCTACTTGACTCATATGGCCATCTTTGGCCCTGAGGGAGGGAACGCCACATTACTAGTCCTGAGGGAGAAGAAGTTGCTCAAAGCTAGGACATTCCTAAGCCATGTTTGTTTTACTAGTAAGCAGAGTGACTGTTCTGTATGACAGGGGAGAGTTTGGGCTGCACCCTCTCTTTCATTCCCTGCCTCCACGCAGTGAGCAGCGCAGGCTTACTGTCCTTCTGGTCAGCCTTCCCTGTTCCAACTTCTGTGCCTGGACCAGTGGGAGGGAGGGAGGGTATAGGGTCAGCAGGGTCAATGATTCTCATTTCGGAGGAAAAGGCTAGGAAGCCCCTTCAGGCTTTCAGAACTAAGCTTTGCGCTCCAGCCAAAGAAGCCTTGCTTCTGGCAGGTGGCATCTACCTGGGCACTATTAATCGAGTGATGCTTTGTTTCCCACTTCCATGTATAGCTGAAGGAACCCCAAACTAGAGAAGGAATAAGTGCCGTGAGCCAAAATCTCACTCCAAACCAGGGAAAAGATGCTAACACAAATCCAGACACTTTTGAGACATTCTGAGAGGGTGCTTGGGATGGGCTGGAACAGAGTTTTTCTTGTTACTTTCTACCCTTCCGTTCTGATTAAATCACTTGTGATGAGCAGGGACGGCCTCTATAATAAAAAAAGGTGATTGAAAGAAAACAGAGGCATTAAGCCTGGCTTGGTAGCAGTGAACAAGAGCCAGGGCAGGGCAATCACCCTTCTTACCTTCTTCTTTGAGCCCTACCTCAAGTCTCCTTCATCCCACCTTCTGATTCCCCACCCCCACCCCCACCCTTAGACACACTATCTTCTCCCCAACACTCCCTCCATGTTGTAAGTAAATAGCCCTTGGGTGGCAATCGGGTGACCTGGAATCTCGCCCAGTTCTGCCCTTAACTCACCAGCCTTGGGACCTTGAGTTGTAACCTCTCTAAGAGTCAGTTTCCCATCTGGAAAATGGATATAAATAGTTAGCTCTTAGAAGACTGTCAGGTTATGGACACGTGATGTATGTGAAAGCTCTTTCCTAAGTACACAGTGCTATAAACAATGTCCCCATAGGTTGAGGAAAATATTGAAACACTCAGTATTCCATGGCCCAATGCCAAGAGTTAAGACAGGTACAGGGCTACAGAGTCAGAGACAGCAAGGACATTCAAGTCTTAAGTGATGAGACTCAACTCCTGAACTAGGGACTGGCAAAAGTGGATTTGGTCCTCCCACTGCCTTATGCTGTGATCCCAAGTAAGTCTGAAAACTTCGAATTCCATGATTTAGAGTGAGGAGCAGTGTTGAGGCTTATTTATTCCTGCCCCTTATTCCATAGGTGCAGAAATTAAGGCAGAAGGTTAGCAATTTCTCCTGGTTCTCAGTCCAATTTTCTTCATGCTACATACATCCCTCAGTAAAATGATTAGGTTGGGGGAATGGACCCTTCAGTCCAGGTCAGAGAACTCAATGGCTGTAGAGCTGAAATAGAAGGCTGATATCCCACTACCTAGCCCAGAGGTGGTGTGTCTTAGTTTCCAGGCACTGCTGTAGCAGAAGTATCACAAGTGGTGGCTTTAGAGAAAGGAAATTTATTTTCTCACAGTTCTGGAGGATAAACAGCCAAATCAAGGTCTCAGCTGTGTTGATTCCTTCCTTGTAGGTAGTCGTGGGCATTCCTTGGTTCCTTGGCTTGTAGACAACCTTCACATGACGTTTGTCTCCCCCCACCCCTCGTAGGTGTAAAAACATGAGGGTGGTGTCTGACCTCCTCCAACCCAACAAGCGGAAAGGAGAACCAATATCAACAGTGCAAGGCTGACTCCCATGAGGCAGAGGCCAGAGAAGCCTCCTTTCTGTCCCTCCCACAGCACTCTCTACTCAATTCAATAATCCATTGCAATGGCCACACAGAACTCACAAACCATACTTGAGATTATGGGGTTCATAAGGGAAATAACAGTTACACTTCAGGCTCAGAAACACTCAGGATACAGTTCTTCCATCAGGACAGCCTCTGCCCAGCTATGCTCACAGGCATACCTCTCCCTGGCCCTCAGCCTCTGCCCAGTGGCACTCAGCTTTCTCTCTCCGTGGGCCAGGAAGCCCACCATGCTGTCTCCTGCTGCCAGGTCTCTGCTGTCAGGTCTCTCCTGCCACCACTTCTCACCATCTTCAAAGTTACAGCTCACTGTCTCTTGGTCTTCTACTTCCAGGAGTTCCTCAGCACAGAGATTCCAGGTCCAAAGGATACACTCTCTGCTCCTGGCTGTTCTTCCTTGGTGGTGGTAGAATCCCCCTCTTTGTGCCAGAATTGGCTCTTTTTTAAGGCAAAACTGACCAATCCCCTTAGTAGGCCACAATTACCCTATCACACACACAGTCCCCCCCAGTCACCTGGGTGGCAGTTAAAAGACCATGGCTAGCAAGGCCACACAAAAGTAATCAATCGTACTGCAGCATGTCTCTATCTAATTTGCCCTTTTCATAACTCAGAAGTGATTAGATTTAGAACCCACCATATTCAAGTACGAGCTAATTAACGTAACAAAGAAAACCCTATTTCCAAACAGGATTACATCTACAGGTATAGGGGCTAGAATGGCAACACACATTTGGAGAGACACAATTTAATCCATAACATGGTGCTCCTGGTTCTCACTGGGACATAAACGGAAAAATCCAAATTTCAACCCCATTCTTAGCCCATTCCTACAGGTTCAGTCTGGATAGGGGCTCTTTTGATGAAAGTCATGATTTCTGAGTAAGAAAACAGGTGCAGGAAAGTTCAAAGGGACCATGCTACATGCTTGTTTGGGGACATTAGCAACAAGTTTGGGGCTATCCAAACAGAGTGAGATGGCCTTTTACATATCTGGGCCCAGAACCAAAATCTACTCTCCAAGTGAGCTACAAGGCAACAAGGAGAAGAGAATTCCAGAGTTCTAGTGGCCATTTGGAAACCCGGGTGGCGTAGCAGTAAAGTGCTATGGCTGCTAACCAACAGGTTGGCAGTTCAAATCCACCAGGGGCTCCTTGGAAATGCTATGTGACAATTCTACTCCGTCCTGCAGGGTCACTAGGAGTCAGAATCGACTCAATAGCTACGGGTTTGGTTTTTTTTTTAGTGCTCATTTAGCACAGCATATGCTTGTAAATCATGAGTGTTTCACTCTCTAACCTTTGGGATATGGCTGGCTCGATTCAATAACTGTCTACTGAATACTGATACTGCATCAACACTGTTGGGGGCACAGGGAAAAAAGCATCTGTGGAACTTGGTACATCAGACAGATGGCTTGGGGAGGCGAGACTCAGACTATGAAAGAATGAACTGACAATCCAAGACAGTTCAAAGTGTGAGGTTGTGGGTCAAAACAGTGAAGCAGACCATACGTTCCATGGAAGTTAAAGCAGCGAGGAAGCAATGCAGGCTGCAGTGATCCTGAGAGACTGCAAGATAAAAACAAGAGGTGGGGAGTTGAAAGTTATGTCTCCAAAAGTGGAAAAGTTCACAGAAGCAATCCAACTCCTTGGAATAATCCAACTTCCTGTAAGAAGTGCTCCCAGCCAAATTACCATCACCCTTTACAGAGAATTAGGGCTTATACAGGTTTTAAGGCCTATGTAGGTAGGGTTATAATGACGATTTTACAATGAGACGTGTGAGGGTTAGAGAAGTAGGCAACTTATTAGACATTCTCTACAAGTAAAGGGCAAAGCCATAATTGAAACCCATGTAGTGTGACACCAAGTTCACATCTATTCCCTCCTGCTGCATGAGGTGTGACTCTAACCTCCTGTGAAAATACGATCTGAATCCAGCAGGGAATATCAGAATAGGAACTTCTACCATGTACCTGGGATGCCTAGGGCCAGGGTTGGGCTTAAAGAGCACATGGATCTGGAGCATTGTCAGCATAGAGTTTTACCTACTACACAGATATACTAATCAAGTTGCTGTGGTTGTTAGCTGCCATGGGGTTGGCTGACTCATGGTGACCTTATGTACAACAGAACTTAACTTTGCACCACCCCGTGTCGTCCTCACGATTGCCAACATGTTCTCATCCATCCTTGCAGCTATTGTGACAATCCACCTCGCTGAGAGTCTCCCATACCCTTATTGGTCCGCTACTTCACCATTCACTCCCATGCCCTTGTTGTTAACTCCAGTGATTGATCCCCCTGATGATGTGTCCAAAGCAAGTGTGTCAAACAGTGTTCTGCTGTGATCCATAAGGTTTTCGTTGGCTAATTTTCAGAAGTAGATCTCCAGGCTTTCCTCCTAGCCTGTCTTAGTCTGGAAGCTCCACTGAAACCTGTCCACCATGAGTGACCCTGCTAGTATTTGAAAAACTGGTGGCATAGCTTTCAGTATCATGGCAACACACAAGCCACCACAGTACAGGTGGTAGATTAATCGAATAGGTGAAATGAAACCTAAAAACATATAGACTTGAAATAGCATTTTGAGCTATTCTGAGCTGGGTAGACACTAACTGACCACCCCAGGGAACAGTATGAATATTCACTCAAACCAGGGTACATAATCATCTTTGTGATTCACAAAGCTTATAGAGCAGACACTGTTGCTTGGATAAGGAGCCCTGGTGGTGCAGTGGTTAAAAGCTATGGCTGCTAACGAAAAGGTCAGCAGTTAAAACCCACCAGCTGCTCCTTGGAAATCTGATGGGGGCAGTTCTCCTCTGCTCTATAGGGCCACTATGACTATGAGTCGGAATTGACTCTAGAGCAACAGGTTTGGTGTTTTTTGTTTTGGTTGCTTGAATAACCAGCAACCAATCCTAGTCTGCTTCAGCTTTACTTTCTGCATTACACAGGTGGAAAGCCTGATACTCTCCCAGCCTCCTCTGCAGCCAAGGGTGGCCAAACAACCCAATTCTGATCATAGAGATATAGGAGAAGTCTACTGGGGGTGGGTGGAAGTAGGAAGGCTGCTACCAGCTTGATAAAAGGGCTAATGTGAGAGAAAAATATGATGGTGCCACCCTTCTCCCCCTCCTCTTCCTGCCTGGAATGAGCGTATAATCCCTGGAATTATGCTAGTATTTTTTTGACAGTAAGTTTGGAGAAAAGTACTAATACATTAAATCTGGGCTCTGAGAGGGGTTCAATAAACAGTACTTTTATTCTTTGTCTAGGTTCTAAGCCAACTGAGAAATAAAACAGCAGATTCAGTTGGTGGAGAATAAAATACCACCTTTACTATTGATAAAGCTAGTGTACGGGACACAGTTCAACATGGGGGCCTGCTGACTCCCTACCCCACTACAGGTAGTCTGACCCCTCTTCCTACCTTCCTGTGTCCACCCCCAACACCAGCAACAACTCTTTCGAGAATCCTCCAGGGCCATGATGGAGGTAATGCAGATTCTGCCCCCAGAAACTCCTGAAATGAGTTAGAACAGATCTCCTCCCAGGCCACTGTCTCCAAGGCAGAGAGTTCATTGTCTTTTATTCCCCATCCCAAACAATTCCCAGGTGTGTCTAACATAGCCATTCAGAGGTCCTACAATTAGACTACGTGAGAATATTGGGGTTCTCCAATAATAAAATGTTGACGTGTAGTTCCTCCAGCTAAAACATAACTGGTCCTTTCTGGTCAATGTAGCAGATGATGTTTCTGAGATGCTAAACTGAAGCATTCCCCACAAGGGGCGAGACCTGTCACTCTAAAAAACTTATGTCGTGAGGGAGAGCATTCAATGGCACATGACCTTAGCCCTAGCAACCAACTCCCAAGAGGAAAAGAGCTAGACCTAAAATAAGTACACCCAGATTATTCTACCTAACTTTACTGATCAGAGAAGTCATTTCATTTTCCTTAGAGAAATGACAGGAACTATACTAATGGATGTGCCTGCTCATGGAAGAGAAAAGCAGGGTTGGGGGAGAGGTATCCTCCCAAATCTAAGGATGGTGGAGAAAAAGATAAAAGGAGCCTGCATCTTTGATGGCACCACACAGCTACCAAACCACCCTGCCACCTCCTGCCTCCAGACTTCTTGATATGTGGGCATTAAATGTCCTCATAATGTAAGACTGTGTCCAGGTATTTGGTTATTTGCTGCCAAAAATGTTCTCAATAATATACTTAGATGTATATATATATCTGTATTATTTATTGCTGTATAATAAAGTATTCAAAACTTAGCAGGTTAAAACAATAAATAAACATTTGTTATATCACATACTTTCTGTGGGTCAGGAATTCAGGAGCAGCTTAAGTGGGTAGTTCTGCCTCTGGTTAAAGTCTCATGAGGTTAAAGTCAAGACGTTGGCCTGAAAGCCCAACTGGGCTGGAGGATCTACTTCTAAGATGGCTCATGTGGTTGGTGCTAGCTGATAACCAGAAGCCTCAGTTCCTCTCCAGGCGAACCTCTCCAGAGGTCTGCCAGTATGTCCTCAGGACATGGCAGCTGCCTTCCCAGAGTGAGCCAGGCAGAAGTTGTGATGCCTTTTATGATCTAGACTCAGAAGTCACACACCGTCATTTCTGCACTAACCTATTGGTTACACAGGCCAGTCAAATTCAGTGTGGGAGGGACACAAATATCAGGAGGCAAGGATCACTGGGAGCCATTGTGGAGTCTGGTTACCACCATTTCCACAGAGTTTTTACATCCTCTATGTTATTGAACTAAATAAAATACCATTTTAATGCTTCTTGTTTATAATTTACCTTCCTATACATGGAAACTGGACATTCTTTTATGACTTCAACTGTGTCTTCATTCTCTCTGCTGCTTCTATGGTCCTTCTCAAAAGATCTTGCAAGGGAAAAGGGCATAACTTCTACCTTTTGGGAGGATGAAGCATGACAGGAGATATAATTGGGAGTATAAAGCATAGCAGGGGTGCAGAAATGTAAATGTAAGCTGGGGGAGAGTAGCTAGAAACGTGAGCAAAGAAATTTAAGCAAAGGAAAAAGCAACCCTATTGTACCCACTACAAGTACAGAACTCCTTTCTATGAAAGACAATTCAAGTAGGATAATAAACAGAAGGATATAGAGAAATTTAAAGATGATTAGAAAAATAACAAATTAATAAAAGAAAACTGGGGATTTAGTGGGGCTGTTTTAGTTACAATTTTATTGGTTGAAAAGAACAGAAGCTATCTTACACTAGTTTAAGCAGAAAATAGAGCTTATTCGGACACCTCACTGAACCCCACCCTCAAAAATAGCAGCCCCCCACTCTCGGGCAGCTCTGAAGACCTCAGCAATGAGGAGTTTCACTCTAGAATGTCATCATTGATGTGACTCAACACTAGGGACTCTTAGTCTATGTATCTCAAGTTTCTATCTCCCAGGTCCCTGCAAAAGAGAATACACGTGGCCCAACTGGTACAATTACTGCCTGGTGGTAGATTTAAAGTGTACAGACATGGTTGCTGGGTCCCACTGCTATGATAAGGGGCAGGTCTCAGATAAAGAGCAATTGTGAGCTGGGAAAGCAGCCTACCACAGGGACCATAATAAGCCTCCATCCTTTGGCATCCTGTCTCAGCAGAGCTCTGGCCTACTGGAGGCCCACCCAAATCTTTGCTCATGCTTTGATCTTCCTTATGTTACCCTGTTCTTATGTCCTTTAATGTCTGCACCAAAAATAAAATTACCTTACCAGTGACTATCCATGAAGACACCCAGAGCCCAGAGGATGATGTGAAACATATTTTTACTTTCCGCTTAATATAGCTGTTCGGTGCAGACCCAGTCAGTCTTAGGTGGGAGTCTCAAGTCCCTTTTTCTCTGGATCCCTCTGTCTTAGGCTGGGTTCTCTAGAAAAGCAAAATCAGTAAGGTATATAAATATATACATAGAGAGAGATTTATATCAAGGAAATGGCTCACGCAGTTGTAGAAGCTGGAACATCCCAAGTCCATGGGTCAGGATAGAGGCTTCTCCTGATGCATGTAGCCACAGGAGCTGGTGAACCTAACATCAGTAGGTTGGAGAGCATGGCTCTTGTTCACAGGCTGTGAAGATTGATGAATCCCAGAGATTGGCAGGCAAGATTGCAGGTAAGCTGCTAGCTAAAGTCCCAAGAACCAGAGGTCAGACGAACAGGAGCCAGCTGCAGGATCCAGAACAAGCAAAAGTCCATAGCCTGGCCAGAATATCCATTTATATTCAACGAAGGCCACACGCCAAGGAAACTCCCTTTCAACTAACTGGCTACTCACAGCAGATCCCATCATGAAGGTGATCACATAATATCAAATCTCATCATGGAAGTGATCACACCATCACATAATTATCAAATCACTGAGAATCATGGCCCAGCCAAGCTGACACACAACCTTAACCATTACACCCTCCCTCTTTTCTACTCCTCTGTCTCACCACCTCCCACCTTACCCTCACTCTACGCCCAGGCTCCAGACTCCAGGTTCTATTCTGATAGAGCCCCTTGTGGTCAATGTCTTGGAGGCTGTCTTTCTCTTGGTGTCAGATGGAGCTTCCTTACAGCACTTTAAGCATAGTTAGTTTGTTGTTGCTGTTAGTTGCCATCCATTTGGCTCTGACTCACGGCAACCCTGTGCACAACAGAATGCCAGTTCTGCATCATCTTCAAGATTTTTGGCATGCTCAAACCCACTGTTGCAGGCACTGTGTTTCATAATGCCTTCCAATCTAGGGGGCTCATCTTCCAGCACGAAATCAGGCAATATTCTATTGTGATCCATAAGGTTTTCACTGGCTAATTTTCAGAAGTAGATTACCAGACCTTTGTTCCTAATCTCTCTTAGCCTGGAAGTTCTGCTGAAACCTGCCCACCATTGGTGACCTTATTGGTATTTGAAATACCATTGGCAGCTGCGGATACAGAGGGAACGAGAATCACAGCATCAAGGAGTGGCCTTTGAACCTTGAGCTGATGGGTGCTCAGTACATTAGAGATCTTAGAATCAAGGATCCCTCCTGTGGTAGGTTGAAATGTGGCCCCCAGAGATTGTGTCCATTGGGAACCTCAGAGGGTGACCTTGTTTGGAAAAAGGGTCTTTTCAGATGTGAGTAAGGCAAGGATCTTGAGAAGAGATCATCCTGGATTTGGGTGGGTCCTAAATCCAATGACAAGTGTCCTTACAAGAAATAGAAAGTGGAAAAGACATATATACACACACATGAAGGCCATGTGAAGACAGAGGTAGAGATTGGAGTGATGCTTCTACAAGTCAAGGAACGCCAAAGATTGCGGGGAGCCACCAGAAGCTGGGAAAGAGGCATGGAACAGATTGGAACAGAAGAAACCAACCCTGCTGACACCGTATTTCAGACTTTGGCCTCCAGAAACATGAGAGAATAAATTTCTGTTGTTTTTAAAAAATAAATAAGTGTAATACCAGTGGCATAGCTTTGAACATCATAGCAACTCATAAGCCACTATTGTATGAAAAACTGACAGGCAGGTGGTGGCTATATAGCTTTAGGACTTTCATACTCTTCAGAGTAAAATATCTATAAGACAAACAGGCCTTTACCCTGCTAATTCAAATCAACTCCTATAATTCATTTTTATTTTAAGATATCCTCTCCCCATCAAGGGTAAGGATGAAAAGGAACTAAAGGGGGTTCCTCTACACCTAACGGTCTCTTCATTCCCTCTCCTAGTCTGGGTGTGTGTCCTATGACTCCTACTCACTGTCTGGAGCTGCTCAGGAGCACAGATACAAACTCAACACTGGGAACAGTGATGAACAGCAGCACGTGTCACTCCATGTGGCAGCCTCAAAATTCTGAGACTAGCAGGAGAAAGTCCCTCAGGAGCCATTACACCCTACAGCAGAGGCTAAGAGAAAAATACTAATCGGTACTGGAAAGAAGGTGGGCAGAGAGTGTGGGGTAAGAATCTCTTAGTCAGCTGCCCTGGTCCTATCCTAGAAGAAAGAATTTCTGAAATGTGACAAAGGAAGTTATATCCAAATTGGTAGATGATGGCTTCAAGATGAATAATAGCTATATTTGAACTCTTCTTAAACATAGAAATTCTGCTACAAGAAGCAGCATTGGATCTGAGCTTTATTCTCTGCCAAGCCAAGTTACTTTAGGATTTTTTTTTTTTTTAATGTTATGCCTGCCAAAGCAAATTTGCCCTACTGCTGACAAAGGGGGCAGATGAGATGGTGATATAACAGGACGGGCCACTCTGACTCCAAACCAGATTTGAATACAACCTGTGACTTAGTTACCTAGTGGTACTGTAACAGAAATACCACAAGTGGGTGGCTTTAAAGAATAGAAATTTATTTTCTCACAGTTTAGGAAGCTAGAAGTCCAAATTCAGGGTACCAGCTCTAGAGGAAGGCCCTCTCTCTGTCAGCTCTAAGGGAAAATCCTTGCCTCAGCTTCTGAGACATGGCATCTATCTTCCCCTCATTTGTGCTTGCTTGTCTCTGTCTCTCTGTTGCTCTTTATAACTCAGAAGTGATTAGGTTTAGGATGTACCCTACACTGATATGGCCTCATTGATGTAACAAAGAAAATCTTATTTCCAAATGGGATTACATGCATAGGGTCCCAACACATATTTGGGGGGGGGGGCACAATTCAACCCATAACAGCATGGGTGAGGGAAGGAGAAGGTGAAGGGATAGGATGAAGACCATAAGGTTAGAGGTGGATTACTGCCAAGGTCCCAGTTCTGTTTTGAGTAGTGAGTTTGTGGGCGTTTATTACATTATGGGACTCCCTGGTGGCACAAATGGTTAAGTGCTTGACTACTAGCCCAAAGGTTGGTGGTTCAAACCCACCCAGAGGTGCCTCAGAAGACAGGCCTGATCTGCTTCCGAAAGGTCACAGCATTGAAAACCCTATGGAGAAGTTCTACTCTGTACACATGGGGTCACCATGAGTGGTATTGACTCAGGGGCAACTGTTTCTTGTTGTTTTTAATATATATATATATATATATATATATATATATATAACATATTATAATTAGCTAACTAAATAAAAGTAAGTTGTAAATGAGGATGCGGGGTGGAAGAGTCACTTAAGTCTTCAGCAACTCAATGTTCCTATCTTTTAAACTGGATTTTTTAAAAATGTTTGGAAAATACAAAATTCACAAAAAAGTGAAAATCTTCATAAGCCTACCATGTTTTGGGTGTGGAAATTATATAAAGAAGTCAAAGTCTCTCCTACCATCACTTTGAACCCCAGAGGTGACCTTAGTAAGTGCGGTAGACACTTCCTAACTTATAAAATGGGGATATAATTGGAAGATCTTCATGTTCTTCAGTTCCCCACCCCAATCTACTTGGTAGAAATACCCCTTTAAATATCCTCAAAAGTGTTTACTCACATATGCTTTTCATGGTGTAAGACTAAGGATGGCAACCCTATGTGTGAATGGACGTAGATCCTGGACCCCCTTAAAGCTTGTAAATTAGGAATGATTAGGAAAGATTGGGAACAGGAGTTATTACATAAACAGATGTAAAGAAGGTTGCTTTCATTTTGTTCGGGTTAAAAAAAAAAGTGTCAAAGGCATGTAATGGGTGGTGAATAACTGTGGGGCCAGGAATAATTTGCACCCTCTGGCAGGTCACTTGGACAAATGTGCATCTGTCCAGTGTGTGCTAAGCCCAGGCTAGGTGCTGAACAGGGTGCAGAGATGGATAAGAGTCAGTGCCTGCCCTCGAGGAGTTTGGAGTCTCATTACGGAGATAGGTGTCTACATAGATACTTTATACAAAAAGGTAGTATCTGACCAAGGCTAAAAAAGAGGTGATGAGAGTACGGAACAAAGGGGAGAGATCAGAGTCTGTGTTTGAGAACTTGAGCTACCTTGAGCTGGGACCTGGAAGAAATTCCAGAAAGAACTTCATTGGAGAAGGCTGTAAGTGAGGGGCTTGGAGAAAAGAGACAGTGATACCATACGCCTAAAGACTTAGAAAAGGTGGGTAAAAAGCAGCAAAGACAAGGGGCATGAGGAAGGTCAGCCTCTAAATGTGGGTCACACCCCTGTGCTTTCCAGAACAGCCCATAAGGATGAGGCTAACATGGCCAGCTTGACAGGAGGAGAGCTGGGCACAGATGCTGGGGTCATGTGCTCTGGAGGAACAGACAAAGGGCCAGAGGCCTGGGTCTGTACTTAGCTCTAGGACTCACCCCTTGGGGAGTTTGTCTCTGGAAAGCCAGGTCTACTGTGGGGTAGGAGGTCCCCTGCCTGGGAAGCCAAACCAGAGGCAGGGTCAGGAGACTGGTAGGAAGGTGGTTCATCCAGATGTAAGAAAGTATAGGCAGTAGAGTGAAGTGGTTAGAGGCATGGGTCTGGAACCCAACTTCAGCATTTATGTCCCAGCTCCTAGGACCACTTCCTACCTGTGTAATCCTGGATCAGACCTTAACCCCTCTGTCCCTCAGAACCCTGATCTATAAAATGTGGACAATAGGTCACATACTACCCCATAGGTCTTAGATGCTAGCAAGCAGCCATCTAAGATCCATCAATTGGTCTCAACCCACCTGGATCAAAGGAGAATGAAGAACACCAAGGACACAAGGTAATTACAAGGCCAAGAGACAGAAAGGGCCACATGGACCAAAGACTACATCATCCTAAGACCAGAAGAACTAGATGGTGCCTGGCTACAGTCAATGGCTGCCCTGACACGGAACACAACAGAGAACCCCTGAGGGAGCAGGGAAGCAGTGGGATGCAGACCTCAAATTCTCATAAAAAGACCAGACTTAATGGTCTGACTGAGACTAGAAGGACCCCAGTGGTCATGGCCCCCAGACCTTCTGTTGGCCCAGGACAGGAACCATTCCCAAAGCCAACTCTTCAGACATGGATTGGACTGGACAGTGGGTTGGAGAGGGATGCTGGTGAGGAGTGAGCTTCTTGGATCAGGTGGACACTTGAGACTATGTTGGCTTCTTCTGCTTGGAGGGGAGATGAGAGGGTAGAGGGGGTTAAAAGCTGGCGAAATGGACATGGAAAGAGAGAGTGGAGGGAGAGAACGGGCTGTCTCATTAGGGGAAGAGTAATTGGGAGTAAGTAGCAAAGTGTATATAAGTTTGTGTGTGGGAGACTGACTTGATTTGTAAACTTCCACTTAAAGCACAATAAAAGCTATAAAAAAAAAAAAAAGAAAAAGAAAGAAAGAATGAGAAGGCACTGGCCTGGGAGTAAAGAAAAAAAAAATTACCTACCCCATAGACCTCTGGCAGGAAAGAAATGAGTAGACAAATGTTAAGTGCTAGCAGCACATGGTTAGCACTCATCAATATTAACTAGGAGTATTCTCTAGGCATTCAACCTGAGTGCCTTACTGTATCTCCATTCCTCACTGATTTATTTTTTTAAATCCATTCCATTTTAACCCAGGGCCAATTCATTCAGTTGGTCAAAATGTGGACTGCTAAGGCCAACAGTTTGGGGCTTGGTCCACGGACCCATTAATGTTTCTTGGCTCTTCATCAAAGGTGGAGCACACTCCAGCACAGACCCCAGCCTGTCCACCTTGGCCGGCCATTGGAAAGCAGGTGCTCTTGGTCATGGGCGGGGTGGGGGAGAGGCCTGTAGGAAAGCAGGGTAGGTCCCCCCCACCACCACCACTGAATAAACAATTTGGACTGCACCACTGCCATTATTCTTTAATTTTCTAAAATAAGCAGAATAAATATTTTCAATCATAGGTTTCAATTCCTGTTTTTCCCTCAGCGCCCCTCCCATTCCTTCCATCCTTTCCCACAAAGCTATCACCCCACAGAAGAGAGTCTTGGCGCTCCTGCTGCTCTGGAGAAAGGCTCAGCTTCTGATAACACAATAGAAACGAGGCTCCTGAAGTGGCAGCACCACCGTCCGAAGCAAAGGTGTCGGCAGCAAGCAGCCCACAGCCTATATACGGATCTGCCAGGAAAGCACCGTTTCCAGGGTGAGCCGGCACATCCATTCAGGAAATGAGCAACTCAGAACTTAGCAACGTAATTGAAGCCTAACAGGCTCACCTCTCACCCCCACCCCCTCCCCAGCTCCTGCTCTGCAGAGCTGCCTTAGAGAATTCCTTGCTGGAACTAACAGCTGGGTGAATTCTCCTCACTTGTGTTTCCCAAACAGCCCTGAAGGAGATCTGGGTCTTCCATGGTGTTGGGTTTTTTTTTTTTTTTTTTTGGCCTCAACAGTGGGGCTCCGGTTGTGGAAATAGAAGCAACCAATGAAGAGAGACGAAAGAGTCAAAACAGACAGCCCTCTCGAATCAGCCTGGATGCTCCCATTCAGAAATGGACACATGTGCTTGGGATGGTGACTGATTCTTCTCCTAACCACTGTCATTACAACAAAACAACCGTAAGGGCAACGGCAGATTAAACAAGAGGAAATTAAGGAATCAGTGTACTGACCGAATACATTTATGAAAATACAGTGGGTTCCTGCCAACACCAATTCACAGACCACTTCCTACCCCCACCTGTGTGGTGGCAAAATGGCCTCCACAGACATAGCTGAGTGGAGCTCCGCTCCTTCCTCATCAAGGCCAGGATGACGACCCAGGTGTGATGGCCACAAGGACCAAGAAAGACTGTGGATATAGACCACCACATCCAAGGAGATTTGCTCAGGCAGAAGTCTGAAACTAGCATGGAGAAGAAATGGCTAAGGAAACAATAAAAAGAAGCACAGCAGTCAGAGACAGGACCTCCAGAGACAGACTTCAACAAGGTTACCAGCGGCAGCCCTGAGAGGTAATCCTTTCCTTGTTGCTACTGAATCAGGACATGGAATGTGGCAGATTGTACTTCTTAAAAATGGCCACAATGTTTCCATTCCACATACTCTTCCAGAACTTTGCCACTCTCCACCAAGAGATGGAGTCTTAGTCCTCTCCCCTTTAGCCTGGGTGGTCTTTGTGACTTCCTTTAACTTCTAGAGCATGGCAGAAGTGATGCTTTGGGTCTTCTGAAGCTAAGTGACAAAGATGATACAGCTCCTCTCCCCTAGTCTTTCTCTCTGTCTCACTCTCTCTCTCTGTTTCTCTGTCTCTCTCTCACACACACGTACACACACACACAGAGAGAGAGAGAGAGAGAGAGAGAGAAGGCTCTCCCTTGGACTCAGCCACAATGCTCTGAGGAAGCCCAGGCTACATGGAGAGTCCTGTGTGGACAGGAAGTAAGAAATCCCACTGACAACCAGCATCCCTCTTGCCTGCCATATGAGTGAACCCTCTTGGTAAGCAGATCCTCCAGGCTTCAGGAGAGTCCCTCCCTTCAACTTATACTGTGTGGAGCAGAGATGAGCCTTGCCTGCCAAGACCTGTCCAAATTTCAGATTTGTAAGCAAAATAAATGACTGTGACTGTTTTAAGCCACCACATTTTGAGTAGTTTGTTATTCAGTGACAGAGAACTGAACTAGGAAATAGAAACCACTTTGGGTATTTTAGGGACGCCCTGGTGGTGTAGTGGTTAAGAGCTACGGCTGCCAACCAAAAGTTCGGCAGTTCAAATCCACCAGGCAGTCCTTGGAAACCCTATGGGGCAGTTTTACCTTGTCCTTTAGGGCCGCTATGAGTCAGAATTGACCCGACAGCAACAGGTTTTTAACGGGTTTTGGGTATTTGAAAGAGTAAGAAGTTTATTAGGGGATATTAGGTACTTAGAAAATCTTTGGAAGGGCTAGAATGAATCCTAGAACATAAAATTCTTGAGTTCAGAAACACACTGCCATGTATGCAATCCAGGAACTAGAAGTCCCTGCTGGCCCACACAACTACCTTTCAACATCTAAGAAGCCCATGTGTAGACACTGGAACACTGTTGCCAACAGAAAACCTTATGTCTCCTTAATGTAGCTTGGCAATGGCAGAAAAACAACCAAAAGAGGCATGAAGTTCAAGAATAGGCAAAATGAATCTATACTAATAAAACTGAGAAAAGTGGTTGTCTCAAAGAGGGGATGTGTTTGGACTGGAAAGGGGCACAGGAGAACTTTCTGAAAGTATGTAAGTGCCCTATATCTTGTTATGGGTAAAAAGTCATTAGATTGTACACTTCAGATTTGCTCATTTTTATTGTATACAATGTATAACTTGATAAATCAAACACAGTATGTGCGGCTGGGGGCACTCTACTCCTCCTGGAGATTCCCCACCTAAATTCATAACTACCTATATTAGTTTCTAAGGCTGTTGTAACAAAATACCACAAATTGGGTGCCTTATAAGAACAGAAATTTATTGTTTCACAGTTCCGGAGGCTAGGAGTCTGAGTTCAGGGTGTCGTCAGGACCATGTTCCCTCCAAAGGCTCTAGGAGAAGATTCTTTCTTATCTTTCCCATCTTCTGGTAGCCCCAGGCATTCCTTGGCTCGTAGCTGCAGCATAACTGGCCATTTTCCCTCTCTCTCTCTGTATCTCTTCTCATCTTTTCTAGGGCACAATTTAGACTGGATTTCGGACCCTGCTCCAGTATGACCTCATGTTGACTGATAATATCTTCTAAGACTCTATTTCCAAACAAGGTCACATTTATAGGTACTCAGGGTTGGGACTTCAACATAAATTTTTTGGGGGGACACAATTCAATCCACAGTATTACCCATTTACAAAATCAGAACTCAAGAGTCAACCCTGATTCTTCCCTGTCCGCTTTTCCCCTTCATGTAACTAATCCCAGATAGGAGCTATTACAGAATAGCTCCTAACTGGCTATTGGCTCTGAAAGCATCTCCACTCCCATTGCCATTACCATGTGTCTCAGGCTGGGTTCTCTAAAGAAGCAAAACCAGTGAAGCATCTGTATATAATAGAGATTTACATCAAGGAAATAGCTCACTCGGCTGTAGAGGTTGGAAAGTCCCAAGTATGTGGGTCATGCTGGAGGCTTCTCCCAACGCGCATAGCTGCAGGGGCTAGCGAACTCAAGATCCAGACCTCGGAGGCTGACGAATTCCAAGATCAGCAGGCAAGCTGGTAGCTCAGGTCCCAAGAACCGAAGGTCAAATGAACAGAAGCCAGCTGCAGGATTCATAGTGAGCAAGTGCCCTCGAGCCTTACCGGAAAGTCCACCTACACTGGATGCAGGCCACACCCCCAAGGAAACTCCCTTTCAACTGACTGGCTACTCGCACCAGATCCCATCATGGAGGTGATCATATTATATCAGACCTCACCATGGAGGTGATTACATCATTACATGACTGCCAAACTACATCATAACTGCCAAACCACTGAGAATCATGGCCCAGCCAAGTTGGCATACAATCTTAATGATCACACCATGGTTCAGGCCTCCCCATCCTGTCTCACCTGAATTGCTGCAGCAGCCTCCTAACTGATCTCGTCTCCAGGTCACTTTCTATACTGTGACCAGACTGGTCTTTCTAAAATAAAAATCACATCATCCTACAGAGCTTAAGCCTCTTCAGTGGCATCTTATTACCCTAGGGATAAAATCCAAATGCCTGGACATACTAAAAAGGCCCTCTAGGACCTGACCCTGGCCACCTCTCTAGCTGGACCCCAATTCTCCTTTCTATCCCCTTTTACTCCTTGTTATGGATTGAACTCAGTCCCTCCCAAAATATGTGTTAGAATCCTAACCCTTATACCTGTGGATGTAATCCCATCTGGGAATAGGGTTTCCTTTGTCATGTTCATGAAGCCATATCAGTGCAGACCAAACCCAAACCCTTTGCAGTTAAGTCGGTTCTGAGTCATAGTGACCCTGGAGTGTAGAGTATGTCTTAAACCTAAGGACTCCCCCCATCCCCCAGGGAGAAAAAATCCCTGGAGTTGTTTTGCCATTGTTGTTTCACTAACAACTTGGAGAAAGGCTGGAAGTAGTGTGAGGGAGAGGAGTCAGAAGTGACTTCAAAACAACTGTGGCTTTTACTGAGCACCAACTGGGTGCAATGCATTGTACTCAAAGTTGTATGAAAACCTAAGGACTTTTGAGATACAAAAAAAGCAGATTATACACAGAAAGAAGCAAGCACAAATGGAAAAATAGATGTCACATGAAGATCATCACAGAACCAAGGGACGCTAGGATCACAGAAGCTAGGACAGGGGTTTTCCACAAGAGCAAGTGGACAGAAAGAGCCTTCCCCTAGAGCCAGTGCCCTGAATTCAGGCTTCCAGCCTCCTAAACTGTGAGAAAATAGAATTCCGTTCTTTAAAGCCATGCACTTGTGGTATTTTTGTTACAGCAACACTAGATAACCAGGACACTCCTTGTGCTCTAGCCATCCTGGACTTCTTCAGTTCCCTGAATCATTTTCTCTCTTTTGCTCCCCTCTGTCTTTCTCTCATCTTCTGGCCTTTGCATACACTCTCCTCTTTGACTGGAACATTCTCCTCACTCAACTTTTTCACTTTTCCTGGTTAACTTTTACTCAACCTTCTAGTCTCAATTTGAATGTCACTTCCTTGGGAAGCCTTCCCTGAGTTTCTGAAATAGATAACTACCTCCTGACTCATTCTGACCTTCCCCCACTGCCACATGCATCACAGCTTTCTGCAACAAGTTGTTGAACTTGCTGATATATTAAGTCCCCAGTAAATATTTAGATGAATGAATGAATGACAGCAAAGATTGGAAGAAAAAAGCCAGTCATGAAATTCAGGTCGTGGTGACCAATCCCACCCTCACATGAGGAGGTGCCCAGAAAACATAGGGAACAATTCCGGGCTGGGGAAGGTTATTCACTGTCCAACTGGATATACTGCTTCTCATATCACCTCCCATTGCTGTAGCAAGTGCTTGTGCTTTGACCAACTTAATTCGTTAATTCTTAGTCCTGAGACTGTAGGTAGAACAGATAACATACCCCCATTTCTCAGGAGAGAAAATGCAAGCACAGAAAGAATTAGTAATTTGCTCAAGTAACAGTATGAGCTAAAGGCAGAACAGAGTTGGAATCAGGTCCCCTGACTCTCAGGCTTGGAGTTTATACTTCATGGTCCTATTCTCTATGTCCCCTATAGGCCCTCTGTCCCCACCAACTGTAGGGGTCACTGGTTTGACCTTTATGGGAACTGAAGTCCAGTCGTTCTGTTGGAGTTCCTTCCATTCCCTTCCTATCCTGTACCAGAAACCCACTGCAAATCACAGAGAAAGCCAGTTCTGTTCTGGATCCCTGCTTGCTACTGCCTAGGGTGGTGACCCAGGGGCCCTCCCACTCTTGCCGTGCTGGAGACTTCACATGGCGCACCGCATGAACACGTGGGACCCACTGGTTGCCAAGCTGAATGTGGCTCCGGATTATTCTAGGAAACAAATAAGTTGTTTTGCTCTGGATTGCAGGAATTGCTAATTAGGGATTTTTATTTTGGGCAATGTTCCTTGGAGCTGGCAGACAGATGAAGTAGGCGATTTGCTCTGGGGGCATTGTTAAGCAAAGGGAACTATCCATTCCTGCCCCTAGTGATGAGAACAGCCAGAACTCATTGCTGCCTAGCTCCTGCCCTCAGAGACCCAAGCTGAGTCCTCTTGGGAGACTTCCTGGCTTGCCACGATTTCCTCTTCTCTGGAAATGGCCCCCAAAACATAGGCACAAGCCGTTAGGAGTCTTGTCAGCTGTATATCACCCTGCCCCGTAGCTAGATAATTGTCCTAGTGAAGACACCAGAGGTCTTTCTGGGGCTTCCTATCTGGAACTGAGCACAAGAATCCATTTATCCCAGCAGGTTGAGGTGCAGAACACAGACTCTGGTGATGATCGTGTTTTCAGTCATCAGTGAGAAAAAATAGGAAAAGCTGAGAGCATCCTGGAAACTCAGAGGCCCTGGTTAAGCCAGCACCCGACACCCATTGCTGTACTGATCTCTTGCAGGTTGGTTGGTTGACACTTCCTTGAGTTCTGTGAGATGATAAATTCCTCTTTTTTTCTTTTTGGTTTAAGCTAACTCTGGTTGCATTTCTGTCACTAGCAGCCACCAGCCACGTGGTGGGCAGAGGTCAGAGATTCAGGGACACATAGAGCACACAGGCCTGGCTCAATGGACCTGGCTGTGGATAAACTACCTGGATATTTTGGAGTCATGTTGTCAGACCCCAGACACTTACCAATCCATTCCAAAGCAATTTAAAGAAAGCTATCTCAAGATGGGGGAGGAGAGAGGGTAAAAAAGATGCTCAAGATGGGGGAGGAGAGAGGGTAAAAAAGATGCTGAGGTAAGCTCAGGTAAGAGGAAGCAGGAGGCTGGATCAGACCCAGACCCAGTGCCATTGAGTTCATTCCGACTCATAGCGACCCTATAGGACAGAGTAGAACTGCCCCATAGAGTTTCCAAGGAGCGCCTGGCAGATTGAAACTGCCGACCCTTTGGTTAGCGGCCAAAGCACTTAACCATTATGCCACCAGGATTTCTTCTAAGAGGCCAGGGGGAAGATAAATATGGCAGGTAAATGTAGCAGGTTTGCTTCTGATTCCAACTCTGTTCTAGGGCTACAGGCCTCTCAGTCTACTCTCTGAGTCTCCTTTTGTTGTTCTCAGCTCATGAATTAAAAATCAGTGCTCTGAATACCATTACATTATGTAATCAAATAAAAGCATTTATCAAGGCTCAAGTACTTTTTTGCCTGCAAAGGGAGAAACAGGCTTAGATACAAAGGGGTAGCGGGAGTTTGGTTCCAAATCACAGAGCAGGGAGTGCAGTGTGGAGAAGTCATTGTGTCCTTCCGCCTGCCTCTGACCCTCCTAGAAGCCATCTGATTCACACCTCTTCTGTGATTATCTACCTCTCAGCTCTGATGTTGACTCTACCCAAGGAGGGAGATGTCAAATGAAAGACAAGAGAAAGAATAATCTCCCTCTTTCCTGTGGGACAAAACAGCTTAGAAGCTACCGTGGAAGAATCTAAGAAGCTTTCCCTAAGTGGTTGGCAGCCATATTGTTTTCCTCCTCTCCATCTCCCCCTATGACCCAAAATAGAAGGAACGAAAGGGAAAGGGTACAGAACCCCACACTCTGTATCCCCACCCCAGCCCTCCTCACAGTCCATGCCAGGGCAACCTCACCTTCAGTGGTCTAGACATCTGCCCACTGGAGGGTTGTGAGAAGCATGATGAAGACTCCTGCTCAAATGCCTTTTTCTCACCCAGGTATCTCAGGACAGCCTTAGCACTTTATTCATTTGGGTGAGGCATGGGGTCCCTACATCCTAGAAAGTAAATATGAAGACCCAAATACCAAGACCTTATGAAAAGATTCTCATCCTTACCGATAATTTTTGCAATATAAATTAAAATATCACTGGATACCTCCTTCTGCTTCTCAGTTGGCTTTCAGACGCTGCTGTTTGACCCAGATATTGGAATAATATTTTTAGAGGAAGAGTTGACAGCATATATTATAATTTTAATTATTTGTACCTTTTACCTACGAATTCCACTTTTTTGAAAACAGTCTATGGATAAACTGTAGGTTCAAATACTGGTACCATCACTGACTAGGCAAGTTTCTTAACCTCCCTGTGCCTCAATTTCCCCATCTGTAAAACGAGATACTATTAGTACTCATCGAGTTTTTGTGAGGATTCAAATGATAAAAATACATAAAGCTCTTAAAACAATACCTGACAAATAGTACTTATAGTCAGTGGGACGGCAACGGTTAGTCAGTGGTATGTAAATGTTAGCTACACGCGGTATTCTCATCATTCCCACTGGTACACCAAGTCTGCACGTGAGGGTATGTATGGCCAGATTCTTTATAATAGTGAAAAACAGGAAACTGTCAAGTTAAAAGATTATAGATAGCTACATGATGGAATATTCTGGAGCAGTTGTTAGCAACACCATAGATCATCAGTTTGTATTATGATAGAAAAAATAAAAACCGTTCCAGGTACAAAGCCAAGTTAGTAATAAACATGCATATAGTATGATACCAAGCCCAAAACCCATTGCTGTCAAGTTGATTCCGACTCAGCAACTCTGAGTAGAACTGCCCCATAGGGTTTCCAAGGAGTAGCTGGTGGATTGGAACTGCCAACATTTTGGTTAGCAGCCAATGTCTTAACCACTGCACCACCAGGGCCCCAGTCTGATACCATTTGTATAAATGATGATGATGATGACGCTACTGTTGAATACATGAATGTTGAATGAATATGCATGAAAGAAATCTACCGGAATAGACCTGAAACTATTTAAACGTATTTTTTGTCTGGACATAGGATTATGAAAATAGGATTATGAAAGGTGTTTTCATTTTTTGTGTTACAAATTTTTAATATATTTGTTTTTTCCAATGAGACTGGACTTGGGTGGGCGTTAAAATATACTGCTAATAAAGGAAAATTCTGCTGACCGAAACCATTAATCATGCATGGCCAAGGAAGAGGAAGGAAGCAGCAAGAACTCTGACAATGGGCCCCTTGCCTCAGGAATAGGTGAGCAGATGCATGCCCTAGTGGTCTGCAGAACCTGGGGGCACTTCATGGTCTTGGGGAGGGGAGCTGGGTGCTACAGAAGCTGCAGTTAGAGGCAAACTTCATCTCTGCTGAGGACTCAAAGCCTCATCGGCCTTATTCCTTGTTAGTCTGGCAGCCAGGCCCCGCTTCTGTCTCTGCGTTTAAATAAATCCATTAGGAAAAGAAAAGGATTGGGAGTGGAAGGGGTGCGTGGGAGAGAAGAGGAAAGGAGGGGAAGAGACAGAGAGGAAAGAGAGGGGAGGAAAGGCAGTGTCCCTGCATCTCTGTGGCCCCGGAAATAGGACATGGAACTGCTCCTCAGCTCTCGCTCAGGAGTCGCCATGGCGACCGAGCACTGGCCTCTTCATAATTAATACCCTGAGGCAGCTGTCTTCTTGGAGTCTTCTAAAATATACACACCATTATTTGAACACAAAGGAGCCCTGGTGGCGCAGCAGCGGTTAAGCACTTAGCTGCTAATCAAAGGGTCAGCAGTTCGAACTCACCAATCCCTCTGAGGGAGAAAGACGTGGCAGTCTCCTTCCGTAGAGATTACAGCTGTGGAAACCCTATGGGGTAGTTCCACTCTGTCCTGTAGAGTTGCTATGAGTTGGAATTGACTTGACGGCAACAGCTTTGGTTTTTTGTTTTGTTTTGTTTTGAACTCAATGATATTTGGAGCAGAAAGCCCAGGGTGGGGTGTGAGGCAATAGGCAATGGCATTACCAGAACTGTGACGGGGGGAAGGGCCCTTCCCAGAGGAGAGAGAAGGGAGCCTGCCTTTACCCTCCCCCCCCCCCCCGCCAGAGCTTCCAGGTTTATCCACTGCCACATCCTGGCTGGCACAGGGCTGTGCTCAATGAACATGGGATGAATGAATTTGTTCATTCATTAATTCATTCAGCAAATGTTTGTTCAGTGCTGGTCTAGAAAGTGAATTCTCCTTCCCCCACCTTTTCCCATGGTAATAAGAAATTTCCTCTCACCCTCCCCAAGGCCACCCACCCCTCCCACACACACACATCACCAACAACGATTTCCACAATGGCTCCTAAGGACCTTGTGTGTGCTCCTCCTCAGCACATGTCTGCTGTGACCTGATGTGGTTCTATCCATGGCAGTCACTTCAGGAATTCTTGCAGGGATGGACACCAGGTAGCCCAAGTTTGTGCACCACACCCTATTTGAAAAGCTAGAGGGAGAGTCTCCATCTAAAAAGCCATTCTAGAGGGAATCCTTTAGTGAAATGAATTATCTTTTCCCAAAATGTCTTATGGAGTAGGATAGCCTAGGCTTGACTCTCAGCCCGGCACTGAGTAGAAGCATGGCCTTGGGCAAGTCATTTAGCCTTTTCGACTCTGTCTCTTCACCTGTGAAATTAGGTTTCCAATTCCTTACTACATAGAGCTTTTATGGTAATTAAATAAGGTTTATAAAGTGCTCAATGTATGTGATTTCCCTTTTTCCCCTCTGTGTAAGTCTGTGTTTTTGTATGTAGAGTATGATTAAAATGGAGCTCAGAGACCTTCCATTTGTCACAAAGAAGACCTCTATTCTCTCTGTGCCCAGCGTCTCTTTTGAAGCTGTTACAGTTGCGGGGTAGGGCCAGGACGGTGAGCTGGGAAGTGCTACAAAATGCTCACCCTCCCTTTATGATCTGTTCCCCTCCTCAAGGAACCAAATGAAGATATGAATTGTCCTGTGGGGCAGGGGGAATATTCTGTGTGAGGGTGCCTGTGTGTGTCCACTGAAGGTGAGTAGTGTAGAGAGGGGGGTGTGGGCCGCCTACACCCGGAGCACAAGTCTCTTCCCCATCTCCTCTCCAACTCACTCCTGCCCCCCAAGCCTTGACCCCAGGCCTGGTCTCTAGCAAGTGGAAGTTGCAGTCATTCGGATCCTTGTCCTAACACAAACCAAGCCTGAAGGCCCTTGACAGACCAAAGCAGTGACCTGGCAGCTCTCCAAAAAAGTAGGGGGAATTATCCATAACCAAGGCGGACAAGGAACGCTATGGCAGAGGAAAGAAGAGCACAAAAGACGGTGTCTTAGTTACCTAGTGCTGCTATAACAGAAATACCACAAATGGGTGGCTTTAACAACAGACATTTATTTTATCACAGTTCAGGAGGCTGGAAGTCCGAATTCAGGGTGCCAGCCCTAGGAAGAAGACTTTCTGTCTCTGTAGGCTCTGGAAGTTCCTTGTCTCTTTTGAACTTCTGCTCCTGGGCAATCTTCATGTGGCTTGGTGTCTGTCTTCTTCAGTCTCTGCTCTACTTGCTCGTTTAATCCCTCTTATATCTCAAAAGAGATTGACTGAAGATACACCCTACACTAATCCTGCCTCATTAGCATTACAAAAACAACCCATTCCCATTGCCATAGAGTCAATTCCAACTCACAGTGACCCTATAGGACAGAGTAGAACTGCCCTATAGGGTTTCCAAGGCTGTAATCACAGAAGCAGACTGCCACATCTTTATCCTGCGGAGAGGCTGGTGGGTTTCGAACTGCCAACCTTTCACTTAGCAGTCAAGCACTTTTAACCACTGCACCATCAGAGCTCCTTCCCATAGGCATAGAGGTTACGCTTTACAACACATATTTTGGGGGGACACGATTCAATCCATAACAGATGGGAAACCTGGGGCTGGGCAATCTGGCCCGACGGGGCAACCTGGGGAGCCCTGGACACTGTCCCAGCCAAAGCCCTCCTCCCCCTCTCTCCCAGGCAGCAAGATGCCAGCATGTATCTGAGACATGTGTGCCCTGCGTGTCTGGTGTGGGCTCACCTGGCCTTGGCAAAGCATTTGGATTAGAATCAAGCCCAGGTCTGAAATACAATATAAGGGAAATAGTGCTCTATGTGTCTAATCCTTGCAGATATATGCTGGCTTCTTCATTTCCTCCATGCAAACATATGTGCTGTTCACATAGGAATATGTGAACATAGAGGTATATGTAGCATTTGTTATGACACGCTGCACATGTGACTCTGAAAACCTTTGCAGGATTTGCTGGCCTGCAAGTGTGTCAGCAAGGTGACTGCGATGAATAGATTCCATGAACACACAGGATTGTTGTAGACTGGAGGGTGGGCAGCTAGGGATGGAGATGGGCTTCGGGGTCCCAGTGTAGGCATTTAAGGACTACAGGCTGAATGAATGAACATTGAGAAATTGAATGAACAGATATTTGGCTAATGGACATAGGGTAAAAGGACTGAGAACTTGGCAGGTTTTGGGCATTCTTAGGCAGTCTTTCTTAAAAAGGAGAGTAGGGGGGCAGAAGAGGATTGGATATGCTGCTAGCCACACTGAAGCCCTTCATCCCCAATGGCTTTGTTCCCGTTTCTAGGCAAGTAGAGAAGGAAAGGGGAGTTTCAACTCTCCCCTTCACCTTCCAGCATTCAGAGTCCCAGGGATCACTGTTCTTTGTGAAGAAACATATGCTATCCCATGTATTTACTTAATCCTTTAATTTTGTTCCAGAAAAGAAGTTAAATGTGTTATAACACAAAATAAAATGAAAGTTTAAAAAGGGGATAAGCCTGAGACCAGAAGAACTAGTTGGTGCCCGGCCACAATCGATGACTGCCCTGACAGGGAGCACAACAGAGAACCCCTGAGGGAGCAGGAAATCAGTGGGATGCAGACCCCAAATTCTCACAAAAAGACCACACTTAATGGTCTGACTGAGACTAGAGGAATCCCGGCGGTCGTGGTCCCCAAACCTTCTGTTGGCACAGGACAGGAACCATTCCTGAAGACAACTCATCAGACATGAAAGGGACTAGACAGTGGGTAGGCGAGAGATGCTGATGAAGAGTGAGCTATTGGTATCAGGTGGACACTTGAGACTGTGTTGGCATCTCCTGTCTGAAGGGGGGATGGGAGGATAGAGAGTTGGAAGCTGGCAAAATTGTCACGAAAGGAGAGACTGGAAGGGCTGAGTCATTAGGGGGAGAGCAAGTGGGAGTACGGAGTAAGGTGTATATAAACTTATATGTGACAGTTTGACTTGATTTGTAAACGTTCACTTGAAGCTCAATAAAAGTTAATATAAAAAAAATAAATTAAATTAAATTAAAAAAAGGGATAAGAAAATGAGGGAGGGAAAACCTGAGACCAGGGGAATAGGCAGGCTTCTTTGCCAAGGTTCACAATCTCCCAAAAGTTACGGGGGCGGGGGGGGAGATTTTTTTTTTTTTTAATTTTTCAGAAGAAGCACTATTATTCTACGTGCAGATGCCAGGGAAACATTTCCTGTGAATCCTTTGTGTGTGGCTGGGAACAATGTCCCTAGAGTAAAAATCTATAGAGGAATCTTACAGGGGGAAAAAGGGAGAGCGGGAATTGGCCGTAGTTTTCTAGAGGACAATTTGCCAGTTATCAAAATGTTTCATATCCTTTGACTCACAAATTACACTCATTGGAATTTATCCTACAGATACATTCACATTTATATAGTCAAGTAAGTTGACTACAACACTGTTAGTGTTATGGATTGAATTGGGTCTCCCAAAAATATGTGTTGTAAATCCTAACCTCTATACCTGTGGTGGAGTCCTTGTGGTGCAGTGGTCCAGAGGTCAGCTCCTAGCCAAAAACTCAGCAGTTTGAAACCACCAGCCACTCCTGGAAGCCCTATGGGGCAGTTCTACTCTGTCCTTTAGGGTCACTATGAGTTGGAATCAACTTGATGGCAATGGGTTGTTTGCTGTCATTTTGTTATCATTAACATCACACACAAGTAAAATTTTGCTGAAGACCATTCAAAAGCTGTTGCAGCAGTATATCTACAGGGAACTGCCAGAAGTTCAAATTGGATTCAGAAGAGGACATGGAACCAGGGATATCATTGCTAATGTCAGATGGCTCTTGGCTGAAAGCAGAGAACACCAGAAAGATGTTTACTTGTGTTTTATTGACTATGCAAAGGCATTCAACTGTGTAGATCGTAACAAATTATGGATAACAGTGTAAACCATAGGAATTCCAGAACACTTACTTGTGCTCATGAGGAACCTGTACATAGACCAAGAGGCAGAGAACAAGGGGATATTGCAGGTTTTTAAACTCAGGAAAGGTGTGCGTCAGGATTGGATTCTTTCACCCAAGAAAATCAAACCCTCTGCCATCGAGTTGATTCCAACTCATAGCAACCCCATAGGGTTTCCAAGGCTGTAGATCTCTGCAATACCAGACTGCCACATCTTTCTCCCATGGAGCTGCCGGTGGTTTCAAATCGCCAACCTTTCAGGTTAGCAGTCGATCGCTTTAACCACTGCACAACCAGGGCTCCTTTCCTTTCACCATACTTATTCAATCTGTATGCTGAGCAAATAATCCAAGACACTGGACTACATGAAGAAGAATGTGGCATCAGGATTGAACAAAGACTCGTTAACAACCCACGATATTCAGACTACACAATCTTCTTGCTGAAAGCCAAGAGGACTTGAAGCACTCACTGATGAAGATCAAAGACTACAGCCTTCAGTATGGATTACACCTTAACATAAAGAAAACAAAAATCCTCACAACTGGACCAATAAGCAACATCATGATAAACAGAGAAAAGGTTGAAGTTGTCAAGGATTTCATTTTATTTGGATCCACAATCAACACCCATGGAAGCAGCAGTCAAGAAATCAAATGATTGCACTGCACTGGGCAAATCTCATGCAAAAGACCTCCTTAAAGTGTTAAAAAGCAAAGATGTCTCTTTGAGGACTAAAGTGTCCCTGACCCAAGCCATGGTATTTTCAGTTGCATCATGTGCATGCAAAAGCTAGATGATGAATAAGGAAAACCAAAGAAGAATTGAGGCCTTTGAATTATAGTGTTGGTGAAGAATACTGAAGATACCATGGACTGCCAGAAGAGCTGGGGCCCTGGTGGCACAGTAATTAAGCGTTTGGCTGCTAACCAAAAGGTCAGCAGTTCAAATCCAGCAGCTGCTCCTTGGAAACCCTATGGGGCAGTTCTATTCTGTCCTATAACCAAACCCAAGCCCACTGCCATCGAGTCAATTCTTAGCGACCCTATAGGACAGAGCAGAGCTGCCCCATAGAGTTTCCAAGCAGCACCTGGCAGATTCGAACTGCCGACCTCTTGGTTAGCAGCCATAGCACTTAATCACTACGCCACCAGGGTTTCCAGTAGGATTGCTATAGGTTGGAAATCGACTCAATGGCGATGAGTTTTTAACAGTTCAGAAGAATGAACAAATCTGTCTTGGAAGAAGCACAGCCAGAATGCACCTTAGAAGTAAGGATGGAGAGACTTCGGCTAACATACTTTGGACATGTTATCAGGAAGGATCAGTACTTGGAGAATGACATCATGTTTGGTAAAATAGAGGGTCAGCGAAAGAAAAGAAGACCCTCAACCAGATGGGCTGACACAGTGGCTGCAACACTAGGCTCAAGCACAACAACAGTTGTGAGGATGGCGCAGAACCAGGCAGTATTAGTGTAGGGTACTTGTTAAATCAATCTCTTTTGATATGTAAAAGGAGCAGATTAAGAAAGCAGAGATGAGGGAGACAGATGTCATACCACATGAAGATCACCAAGGAACCAAGGAACAAGGCCCTTCCCTACAGCCAACTGAGAGAGAAAGCGTTCTCCTAGAGATGGCACCTGGAATTCAGACTTCTAGCCCCCTAAACTGAGAAAATAAATTTGTTTGTTAAAGCCACCCAGTTGTGGTATTTCTGCTATAGGTAACTAAGACAGTTAGTAAAAGCAAAATGTGGGAAGCTGTCTACATGTTCATGGATAGGGGAGAAATCAACTAAATCATGGTCTTCCCTTACCATGGAGTACTGTAAACCAAACCCACTGCCATCATTCCAATACATAGTGACCCTATACGACAGAGCAGAAGTTCCCCATAGGGTTTCCAAGGAGTGGCTGGTGGGTCTGAGCTGCTGCCCTTTTGGTTAGCAGCTGTAGCTCTCAACCACTATGTCACAAGGGCTGCGTGGAGTACTATATAGCCCCGAAATGATGATGCTCTATATGTCCTTGAGAAATCTCCAAGCTATTTTAAGTGAAAAAATAAATAATACTGCAGGACAGTATGTATGCTTGTGCATACATAAATATTTTCTGAAAGAATACCCAAGAAACTTAAATGTGGCTACCTCAGGAGATAGGAATGGGGGTGGGACAAAGGGAGTTCCACTTTTCAATTTAGAATATACCCTCCTGTACTAATACCATCTGCCCTGTTCATTAGCAAGGATTACTTTACTTTTTAATTTAAGTAATAATTATTTTTCCTAACGCAAACTAAAATGAAAACATTAACCGTTAATAAAATGGAAAAATTGCTACTGGAGTGCACAAAATATGAACGAATAATAGGAATAATCTCTATGGTTTACTGAGTACCCATGTGCCTGGAACTTCACGTGCTCACACAATTACCTTCCATAGAGAACTTACGAGGTAGGTATAAATATCTCCATTTTACAAAAAAAAAAAAAAAAGGAAACTGACATTAGGGGAAATTAATTGAAACAGCTAGAAACGGGAGGAGGGCGGATTCGAACCCTAAACCTCGGAATCCCAAAGCCCACGCAGTCTTCCCTCTTCGTCCTTGGGCCTCCTGCTCCAGGCAGCAAGTGCGCCCACTGGGCGCCCGGTCCCACACCGCCCAGACCCCTCCCCCAAGCTGGGCGCATCCGCGGCCCCGACGCGCACGGGTCCACGCTCGGGGAGCGCGCGCGCACGCAGCAGCGCGAGCCCCGCGCCGGTGGCGGCGGTGACGTCACAGCCCGAGCTTTCCTTTTCGGGAGTCCCCGGGACACATCCTGTGTCCATGTTTGGGCATTTACGTCACGGCGGCAGGGCCGGGGCCTCCCGAAATGGCAGTGGCCCGGGGAGTCGGAAGCCCAGAGCCAGAGCCGCCGCTGCTATATAAGTGGGGGGGCTGCGGGTTGGGGGAGCCTGGCTGCGCTTTGGAGAGGCGAGAAGCCACCGCCCTAGGCCGGTCCCTGCGAGCGAGGCCGCCGCGGTCCTCTGGCCCTTTTCCCAAAAGCAAGCGCTCAGACCCAGGAGCTCGGGCGCCTGGGTCTGCGCATCGAGGGGCGCCCCGACCGCTGGCCTCCTCTCCACCCGCGCGCCCCCAAATCCAGCGGGTGAGGCCCCGGGCGCCCCGCAGCAGCCGCCGCGCCATGCTCCACCTCAGCGAGTTTTCTGGCCCCGACGCGCTCCTGGTCAAGTCCACCGAGGGCTGTTGCGCGGAACCCAGCACCGAACCCCGGCTACCTGCCAGGGACACTCCAGCGGTGAACGGCTACCCCGGAGGTAAGGAGCGTGGCCGGGGATGCTCAGTCGGCAGCTCAGCGCGGGGGCGCACGGTGCCTAAGAGCGGGCAGGGATTGGGACACAGGAGCTGTGGGGGTAGCGGCCGCCGGAGGCGCGGAGGTACTGGGGCGCGCACCCCCATTCCCATTTCCAGAGGGCCACCAGCGCCTCCGCAGGAACTTGTGCACGCATCAGGGCGTCCTTTTGCCTGTGCACGTGTGTTTTGCGTGTGCATGTTTGTCCGTGCGTCTTGGAGCGTATGCCGGGCCCTTGCCGTATCGGAGTGTGCAGAAGGCACTTTGTGTCCGTGCGCACCAAGGACTTCGTGGGCAGGGGCTGCGGACTCGGAGGCGCGCCCTTTGAGGTGCCCAAAGTTGATTCCTGCTCTGTCCTCAGCAGGCGACTTCTTGAGCTGGGCTTTGAGCAGCTGCGGCGCCGGGGGAAACTTAGCCGACTCCTGCTTCCTGGAGGGGCCTGCGCCCACGCCCCCTTCCAGCCTCAGCTACAGCGGTAGCTTTTTCATCCAGGCCGTACCTGAACACCCGCACGACCCAGAGGCACTCTTCAACCTCATGTCAGGCATCCTAGGCCTCGCACCCTTCCCCGGCCCCGAAGCGGCAACATCCCGGTCCGCGCTGGACGCCCCTTTTCCCACGGGTTCCGACGCTTTGTTGCCGGGTCTGCCGGATCTTTACTCCCCGGATCTGGGCGCTGCCACCCTCCCAGAGGCGTTCTGGGAGGCTTCGCCCTCCGCGGGCGCTCCTTCGCAGTGCCTGTTTGAGCCGCAGCTCTCCCCGCCCGACGTCAAGCCGGGCCTCCGAGCGCCTCCGGCCTCTCCAGCGCTTGACGCTGCCTCGGCCTTCAAGGGCCCCTATGCGCCCTGGGAGCTGCTCTCTACCGGGGCCGCAGGGAGCTGCGGGTTACAGGGAGGCTATCAGGCCTCCCCCGAGGCCCGTTTCCCAGCGATAGGAACCAAGATTGAAGACCTGCTGTCCATCAGCTGCCCCGCAGAACTGCCGGCCGGCCCGGCCAACAGACTCTACCCCGCGGAGGCCTACGACGTTTTCCCTCTGGTTCCTGGTGACTTAGGGGAGGGGACCGAGAGCCTCCCGGAGCTCCTGACCCCACCTGGTGGGGAGGGTGGGGGTAGCGGGGACGGCGGAGAGTTTCTGGCCAGTACACAGCCTCAGCTATCCCCGCTGGGTCTCCGCGGCGCCGCGGCGGACTTCCCGAAACCTCTGGTGGCGGACATCCCCGGAGGCAGTGGCGTGGCTGTGCCTCCCGGGCCGCCGCCCTCCGCATTCACCCCGGCCAAGGCGCGACGCAAAGGGCGCCGGGGCGGCAAGTGTAGCGCTCGCTGCTTCTGTCCGCGGCCGCATGCCAAAGCTTTTGCTTGCCCGGTGGAGAGCTGTGTGCGCAGTTTTGCGCGCTCCGACGAGCTCAACCGCCACCTGCGCATCCATACGGGCCACAAGCCCTTCCAGTGCCGCATCTGCCTCCGCAACTTCAGCCGCAGCGACCACCTCACCACGCACGTGCGCACCCACACCGGCGAGAAGCCCTTCGCCTGCGACGTGTGCGGCCGCCGCTTCGCGCGCAGCGACGAGAAGAAACGGCACAGCAAAGTGCACCTCAAGCAGAAGGCACGCGCTGAGGAGCGGCTCAAGGGCCTCGGCTTTTACTCGCTGGGCCTCTCCTTCGCCGCCCTGTGAGCGAGATGAGTTTGTAGGTTGGGGCGCCGCCGCCAGGCGCGCACTAGAAGACCACGTCCCTCCCTTCCCCCCTCCCCCCGCCACCGCCCCCCTTCCCCCCTCTTCCCTGCGCGCCCCTGAGCGAGCCTCAGGTCCCGCCTTCAGTTTCCGTGAAGCACTTGCCACACATGTCTCGTTCAGCACCAGCTCCGCGGACAGCTCCCGCGGTTTGTGAGCGGCCTTAGCCGCCAGCCGCGCTTTGGCGAAAGTCCTCTCAGGCCATCCACTGAGTAGGCACTTCCTTGGGACTCAAGACAGTCTTTTGTATCTGGCGCACGCCCCACGCCTTCCCTATGGCCCCCAGAGACAGGCTGGGGCAGCGCCGAGCCGGTCTCGCGCGGGACTTTGTAAAGGAATGTCGCTCCCAGCAGCCATTGGTTGTAATGTTTTGCTTTGGGGTTATTTCCTTTTTGTTGTTGTTAATTTTTGTAAAGCAGATGCTACTCTCAAGCAGTTGACAAAACTGTTTATTTTTGCAATTAAAATTGTTGTGCTAAAAGCTTACTGAATCTGCTGTGCAAGCTCCTGACCGTTGCCCCCAACCTCTCCCCCCAGGAGAATCATACCGGGCGGGGGGCGGGAAGGGAACTCCCCATACTCACTGAGTCCAGGCCCTGAATTGAGGGGGAGAACATAGATCAGACATACACCTACTGTCAGGCACACCTGCCAGGCACTGTGGCACATAGTAAGCATTCAATAAGTATGTATTAATGAATTACAGGTAGTCCCTGATTTACGAGGGGGTTCCGTTCTGACGACTCCGTCGTAAGTCGGTTTTGACGTAAGTTGAATACTTTTTTTTTTTTAAACTTTCATTATTATTGCCTTTTATTATCGGTATCTTTATAAAGCCTATCTTTATTTGCCTTTGGGGGTTAGAAACATCACATATAAACTTACATATTTTAGCACTGTATGTAGTACATATTATAAAATGTACCCCCCCCAGAAAAGGACGGTAGTAAGTGCTGTTCATTGTAACTCCAATATGTAAATCGGGGGACTACCTGTAATTTAATCACAGCTGACCTAAGGAGTAGAGATTTTCTGGAAATTGGTTGAAAGGCTTAGATATCAAACATTGCGCATGTATTATCCTTCTTAATCCTACAAAGGAGCTCTGATGGCACAATTGTTAAGCACCGGACTGCTAATGGAAAGGTCAGCAGCTTGAACGCGCCATCCGTTCTGTGGGAGAAAAGACCTGGCAATCTGCTTCCATGAAGATTTCTGCCCAGGAAACCCTATGGGGCAGTTCTCCCGTGTTACATAGCATTGCTATGAGTGAGAATCAACTCCATGGCACACAGCAGTCCTTACAACCTGGAGTGAAGCAGGTATATACCCAAGGCTTCCAACCCATTAGTTCCGATTTGAACCCCTGCTGAGAATTTGCATTTCTAACAAGTTCCCATGTTATGCTAATACTACTGGTTAGGGACCAATTCTGAGAACTACTAGTAGAGCAGTGGTTCTCAAAATTTATTATACATAAGAGTCACCTGAGGATCTTGTTAAACTGTAGATTCAGTATATCTCGTATGGAAATGCAAATTCTCAGCAGGGGTTTGAAACAGAACAAACCGGTTCGAAGCTCTGCATAAACTCCCATTTCAAAGACGAGGAAGCAATGTAGTGATTGGGTAGGTAACTTGCTGAGTAAACACCCAGGAACAGAAAGGGTCAAACAGATCTGTCTGGCTCCAAAGCCAATGCTCCTTTTCCTACCCCTGAGTGGAGGCACCTGAGCTCAATAGCAGTTTGGCAAGGCTTCCTACCAGGAGGTGAGAAACAGGTTTGGCAAATACAGGGAGCCCCAGGCAGTAGTGAGAGCAGCGGCAGAAGACTGCAGTATCTCAGTGCTGTCCGTGAGCACCCAGAGTGTTCAGTCTGACACTGAAAAGCGATGCATATGCATCTGTCAGAGTATCACGTGCTGTCAGGGCTATAAGGGGCTTAGGACTCAGCTAGACCACACCTGAGTCTGATTGATGGGCAGAGCCAAGCCCAGAGGAGCAGGTGCTTTCCCGAGATTCTCAGCCACCTTGGTTGCTCTTCCCACAAAGGTTCTTGTCCAGGAGGCAGCAGCCCAGCCATGCACATGCCAGGGCCCCTTTTCCCAAGCTCTCCTAGGTGACCCCTTGATGACTTTGGGGGGTGGAGCTAAAGAGGATGGAGAGAAAGCATGATCCTGTGATGGGGAAGATGGGAGTGGGTGAGACTTGTCCCTTCCTTACCCCAAAGCTTTTACATTCTGGATGCCTCAGGCAGACTTTGCCGCATAAAAAGACTGCCATGCATCTCATCTCTTCCTTCTGCTAAGGATGGGACAGGGCCTGTTTCTGGGGGCTTCCTTCTTTTCTATTCTGAGCCGATCTGTCCTTGAATGAGGAGAGCCTACAGCCCTGTGATGCCAGATCAACCCAGTTTCTGATCCCCTGGCTTCTTCATCCCTTCACTCTCAGATTTGCTTGCCCTCCACCCTTGCAGCTCAGTTTAAAAAACAAAAACCAAACCAGTTGCCATTGAGTTAACTGCAACTCATGGCAACCCCATGTGCGTCCAAGTAGAACGGTGCTCCACAGGGTTTTCAATGGCTGATTTTTGGGAAGTAGGTCGCCAGGCCTTTCTTCGAGGTGCCTCTGGGTGGACTCAAACCTCCAACTTTTGGCTTAGGAGCCAAGCATGTTAACCATTTGCACTACCCTGGGGCTGCAGTTTAAGTTTGCCAAGGGTGAAATGATTAAGTCAGAGGATTCTACCCCTTCCCTCTCCCATTTCTCTCCCTAGGTGCTAAGTGCATTCACTTGGTTGAGTATTTGGTATTTCATAAACTAATTTGTGGTAAAGGATTCAATATTACCTTTTCTAGGAGAGTTATAGGAGCCCTGGTGGTGCAGTGGTTAAGTGCTAATCAAAAGGTCAGCAGTTTGAACCCACCAGTCTGCTCTGTAGGAGAAAGATGTGACACTTTGCTTCCCTGAAGATTTAAGTCTTGGAAACTCTATGGGGCAGTTCTACTCAGTCCTATAGGGTCGCTATGAGTCAGAATCGACTCCACAGCAGTGGGTTTTGGTTGGCAGCCCTGGTGGCACAGTGACTAAAGCACTCAGATGCAATCCAAAAGGTCAGAGATTTGAGCCCATCAGCCACTCCATGGGAGAAAGATGTGGCAATCTGCTTCTGTGGATTTACAGCCTTGGAAACTTAGTTATCTAATGCTGCTATAACAGAAGTACCACAAGTGGGTGGCTATAACAAACAGAAAATTATTCTCTCAGTTTAGGAGGCTAGAAGTCCGAACTCAGGGCACTAGCTCCAGGGGAAGGTTTTCTCTCTCTCTTGGCTCTGGGGGCAGATTCTTGTTCATCAATCTTCCCCTGGTCTAGGAGCTTCTCAGTGCAGGCACCCCTGGTCCAAAGGATGTGCTCCGCTCCTGGCTCTTCTTACTTTGTAGTAATGCGCAATTCTCTCTTTTATATTTCAAAAGAGATTGGCTCAGGATACAACTAATCCTGTAGATTGAGTCCTGCCTCCTTAATATAATTGCCTCTATTTCTGCCTTATTAACATCATAGAGGTATTTTTTTTAGGATAATCACATCAGATCACAAAATGTGGACAACCACAAAAATACTGGGACTCATGGCCTAAGCCAAGCTGACACACATTTTTGGGAGACACAATTCAATTGAAAATAGAAACTATGGGGTTAGTTCTACTCTGTCCTATAGAGTCGCTATGAGTTGGAGTCAACTTAATGGCAGTGGATTGGGTTTGGTCTGGTTTTGAGGAGAGTTATTTTAAAAGACTAACCTGCAGAGGGCAGTGTTTAAATCAATATTGTTGGGCGCTGTGGAGTCCACTGATTCATAGCAACTCTAGATGACAGAGTAGAAATGCTCCAATGGGTTTTCTAGGTTGTAATCTTTACAGGAGCAGATTGCCAGGTCTTTTCTCCTGCAGAGCTGCAGGTGAGTTCAAACTGCTAATCTTTCAGTTAGCAGGTGAATGTTTAACCACTGTGCCACCTGAGCTCCATGTTTAAACCAATAGAAAAGAGGCTCAAATGATGGTGAAACAGGCACTGTGATAGGTAGGTGGTGGATTCATGGAGACGTTGACCCTCATTGTTTTACTATTTAAGTGACCATTCCTTTCACTTCACTTCCCATGCAGAGCAGGGTCAGGAAGAGCATAAAGGCCCAGATTACAAGCATCTGGCCCCAAAGCGCACAACCTGAATGAAGAAGGAATGGTAGACAGGCTGTGAGTGGCTGGTGTTTGACCACCCATTTCTCCCCCTCAGCAGCATTCCACCCAGAACTATCGTCTGGTCCTCACACTCACCAAACAACTGACTTAGTAGTAGTGCTGGTACCAAAGCCCGGGCTGATTCCAGCACTCCCAACTGAGGAATCCCTCCTGGTTCTCCCCAGTGAAACTGCCCCTTTACTGGAGCTTCCCCTAGTGTGTCTGAGGGAGGAGAATTTTAGACAAGAGGTGGAAAGAATTAAAATCAAAACATTGGAAAATCAGTCCAAACCCAAGGCCCAAATAGAATCAGGAAGTGACAGCCCATTTTCCTGACTTGCTCTTCTTTTTCCCCTGATGCTCAAAATGAGGGTGTTTTCCCAGACTTAGTTCTCACCTATCTCCTTTCCTATTTCCACACACCCCTTGGAGAGCACATTCGTTCCCAGGCCTTCACACACATCAGTAACAGGCTCACTCAAGCCCTGAGTCTCACACTGGAGAGGCAGAGAAGATTAAGAACCTTGATGAGAGTTTCACAAACATCTGCTGTTTCCTCTCCCTTCACCCTAGGCCCTGTTTGAGACAAGCTTGTCCTATTCCAAATTACTTCCTGTGGCCCTTCTGCCTCCATTCTCTCCCCCTTCCATTCCACACTGCACAGCACATAAAACACCATTCATGATGTGTAAGTACTGACCTCAGTTCCACCTTCCTATAAAAAATACATATTTCCCACCTTTTCAGTTGTTGTTAGGTGCCATGGAGTCTCTTTTGATTCGTAGTGACCTCATGTGACAGAGTAGAACTGCCCCATAGGGTTTTCTAGGCTGTATTCTTTCCAGGAACAGATCGCTAGGTCTTGGTGGGTTCAAACCACCGTTTTGGTTAGCAGCCAAGTGCTTACCAGGACTCCTTACGCCTTCAGTTAAAGCCCTCCTATATCTGACCCAAACTAATCTTCCAGCCTCCTCCCTTACCTCTCATGTTCTCTGCCCATCCTCCTCATCTTCACCCCAAATCCTCCCACCCCAACTATAGTCTGAGCTCCTTCAAGGACAGAGTCCATGTCTGATCCACCTGGTCTGATATCATTAAGCCTACTGCCTTTACTGCCCAACATGCTTAAGTGATTTATTATTGCGTTGAATGGCTGACCAAAAAAAGGCCTAAACGGAGGAGAAAAGAGAAGGGGGAAGGAAGGTGGCTGGAGAGCATGAAGCTGGGAAAGAGAAGAAAAGGGAGGAGGAAGGATCAGGAGGGAGAGCTGGGAAGAAGCAGGATTGAGGCCCTGACCTGAGCCATGGCGTCCGTGACTGGCACCACAGCTCTGACTGGTGTGGGCCTGTCCACTTCTCACTGAGCCGGTGATTCTCTTTCTCAGCTCTGGGACCCCAGATGTGCCTGTTGCTCAGCTCTCCCTCTCCCTTTTGGTTTCTCTGGCCCGCAAGGAGTGGGATTCACTTTAACATTTTTAGAACTGTGGTTCCCATAACAACCAAGCAGGAACTGTTGTTTGTGAAATGTAGCCTGGGCACACATGCGCACAAGCACAAATGCATACACACATACACATGTATAACCCACACATACGCACACACGTGCATGTACACACACACATACACAAATACATGCACACCCACAGGCATACATACCTGTATGTACTCAGATATATATGCACACGTGTACACACTCATGCGAACACCCATGCATGCACTCACACGCTTATACATACACATGTACACACATGCATATGCATACTCTCACACATGCACGTCCACATATATACACACACGCATGCATTCACACATATACACTTATACACACATGCATGCACTCACGAATACATGCACATGTGTACACATGTACACAGCACACACACAGATGCACATCTACACACACATGAACTACATGCATGCACACACACACAAAAAGCACACACAGACGTACACAAACCAAAAACCAAACCAGTTGCCATTGAGTCTGTTCTGATCCAAGCACACCCAAAATGATGTACACACGTTCACAGGAAGCACAGAGTGAAGACAGACAAATATTACAACAGCAAAGGTGGAGCCAAGACACATATGGGTATTTTTGGCTGTCTGCAAAAGTAGGTGTATGTAGGGGGTCTGCATTTTGGCAGGAGAGGCTCAGAGGCCTTTACTACAGCAAAGGGTGGCAAGAAGGCACTGTAGTTACCCATAGTCTTTGGAATTCAGAGATTTAAGTTCCCATCGTTGCTGTGCCATTTGCTGGGCTCTGAACTTTTAGCTTCCTGACCTCTAAAGTGGGAATGATAATAATACCTACTTAATTGGGTTCTGGGTTAATAGGTTTAAGGTTAAGCGCCCAACTACTAGCTGAAAGGTTGGTGGTTGAATCTATCTAGTGGCTCCTCAGAAAACAGGGATGGCAATCTGCTTCCAAAAGGTCACAGCTTTGAAAACCCTATGAAGCAGTTCTACTCTGCACACATGGGGTCGAGATGAGTCGAAATCAACTCAATGGCAAGCACCACCACCAGCGACAGGTTTATTACGAAGATTAAATAATGTGCAGAAAATTGATTAGCTTGATGCTTGGCACTTGGTTAAGAAAAGCTGTTGATTTCTCCTTCGACTCAATCTAAGAAAACTTCCTGGAGGAGGAAGGAAATTCAGGAGCTACTGGAAGGAAGAGAAGATGCTTAAAACAGAGGAGAGGGAAGTTTGACTTGCTTTGCTACCATCTGGCCTCAGTCCTTACTAAATTTGCCTCTGCCCAAGAGGCAAACAATCTGACAACAAATTTACAAATTACCCTTCCTAATGCCCCATGCCTCTGCCTTTGTGGAAGTAGGACAGGGTGGAGACAAGTCCCCATTAGCCTCAGATTTACTGGAGAATCCTGAGCTATGTTGGATCCCTGCTCTGCTGCAGCCAGAGTGCCCCTCATGGCCTTAGCACAGACCCTTCCCAAGCCTGCCTCGGTGCCTTTGCCCACGCACTTCCCTTAGCCTGAAATGCCTTTTCTTCATCCAAGTCTCAGTTCAGCCCTGGTCTTGGTAGCCCCCAAACCCTCTCTAATTTCCTCCAACAGACTGCAAACCCCCTCCATGGCTAGGATAGCCAGATTGTTTTCGCCTCACCAGCTAAAGAGTTCTTAAACTAAGGGCAGGGCACTCTCGGTGCTCCAGTCCCAGGAAGCCTGGCTTCTGTCCCGGCCAAGCTAGAGGTGGGGGTGGGTAGTTGGGAACCAGGACTGTGGAGGCTACTGCCCCTTTCCTTCTCCGCTAGGTCTGGAGTGAGCCTTGTGATGGGGACATGTGCTCCTAGATGGCGCCCTAAATGGCAGGAGGGCCAAGCGGGGGCCTGGCCACTGGGCCTGGCAGCGGCCACTCCCCAGCTCCCCTGGTGTCCTTGGGACGCCCAGAGGGAGGGATCTAGCCTGTCTGCGCCGCGACCACGTGTCTAACCCGAGGTTGCCGAGGGTACCACCTAGGCGTGCCGCCCACGAGGCCGCTTAGGAACCGTGGCGCCGGTCCCCTTCCCAACCAGCAGCACCGCCCACCTCGGGTTTTGCCCCGAAGGGGAGCAGGCCCAAGCAAGAGTGAGGGTTAGGGCAGAGAGGCTCGGCTTTGGCTACAATCCCTAAAGGTGGACAGCAGAGGCCACAGCTTGACGTGCCTGGGGCGGGGAGAGGGCACTGGGCGGTGCCGGGAACCAGGAAGACACGGACCGGGGAGGAACGCGGCGCTAGCGCTCTCTGCACCCCGCGGGCGACGCCACGGACCCCTCCCCCATCGAAGCCACCTTCAGCGGAAAAGGGGGGTCCCAGCGCAGCTGCTTCTGGCGGCGACTGCCGAGCCCCAGCTCTCAGCAGAGCCCGCCCCGGAGGAGGGGCCGGCTCCGCCCCACTTCCTCGCCGCCTCCCTCCCCCATCTCTTCCTTTCCTTCGGCCTCGCGCCCCCTCCTCCCTCCTCCTTCTCCATCCTTCCCCCACTCGGTTTGTGCGCCCCTCCCGCTGCGACTGGCTGGGAGGCTCGGCCGCCCCCGCCCCGAGAGGGAGGCGGGGGCCCAAGCGGCGGCGGCCACCCGAGGCTGCGGAGGGGGACGGGATCCGAGGCCCCGAGGCGGCCCTGCGTCTGGACCGGGCACCCGGGGGCCGCCTCGGCACCCCCAACCCAGGGCCGCGGGGCCTGGCCTCGCCGCGGGGTGGAGGAGGTAAGGGCGAGTCGCGGGAGCGCTGCAGGACTGCTCCAGGAGAGGGAGGGCGGGGAGGACCCCGAACCGATTCGTTGCCTCCTCCTCCCCATCCTTCTCCCCCACAGCCCTCCTGAGGCCCGCGGGGCCGCCCTACCAGGAGGGATTCGGAGCAGGCCAGGCCAGAGGCAGGAAAGGGGTTAATTTAAGGAAAGAAAATCAGACCGATTTGAGCCCAGGCTTCCCTTCCCCCCTCTCACCTGGGGCTCCCCGAGCCAGGCTGGGGGGCGGGAGCGGGGGCGGGGGCGGGCTCAAGATCCCCACTGGGACTCTGGACCTTGGAGAGCAGGGCCGGAGGGAGCGCCCTCAAGCCCCAGCCCTCCCCACCTGCATCTGTATGGGGGGGGCAGGGAAGGACCCGGTGTTGAGGCCTGGCTGGGCACCTGTGCGGGAGTCTGAGGGTGGGAGGGTTTGGGTGCCTGTGCGTGCTGGTGTGCACGTGTGATAGTCTGGAGGTGTGCAGGTGTGTGCACGCCTGTTTCTGTCTCCTCACATCGGAGTCCTACGCGGGTGTATGTGCAGACGGCATCTCTGGATGTGAGTGTGCCCCACTGCGTTGCTTTGCCTGTGCCTATGTGACCCTGCTGTGTAAACTACCCACAGTCTGCCTGTGAGCATGCTGTGGGGCCTGATCCTCCTTAGGCTAGTCTGCAGCAAGGGGCCCAGATGGTTTTCTGCGAGTGGGACCCAGGTGCTGGAGCCTGTGTGTGTGACCTTGGGAGGTGTGTGCATGTTCGCAGTCGAGTGAGGAGGAAGCTTAGAACAGATAAGCCAGTGTCGCACCTCCAGCAAGCAGAGGACTGGACGCATTGACCCTGTGGGTCTCCACCAGGCTGAAGTGACTACTATGGGAGGTGTACATGTTGAGGCCTCAGTCTTCTTGGAGGTGGGAGGGTCAGAGGGATTTAGAGAGGCAGGGGACATTCTTTTATTCCCCACCCACAGGGTACAGTGGGATTGGAGTAAAAGGAAATCGGTTTCTCAAAGCCAGGGAAGAGAGAACAGAGCTGAACTTAGCTCAGCCTCTCTGAGTGGGTGGGGGGAGGGGAAATAAGCTATTATCAGGGGACACTTCCAGCTGCCTCCCCTTCCTTAGAATACCTCCTCCACCTACCTGCAGATGCCTCCTGAAACCACTGAGCTTAGAGCTTCATTTCTTTGGCTGGTACATCCATCTATTACCACCCAAACCTTCCTCCTCCCTTTCTGTAATTTCTACCTTCTCTGCTCCTTTTCTACATGTGGGTTTTATATGGCAAGAAGGGAATGAGCTGTTGGGCCCTGAAGGCCAAGCGGGAGAGAAAGGAGATGCCAGGGGCTTGATGGGGAGTTGGGATCAGTGGAGAGGAGAAGATTGAGGCCATCACAAAACAAACTCTGCTAACTTCTCAGTTTTACCTGATCTATATTTAACAGAAAAAGAGAGAGTTTGGTGATGCCCACACACTTGTTTCTGAATTTAGGGATGCCTAGCTTGTTTGTTTTTGGTTTTTTTTTTTTAAGGAACCCTGGTGGCGCAGTGTTTAAGAGCTCGGCTGCTAACCAAAAGGTCGGTGGTTGGAACCCACCAGCTGCTCCGTGGGAAAAAGATATGGCAGTCTGCTTCGGTAAAGATTATAGCCTTAGAAACCCTATGGGGCAGTTCTACTCTGTCCTATAGGTAACTATGAGTTGGAATCGACTCTTCGGCAATGGGTTTGGTTTGGTTTTAGCTTGATTTTGTTTTTGGAATATTTGAAATGGCAAAGGGAGGATGGTTGTTGAAAGGGTACCTGCCATTCTGCCTTTGAATTTCCTGGACCTTCCTACCTCTCTGGTGACCCTCAACACTCTTTATTCATTAATTCAATAAATATTTATTGAGTGCTCCTATGAGCCAGCCTGTGAATATTATAGTGTTGGTACTACATTCTACTCCCAACCACAAGGAGCACAGCACAGAGGCTAAGAGCATGGATTCTGAAAGACAGGTAGTACTGAGTTCAAATCTTAACTTGTAACTGTTCCAGTTATTCATTGGTGTGTAGTAAACTACCCGAGAACTTATGGGGTTAAACAACAGTGATATATTATTTCTCTGGGTCAGCAGGTTGGGTTGGCCATGGCTGTGGACTCTGCTGGTCTCACTTGGAATCTCTCACACAATTGCATTCAGCTGGGAGATTGATTGGGAAGGAACATCAAAGATGGCCTCCTATCTTCCCGGGTCTCTCTACACGTGGCATCTAGTCGCTCAGTAGTCTAGCCCGTGATTCTTATAAGATGGCAGCTGGATCCCACCAGGGGATCTAAAATGACAAGTCCTAAAGTACAACTGCTTATCAGGCCTCTGCCTGCATCAAGCTTGCTAATATCCCATTGGACAAAGCAAGTCACATGGCCAAGCCCTGAAACAATGTGGGAGGAGACCGCATAAGGGCAAGAGGCACCATTCGTTGTGGCCCACCAAAGCAACAATCTGTTGCTGTCGGCCTTGGCCAAGTGATTTGGCCGCTCTGAACCTCAGTTTCCTCATCCTAAAATAGAGACGATACCACCTACCTGGCAGCATTGTCATGAGGACTAAAGGAGAAGCATGGTGTCTGACCAGAATAATTAGTAGGTAAATGTTCACTCTTTTGATTATTAGCCTGCAACTACCCTAACAGCATGGCTATCTTACTCATCTTTGTATCCCCAAGGCATAGGCTTTGTGCTTGACATCTTTTTGCTTGCTGGGTGGAATAGTATGAAGCAAACAAGCCCCAAAGCTTGATGCTCAACTAAAGCAAGAGTGTTGAGAAGATACAGCAAGTTTTTACATCCTAGTAAGTGATGAGCAGAGCCAGGGAGGCATCTGTTACTCGAGGTGATTCTCGGATTGGTCTGATTGTAACCAAACTCACCCAGTTCCAAGATGGTGGTAGAGATCACTTTGGTTACATGAAATCAATCAACTCATCCCCTATGCAGTGTGATTCTTCTAACAGTATACTGATACATACTGTGTGTAAGATGAGTCAGTTGTATTGTCTCTGTAATCAAATGTATATGGTGCAGGGGGATCTGATGTGCAAACAGGTCCATTATCATCCCTCTGTGTGTGATACCTGTTACCATACATGAAGAATTATGGTAAAAAGTGATTCATACCGTGTGTGATTTAAGCTAGTGGTGGGGGTCAGGGACAGCTTTATGGAAAGGGTAACATTTGAGCTGGACCAGCAGAATTCACCAATTAGAGAAGGTACTCCCAGCATGGACCAAGACTTGGGGGTGTAATGACACATGATACTTCATAGTAGAGCTGAGCTCCATAGGGCTCACTAAGGATGCCCATGGGAAGCAGTGGCAAAAGCTGGAGCTGGTAAGTGGTGGTCAGATTATGGGCAGCCTTGAAGGCAGGCAAGGCAGTGTGGACTTAATCTTTCAGAAGTTGGCTACCCTTAGAGGTTTTCTAGAAGAGTGACATGACTGGGTGTATATTTGCAGAAAACTTTGGAAGCCATGAGAATTCCAAGTTGGAGGAGTTAGGAAAAACAAATGAAACAAACAAAAAAAACAAAGTTAGAGTTAGAGACAGTATCAGTGGTCCAGATAGAAGGGTATATAGGTCTGAACTGGGACCGTGGCTATAGGAAAAACTACAAGGAGACAAAGTCAAGAAATATCTAGGAGACAGTATTGACAGAAATCAGTAATTGATGAGATATGAGAGAAGGGACACACTGAGACTTCAGAGATGCCTTGGAAATTGCTATCTAGGGTGCTGAGGAGATGATTTGATGGTGTTGGTTAAGATGGGAAACACGACAAGAAAGCAGATTTGGAGGTGGGAAAATTGTGAGTTCAGTATTAGCCATATTAAACTTTGAACCACTAACATTTAAATATTGTTTGTTAAACACTTCTGCTCATCAAAAGACTTCATCAAAAGAGTAAAAAGAGATCCTACAGACTGGGAAAAAATTTTTGGCTATGACAAATCTGACAAAGGTCTAATCTCTAAAATCTATAGGAAAATCCAACACCTCTACAACAAACAATCTGATTAAAAAATGGGCAAAGGATATGAACAGACGCTTCACCAAAGAAGACATTCAAGTGGCTAACAAATATATAATAAAATGCTTGCAATCACTAGCCATTAAAAAAAAAAAAGTTTTTTTTTTTAATGCAAATCAAAACCACAATGAGATAACATTTCACCCTGACTTTACTGGCACGAACCAAAAAACCAGAAAACAAATGTTGGAGAGGCTGTGGGGAGATTGGAACTCTTATGCGTTGCTAGTGGGAATGCAAAATGATACAACCATTTTGAAAAATGATATGGTGCTTCCTTAAAAAGCTAGAAAGAGAAATACCATATGATCCAGCAATCCCACTCCTAGGAATAAATGCTAGAGAAATAAGAGCTGTTGCACAAATAAGACATATGCACACCCATGTTCATGGCAGCATTGTTCACAATAGCAAAAAGATGGAAACAACCTAAGTGCCCATCAACAGATGAATGGATAAACAAACTATGGTATATACACACAATGGAATACCACTCAACGATAAATCTGTGAAGCATCTCACAATGTGGATGAATGTGGAGGGCATTATGCTGAGTGAAATAAGTCAATCACAAAAGGACAAATCTTTTATGAGACCACTACTATAAAAACTCATGAAAAGATTTACACAAAAAGAAACTATCTTTGATGGTTACAGGGGAGGGGAAGGGTGGGGGTGGAAAAACACTAAATAGACTATAGGTAAGTGGTAGCTTTGATGAAGGATAAGACAGTACACAATACTGGGGAATTTAGCACAACTTATCCAAGGCAGGGCTATGGAAGCTTCATGGATTCATCCACACTCCCTGAGGGACCAAATTACCGGGCTGAGGGCTGTGGGCACCATGGTCTTGGGGAATATCTAGCTCAGTTGGTATAACATAGTTTATAAAGAAAATGTTCTACATTCTACTTTGGTGAGTAGCGTCTGGGGTCTTAAAAGTTTACGAGTGGCTATCTAAAATACACCAGTGGTCTCGCCCCGTCTGGAGCAAGGGAAAATGAAGAAAACCACAGATATAAGGGCAAGATTAGTCCACAGTACTAATGGTCTACAACTACCACAGCCTCCACCAGACTGAGTCCAGCACAACTAAATGGTGCCTGCTTCCACCCCTGACTGCTCTGACAGGGATCACAATAGAGGGCCCTGGACAGGGCTGGAGAAAAATGGAAAACAAAATTCTAACTCATACACACACAAAAAAAAGACCAGATTTACTGGAGAAACCCCGAGAGTATGGTCCCTGGACACCCTTATAGCTCAGTAATGAAGTCATTCTTGAGGTTCACCCTTCAGCCAAAGATTAGACAGGCCCATAAAACAAAATGAGACTAAATGGGCACACCAGCCCAGGGGCAAGGATGAGAATGCAGGAGGGGACACGAAAGCTGGTAATGGTCAAGAAGGGAAGAGTGTTGACATGTCTTGGGGTTGGCAACGAATGTCACAAAACAACACGTGTATTATTTGTTTAATGAAAAACTAGTTTGCTCTGTAAACCTTTATCTAAAGTACAATAAAAAAAATTTTAAATAAAAAATGCTATTTAAAAAATAACAAATAAATAAATATTGTTTAATTGTAACTAAATTCTGATGAAATATTGCCTTTTTGTTCTCTCCCTCTCTGTTGGCTGCTTCTAAGAATCATTTTTAAAAAAAGGATTGCCATAAATGTTTAGGTCTAAAGCATTGGGCTGTCCATGTCTCAGCCCAGTGAATGATGAGATGGAGTAGAATTAGGTTATCTCTAAGAAGGATTTAAATATGTTCAGGTCTCTCCCATCTTAAAAACTGCTTCTGGGTTGTCCCATGCTGCCTCCTCCCCTTCACAGGTGGCTTCTTGTGTCCACTGTCACTACTCGCATCCTTACTTCTCTCACTCCTCAACCCACATCAGCCAGGTTCTCCAAAGCAGCCCTCTCTAAAGTCACCAGTGACTTTAGTACAATACTTTCTACTGCTCTTGAGTTGTCAGCATTATTTCCACTGTTGACTACTCCTTTCCTCTCCACTTGAAGGTTTCCTTGATGCCAGACCTCCCATTTCTGCTGCTGGTTCATAGGAACTTCTTGATTCTTATCCCTCCTCTGCTTTCTTGAGGGTCCATCTTTGCCACCCCTCTCTGTACCCTCTCTCTGCTCAACCACTTTTGTTTTTATGTTTTAGTTGCCAAAATTGTATTTTTGATCCTATATTGCAAACTGTGGGAACCCTGGTGGCATAGTGGTTAAAAGCTATGGCTGCTAACCAAAAGGTCAGCAGTTGAAATCCACCAGGCGTTCCTTGGAAACTCTATGGGGCAGTTCTACTTTGTCCTATAGGGTCTTTATGAGTTGTAATTGACTCGACAGCAACAGGTTTTTGTTTTTGTTTTTTAATTGCAAACTATGTACCAAGTATTTCTATTTCCAAGGCCCAGTGGAACCTCAAACTCATGAAATCTACAACCAAATTCATTCTCTCTCTCCCCAGACCTGCCTTCCTCCTCTTTCTGTCCTTACTGAGCTGCATCCCCATCTACCCATTTGCTCAAAACCCAAATCCAAGCCTCACCCTTGACTCCTCCCTTTCTCACCTGCCAGTCATTCTGTGACCAAGCCTCTTGACTCTTTTTCCTTAGTTGTCCCCATATCCACCCTCCTCCCCATTCACATTTCTGCTACCTTGGTTAACAGTTTCCAGCTCCAGTGTTCCAACAGCCTTGTTCCTGACCTTGGCCCTCAGTAGTCCGTTCTCTAAATTGTAAATTTGATCATGTCCTTTCTTGTTTAAAATCTTCCAGTGGGTCTCCAATGCCCAAGAAGGGCATTGTGTGACCTGCAAGAGGCTTCATGAACTGACTTGCCTCCATTTTTCTCTTCCACCGACCCTCTCTGAGAATTGTGCCACACTGAAGTCCTTGCCATTAATTCATTCCACAAATACATATTGAGCACCTACCACACTCCAGTCACTATTCGAAGTGCTGGGGAAATAGCAGTGATTAAGAAGACAATGTCTCTACCCTCATGGAACTTATATTTTAGCTCCCTGAAGGAGGCATACTCTTTCTCACTTCCTTGTCTTTGTAGCGATGATGTGTCCTCTGCCTGGAAACCTCACAATTGCCCTTCTTTACCTGACAACTCTACATTGCTCTTCAAGAATCAGCCTAATAATAAAATCTATTAAAACATTCTGCATCCTACTTTGGAGAGTGGCGTCTGGGGTCTTAAACACTAGCAAACGGCCATCTAAGATGCATCAATTGGTCTCAACCCACCTGGATCAAGAAAGAATGAAGAACACCAAAGACACAAGGTAATTATGAGCCTAAGAGACAGAAAGGACCACATAAACCAGAGACTACATCAGTCTAAGACCATGGTGTCCGGCTACAACTGATGACTGCCCTGACAAGGAACACAACAGAGAACCCCTGAGGGAGCAAGAGAGCAGTGGGATGCAGACCCCAAATTCTCATAAAAAGACCAGACTTAATGGCCAGACTGGGACTAGAAGGACCTCGGAGGCCATGGTCCCCAGGCCTTCTGTTAGCCCAAGGCAGGAACCATTCCCAAAGCCAACTCTTCAGACAGGGATTGGACTGGAATATGGGATGGAAAATGATACTGGTGAAGAATGAGCTTCTTGGATCAAGTAGACACATGAGACTATGTTGGCATCTCCTGTCCGGAGGCGAGATGAGAGGGCAGGGGGGCCAGAAGCTGCCCGAATGGACATGAGGAGAAAGAGTGGAGGGAAGGACTGTGCTGTCTTATTAGGGGAAGAGCAATTAGGAGTGTATAGCGAGGTATATGTAAATTTTTCTATGAGAAACTGACTTAATTTTTAAAATTTCACTTAAAGCAGAATAAAAATTAAAAAAAAAAAATCAGCCTAGACTTCATCTAAAGTACAATAAAAAAACAAAAATAAAAACTATTCTTTCCTCCAAAAAAAAAAAAAAAAAGTCAGCCCAGAAGCAGCCATCTCTGGGGGTACCCACTGCTCTTGGTTAAATGGAGGATCTTGTACCTGCCTCTTGCATGGCATGTATCCCATGACTGCAATCATCCAGTACCTCTTCAGTCTGCCCCAGGAGATGACAAGCAGCTTGACGGCAAGGGCCAGATCTTGTCTATGTGTCTTCACCATACGTACAACAGCAGCTGGCACAGTTCATGGCACACAGTAGATACTCAGTAAATGTACATTGAATGAATTGATGTTTGAATAGCACTTAGAAGAGAAGTCTAGAGTAGTAATATAGATTTTGGAGCATATTAGTTAGAACTCTTGATTGCAAGTAACAGAAATCCAACCCAAACTATTTTAAGCAAAAAAGGGATACATAGTAATTCATATAACTGGAAAGAAAAGGGGTCTTGGGCATAACTGCACCCAGGTTACAAAAAATGTGGAAAAAAAATTTCTTTAATGTGGTAAATATGGTATGGACTGTCTTTCCAGCCCTTGGCTCAGCTTCACTCTGAACGTTGCCACATTTTCCCCCACCATGCATAGGCTTTCTTCATATGGTGGATTGCAAGTAGTACAAGGCCATAGACAGTTTCATCATCCTAGCAAGTGATTCCAGAGGGACAAGAGGACTCTTCAATCTTCCATATAAACTCCCAGTGAAGGACTCTGATTGGCTGAGCTTGAAGAACATGCCCGTCCTTGGGCTAATCATTGTGGCCAAGTAGATGGTGGTACTATGATAGGCCAGGCCTAGGTCATGTGTCCACCCTGCAGGGTACTGAGATTGGCAGCTCCACCAGAACTACATGGAGTAGGGAGGGGCAGTTCACCAAAAAAAGAATGAGATCTTGCTATTATCAGCAGGTGAAGAAGACTTGCTGAGCAGATGAAAATAATATCCACTGCAGGAATTATCAGTGATCCTATGGTAGTGGAAGCCATGGAAATACAAGATTATCTGTGTTTCTGGCAGTCAACATGTGAAAGTGTGACAGACGGGAGTTAGAGAAGACACATCTTAAGATGGTTGGTCTTGTTTGGAGAGATAAAACTCACATACATGAAAGTCTTTAAAAAATAACCCAAGATGGTGCCTCTGATTTGTTCGGCCCGTAGAGTCTTTTTACCCGAAGAAAAGGGGAACCTTGAGCTGAACTTGAAAAAAACGCATTTGGACTTGAGATAGGCATTTCAAATGCAGAAGGAACATGAAAGGTCCCGGGGATGGTATGAAAGGAAGCAGGGCCAGGCTAAAAAGGAGGCAGGTCTTAGGGCTGCAGAGGTTGCTGATCTGGGGAGACTAGAAAGTAGAGGAAAATATGACTATTCTGTCCTGGTGCTCATAGTACAGGATTGTGATGGGATTTGAACAGAGTACACATCTATTTTTCTTTCTCCTCCTTTCTCTCCTCCTTGCCTCTGTTGCCTTCTTGCCTGCATTCAGTTAATGCTTCATGCTCATGCTGGAGAGGTGTGTAAATCTAGGCAAAATTATTCCTAGGTATAATTCATGGTCATTCCTCAGCTCCAGCAGATGGAGGGAAACTGGGGCAGGCTAGCCTGGAGTGAAGAGCCACCTGGACTCCAGAAGCCCCTCCCCTCCTCAACCCTGCACATCCACACACAGAGCCTGGCTAGCAGGGTGCTATGCAGGCGAAGGGTGCTGTGAAACTGCAAGGGTTGGGGGACAAGGGAGAAGACTGGCAACTTCTGAGACCCTGAAAAGTGCCCCCCATAGGAGGACTAGCGCTTAGCTGACATGGGCAGGCACACACAGGTGCTCTGACACCAGGCTGACCATACATTATGTAATAACCCTGTTCCTGAAGAGTTGTGTGTGCATGTATTGAATTCTACTTATAATATCCTTGGTCACTTTGTCAGTTTCTTTAGTTTTAGTCTACTCAGGTTTTCTATTTCTTCTTGGGTCAATTTTGATAATTTGTATTTTCCTAGAAGGGCATTCAGTTCATCTAGATCTTCAAAAATTTAGGCCAAGAGTTGTATCTAGTAGCATTTTAGTAATTAAAAAAAATATTTTCTTTGTCAGTGGTTATATCCCTTTTCTCATTCATAGTTTTGTGTATTTGTTTTCTTTTTTTTTCTCTTTAAAGAGACTTACCAGAGAGTTGTATATTTAGCTGGTCATTAGAGAGAACCATCTTTTTCATTTACCCCTCAAGTCTACTTTTTGGGTTTGAATATACATAGAGGGTGATAATGTTGGAACAATGATTAAATATTTATTTTAAAAAAAGCAAGTTAAATCCCTGTCTCAAAAAACTATGGTATTTATGGATGAAATAATAGAAAAACTAGGATTTGTTCAAAATTATTCAATGGATGGGAATGGGTGTGAAGCCGGGGAGCAATGTACAGATGAAACAAAATTTGACATGAGCTGTTAAAGCTGAATGATAGGTATACAGGAGTTCATTATAATATTCTATTTTTGAATATATGTGAACATTTCCATAAGGCAAAGTTGTTTGGGTTTTTTTTTTTTTTTAATCCCTATCTCCTTGTGCACACCAAAAATTTCTAGATGGATTAAAAATTCAAATGTACAAAAGGAAACCGCAAAGTACTAAATGAAAACATATATAATTTTTTATGTAGTCTTTGGGTAAGGGCAGACTTTCTAAACATGACAATAAAATCAGAAATCATAAAGGAAAAGGTTGATAAGTTTTACTGAAGCAAACTTTTAAAACTTTTAATCTATCAGTAAAAACCATAAACAAAATTAAAAGCCAGTCAACAAACTTGAGAAAAATATTTACAATATATAAATGACAAAGCTCAATACTGTAAAAAGCCTTTCCAAGCCAATAATGTGAATGTTCAGTGTAAAAACGAGCAAAGTAGTGCATAGGCAGTCATCAAAGGGATACAGATGACTGATAAATGTGTGAAACATGTCCAACCATAGTCACTAAAGAGACGTGAGTGAAACAGCCAGGCCATTTTTCATTTTCAAACTGGCAAGAGTACACTGAGGCCAAACCAGGAAGATGAGGAGTTTGGCTGCAGTTGATAGACAATGGAGAGCCACTGGAGGAGTGTGAGCAGGAGTCAAATGTAAAAAGAGGAACCTAGTGCCTTATAGAAAGGAGACTAGAGCTATGAGACTGAAGGCTAGCCCAGCAATCTAGGTGTGAGGAGGCAGTGGCCCAGAAGAGCACGAAGCATGAGAAAAGAATGGTTCAGTTGAAGGCATTCCAGAAGAAAAATCAGCAGGTCTTGACAGTTAGCAGAGAAAAATCAGGACAGCCAGTGGTGTGGCATGACTGGGAGGACTGTGGTGCCGTTGAAAGAAACTGGGATGCTGGGGGATGGATGAGTGAGGGAAAGGCCAGGATTTGGTTTTTGACACCACGGGTGGTTGTATTAGTCTGGATTCTCATTTATTAGTGACTGGCAACTGACTCAGATGGTTTAAGCAACAAAAAGAATTTACTGCCCCACATACTTGAAAAGTCCTGTATTAAAGCTTTAAGCATTTTAGATCTGGCTCCTGAAATGATATCAAGAATCTTTTTCTTCCTCTCTCACAAGGAGAGGACAGAAATGGCCACAAGCAGCTCCAGGCTCACCTCCCAGCTGAGCACAGATCCTCAGGTAGCTGTATTGGCCAAAATTTGGTGGCATGCCCATTCCTGAACCAATCACTGTACCTCTCACTGTACAGATCAAGGTCACATGCAGCCCCCTCTGGAGACAGAGGCTGGGGCAGCCCTACCCAAACAACATAGATTCAAAATGGGGGAATGGTTCTCTAAGGAAAAATTGGGGGCCTAGGCACAAAGAGGGACTGGAGCTGAGTAGCAAAAATGTTGACTGCCCACTGCATTCCACCTCTCAGCTGTCCAAGATCTACATGCACACTCTTCCCTTCATATAATTAAAAAATTCCTCCTGTTTAACATAATATAACTATCCCATGCACAACTTAAAGCACACTCGTCCCATCTCTGGAGGGAGATGTCCTAGTTGTCACCCACAACCAGCCCCAATTCTGAGATCTCGGGGGTAGACTTCCTGTTTGGTTAGGTGCTGAGCCAGCCCATCATGGTCATTTAGTTTATGGCCAGACTACAATGATGGAGGAAGAATAGGGTACCTGAAAAATCAAAAGCTCTCCATGTTAAAGAGGGGAGATAGTGAAAGTCACTCAGTGGTTACAGGTCCAGCCTATGGTCCATGTCCTGCTGGACCAAATGGCAAGGATGAGGCTTCCTGGCTTACCAATCAGCTGCTCCAGCTCTGCTCTCTCTGAGTCTCCCTCCCTTGTCCATCATGCTCAGTGGCCACATGTGAGCCGGACACTGACAGGTCACCTCCCATTGGTGCAGGTTTTTTTTGTTGTTTTGGGGAGAACCCTAGATGTGAAGAGTCCCTGGGTGGCTCAAACAGTTAAGATGCTAAACTCCTAACCAAAAGGTTGGCAGTTCGAACCTACCCAAAGGTGCCTCGGAAGACAGACCCGGCGATTTGCTTCTGAAAGGTCACAGCCTTGAAAACCCTATGGAGCACAATTCTACTCTGAAACACATGGGGTTGCCATGAGTTGGAATTGACTCCATGGCAACTGGTTCATTTTTCTAGGGACTGAGTAATCCCAGGCCTTTGTTTTCCAGGTTTGCATTTTTTTGTTTTTGTTTTTTTTTCTGGCCCCCCCCCAAAAAAAAAAAAAACTAGTTGCCATGGAGTCGATCTGAACTCATGGGGACCCCATGTGTGTCAGAGTAGAGCTGTGCTCCATAGGGTTTTCAATGCCTTTCTTTCAAGGCATTTCTGGGTGGATTCAAACCTCCAACCTTTTGGTTAACAACTGAGTGTGTTAACTGCTTGCACTATCCCCCCAAAAAAAAAAAAAGCCAAAGCAAACCTGTTGTCGTCAAGTTGATTCCGGTCCCATAGCGACCATATAAGGGACTCCTTTTCTAACAATACAATTCTCCGCATCATTAGGAAGCATTCCATCAATTTGCATTCAGTAATTCCCAGATCTAGTATCCAAAGCTAGAGACATCATTGAAAGTTCTAATTCTCGAATCTAGTCCCTTGTACTGGTGTTGGGAGGAAGGAGGGGGTTGTCTCTTAGCAACAGGCCTTCACCCATCCCAGGGACCTTCAGTTCTGTGGCCTCTCACTAGGCCTCTGCCACACAGCAATACAAACCCCTAGTCTGGGGCAGGAGGCAGAGCTTATTTGCCCCTTCTCACTCAAGCTGCAGCCCAGTGGAAAGCTGTCTATAATGTAAGCTAAGGTAATGGTTGCCCCTGATGAGCTGGGAGGACACAGCAGGAGGGGTTCAGGAGAGGCTGAGGAGCCAGGTGCCTGTCAGGCCCCAGGCTTGTCTACCCCTGTGTTTCCAGCCTTCCTCTCTTTGCTTGAGCTGATGTTAGCTTGAAGCAGAGAACTGGGTCTTAATTATCTGACTCTCAGCCATACTGGATTACTGGCCTCAGTCAGAAAGGGCTCCTCTGGGCAAAACCACATTTTCTCCCTCTCTGCTTTCAGGTGGACCTCCTTTAGCCAGAGTGTGTCTCTTACTGAAAGCCATGAGAAAGGCCACATAACACATCCTGACATTTTTTCTAAAAGTCCTCTAAAGCCCCAGCCTTGGTAGGGATCTGTTCTGAGCACTGGAGGCAGTGGGAGGTAATTTAATCAGCTGCTTTGCTGCTGTGTAACAAGGTTTGCCAACTTCTGAGTGGGGAATTAGAAAGTGGTAATATCTTACACCCCAACTTAGAAAACAAACATACGAAAAAAATATTGCCGTCAAGTCGATCCCAACTCATGATGACCCCATGTGCTTCAGAGCAGAATTCCTACATAGGGTTTTCTTGGCAGTAATATTTACAGAAGCAGATTGCCAGGCCTTTCTTCCATGGTACCAATGGGTAGGTTTGAACCACTAACCTTTAAGTTAGTAGTTGAATACAAACCATTTATGCCCCCCAAGGACCTCCACTCCACCTTATTTCAGCTAATTCTGTCTTAGGTTCTATTACTTGAAAAAGAAAACCCATTTCTGATTCTAATTTCTTGGTTAGGACTTTTTGCTAGTACAAGTAACAAAGGCCCTATTCCAACTAACTTGAGCAAAAAAAGGGAATTGATGGACTCATGTAATTGAACAAACCAGGATCTTAAACAGCGTCTGTGGCAAATCTCTCTTTCTCCATCTCAGTTTTGTTTTTCTGTGCAGGCTTCATTACCAGGTGGTTCCTCCCAAAAGGAGACAAAGATGGCCCTAGCAGCTCTGGCCTTACCCACCAGCTTTGAAACTTCAGACCAAAGAGGATGACTTTTCCAAGTAGTTTGAGAAAAGTGCTGGACCTGACTCAGCTCAAATGGGGTGATCTGTACCCATGCCAGGACTCTGATCAGCCAGGCCTATGTCATATTCTTATTCCTGGAGCCAGGAGTGGACCACGACACCTCATGAGACCACATGGACGAAGAGAGTGGTAAAGGAAAGATGGTTCCCCAAATCAAAGCAGGGTGCTATTACGAGGAAGAATAATGGGTGCTGGACTAGCAAAGGGAACAGATAGTCACATGGTAATGCACAGAAGGCAGACGGAACTCAGGAGCAGGTTAGGATGGAGAGGAAGAGTCAACAGAGGCTTAAATGTGTGAGTGAACCTGTGGGAGCAAACCAGACTGCCTGGGGAGAGGACAGAGGCAGAGGAGGATTGAAGTGGACCTCAGGGAATGCCCCATCAGGAGACAGAAAATTTAGGATGGCAGAAGGGGAGATTTGAAAACAACAAGAAAAACCCAACAGGGACAGAATTATGGCAGCCTGTGAAGATGAAGGGGTCAAGAGTAATCGGCCAATGGAACAAGTGGCCAAATGCCCTCGATGACAACTGGAAAGGATACTTCCGAATTCATTCTATGAAGCCAGCATGACCCAGATACCAAAACCAGGCAAGGACACCACAAAAAAAGAAAATTACAGATCAATATCTCTCATGAATATAGATGCAAAAATTCTCAACGAAATTCCAGCCAGTAGAATTCAGCATCATATTAAAAAAAAAAAGATACACCACAACCAAGTGGGATTCATACTAGGTATACAAGAATTGTTCAACATTAGAAGATCAATCCACATAATCCACCGCATAAATAAAACAAAATAATCACATGATCATCTCAATCGATGCAGAAAAGGCATTCAATAAAGTCCAATAGCCATTCCTGATTAAAAACTCTCAATAAGACAGGAATAATAATAAAAAAAAAAAAAAAACAGGAATAGAAGAGAATATTCCTCAACATAATAAAGGGCATCTATACAAAACCAACCCTGGTAGCGTAGTGGTTAATTGCTACGGCTGCTAACCAAAGAATTGGCAGTTCGAATCCGCTAGGTGCTCCTTGGAAACTCTATAGGGCAGTTCTACTCTGTCCTATAGGGCTGCTATGAGTCGGAATCGACTCAACGGCACTGGGTTTGGTTTTTTGGTTATACAAAACCAACAGCCAACATCATTCTTAACACAGAGAGGTTGAAAACCTTCCGCCTGAGAACAGGAACAAGACAAGGATGCCCTTTATTGCCACTCCTGTTTACCATTGTGCTGGAAGTCCTAGGTAGAGCAATAATGCAAGAAAAAGAAATAAAAGGCATCCAAATTAGTAAGGAAGAAGTAGAACTATCCCTATTCGTGGATGATATGATACTATACATAGAGAGCCCCAAAGACTGCACAAGAATACTACTGGAACTAATAGAAAGATTCAGCAGAGTTGCAGGATACAAAATAAACATACAAAAATCAGTTGGCTTCCTCTACACCAATAAAGAGAACTATGAAAAGGATATCAAGAAAGCAATACTGTTTATGATAGCCCCTAACATAGTTCTCTTTATAGGCATTACTGGCACGAATCAAAAAAACAGAAAATAACAAATGTTGGAGAGGCTGCAGGGAGATTGAAACTCTTATGCACTGCTGGTGGGAATGCAAAATGGTACAACCATTGTGGGAAATGATATCGTGCTTCCTTAAGAAGCTAGAAATAGAAATACCATATGATCCAGCAATCTCACTCCTAGGAATATGTCCTAGAGAAATAACAGCCATCACACTAATAGATATATGCATGCCCATGTTCATTGCAGCATTGTTCACAATAGAAAAAAGATGGAAACAACCTAAGTGCCCATCAACAGATGAATGGGTAAACGAACTATGGTACATACAACAACAGCATACTACACTATGATAAAGAACAATGATGAATCTGCGAAACATCTCACAACATGGATGAATCTGGAAAACATTATGCTGAGTGAAATAAGTCAATGACAAAAGAACATGAGACCACTATTATAAAAATTCATGAAAAGGTTTACACACAGAAAGAAACAGTTTTTGATGGCTATGAGGGAGAGGAGGGGTGGGGCGGGAACACTAATTAGTAGATAAGTGGTAACTTTTGTGAAGGGTAAGACAGTACACAATACTGGGGAAGTCAGCACAACTTGACCTAGGCAAAGTCATAGAAGTTTCACAGACACATCCAAACTCACTGAGGGACAGAGTTACTAGGCTGAGGGCTGGGGACCGTGGTCTCAGGGACATCTAGCTCAATTGGCATAACATAGTTTATAAGAAAATGTTCTACATCTGACTGTGGTGAGTAGTGTCTGAGGTCTTAAAAGCTTGTGAGCGAGAATTATTTTAGGTAAGGGGAAGGACAACAGACAATACAGGGGAAGTCAGCACAACTGGACTAAACCAAGAGCAAAGAAGTTTCCTGAAAACAACCAAACAGTTCAAGGAACAGAGTAGCAGGGGGAGGGTTCTGGGGACTATGGTTCCAGGGGATATCTAGGTCAATTGGCATAACAAAGTGTCTTAAGAAAATGTTCTGCATCCCACTTTGGTGAGTGGCGTCTGGGGTCTTAAAAGTTAGCAAGTGGTCACCTAAGATGCATCAATTGGTTTCAACCCACCTGGAGCAAAGGAGAATGAAGAACACCAAAGACACAAGGAAACTATTAGCCCAAGAGACAGAAAGGGCCACATAAACCGAAGACTCCATCAGCCTGAGACGGGAAGAACTAGATGGTGCCCAGCTACCACCAGTGACTGCCCTGACAGGGAACACAACAGAGAAACCCTGATGGAGCAGGAGAAAAATGGGATGCAGACCTCAAATTCTAGTAAAAAGACCAGACTTAGTGGTCTGACTGAGATTGGAGGGAGCCCAGAGGTCATGGCCCCCAGACTCTCTGTTAGCCCAAAACTAAATCCATTCCCAAAGCCAGCTCTTCAAAGATTAGACTGGACTGACTATAAGACAAAAAGATACTGGTGAGGAGTGTGCTTCCTAACTCAAGTAGACTATGTGAGCAGCTCCTGTTTGGAGGCAAAACGAGAAGGCAGAGGGGACAGGAGCTGGTTGAATGGACATAGGAAATACAGAGTGGAGAGAAGGAGTGTGCTGTCACATTGTAGGGAGAGTAACTAGGGTCACATAACAATGTGTATATAAGTTTTTGAATGAGAAACTGACTTGAATTGTAAATTTTCACTTAAAGCACAATAAAAAAATAAATAAATAAAGCTTGTGAGTGGCCATGTAAGATACATCTGTTGGTCCCATCCCAGCTGACGCAAAGGAGAATGAAGAAAACCAAATACACAAAGGAAAGATTAGTCCAAACGACTGATGGACCACAACTATCGCAACCTCCACCAGACTGAGCCCAGAACAACTAAGTGGTGCCTGGCTACCAGCAGCGACTGCTCTGACAGGGATCACAATAGAGGGTCCTGGACAGAGTGGGAGGAAAATGTAGGACAAAATTCAAATTCACACACACACAAAAAAGACCAGACTTGATGGTCTGGCAGAGACTGGAGAAACCTTGAGAGTATGGCCCCTGGACACCCTTTTAACTCAATACTGAAATCACTCCCGAGATTCACCCTTCAGCCAAAGATTAGACAGGTCTGTAGGGCAATCAACACACATGAGGAGAGTACTTCATAGTTCAATCATGTATACGAGACTAAATGGACACAGCAACCCAAAAGCAAAGATGAGAAGGCAGGAAGGAACAGGGAAACTGGACAAATGGAAATGGAGAATATGGGGTTGAGAAAGGGAGAGTACTGACACATCGCGGGCTTGGCAACCAATGTCACAAAACAATTCGTGTATTAATTTTTTAATGAGAAACTAATTTTCTCTGAAAACTTTCACCTAAAGCACAGTGAATAATAATTACAAAGCATATCAGCCAGTGGAACAAGTGATCAAAAGCCTTCAGTGACAGCTGGATTGGCTGGTTAGCAGGTGGCCTGTGACCGTGAGGAGCACAGTGGCATTTGAGGTTGGCTGAAGTCTACTGCAGGCAGTTAGGAAAAGCATGGCAGTGAGGAGTGGAATGCAGGTCCCAGAAGGCGGAGAAGGGGTGTCAGGAAGCCAAGGATGAAGGGGGATGGACAGCAGGAATTGAGGGGTGATGAGGTGGTAATGCCAGGGTGAGTAGTGGCTTGTGCCAGAACAAGCCTGTGGAGCACAGAAAACGTGGCCCTTGGGGCAAAGGGTGGACAGGGACACTTATTGGTGGCCTACTTAGCAAAGAAATCTGAGAAAAGGACCTAGGTCCTGTGCAGGAGTGGGAGGGTGAGGTACAGAAGCAGGGACAGGAACAGACAGTGACACACACAGATATCATCAGGTGGGGTGACATCTTGGTCACTGCAACACAGTGCCAATCATGCAGCCTGTGTGATGGATATGGTTTCCATGAGATGAAAATAAGCATCTTCTTTTTAAGATTTTTTTTTTTAGATTTAACAAAATAGTGCACTAATCTTGTACAGCTTGCTGACTGTTTACATGTATATACACTTGTATAATCACCACTCAGATCAAGATATAGAACACTTGCAGCATCCCATAAGCTTCCCTCATGCCTCTTCCCAGTCCATATAGCACCCAGGGGTGAATCTCTGTTTTGACTTCTGTCATCATCAGTTTTGTCTGTTCTTGAACTCCAAATATATGGAATCCTACAGCATGTGCACTCTTTAATATGGCTTCTTTTGTGCAAGATAACGTTGAATGGACTCATCCATGTTATTGCAGGTACTAGGAGTTCCTTTTCTTATTGCTGGGTAGTATTCCATCATGAGGGGTACCTGCGTGGTGCAAACTGTTAAGCGCTGGACTACCAGCTGAAAGGCTGGTGGTTCAAACCCACCCAGAGGCACCCCAGAAGATAAACCTGGCATGTGCTTCCGAAAGGTCAGGGCCTCGACAAACGCCATGGAGCACAGTTCTACTTTGTTGTATATGGGGTTGCCAGGGGTCAGAACTCACTGGATGGCAACTAACAACAACATGCCATTATGAACATACTACCGTCATTGTACTGCTGATGCGCACTTGGGTTGTTTCCAGGTTGGGATTATTATAAGTAAAGCGAGTTTTCCTTTTTAAGAACTCTCGTTCTTTCACTCTTGTACATGTACAGGCCCTCTCGGAGGTTAGGCCATTGGTCTTCCCCCTGCATTCTAAGAACTTATTCCCTGGGAAGGGGGCTGCCGGGGAGCAGTGATACCAACCTCCTAAGACTTCCTCCCTCTCTTTCAGCTTCCTTGCCCCTGGCAGCGGGCGCCCTGAGCCTTCCTGACCCCACAGGGGGGCTCGCCCGAGGCCCCCCATGAACGCGCCTGGCTGACCAGTGGGGCGGCCGCGGTGGAGCCCGGGCACCGCGGGGCCAGCGGGGCCATGGCCTCGCTGGACCTGCCGTACCGCTGCCCGCGCTGCGGAGAGCACAAGCGCTTCCGGAGCCTGTCGTCGCTGCGCGCACACCTAGAGTACAGCCACACCTACGAGACACTCTACATCCTCTCCAAGACCAACAGCATCTGCGACGGGGCTGCAGCTGCGGCAGCAGCCGCGGCTGCGTCAGGCTTCCAGCTGGCGCCCGAGCCCGCCGCCCTGCTGGCCGTGCCCGGCGCCCGGCGTGAGGTCTTCGAAAGCACGTCCTTCCAGGGCAAGGAGCAGACGGCCGGGCCGCCCGCAGGGCCACACCTGTTGCATCACCACCACCACCACGCGCCCCTCGCCCACTTCCCCGGCGACTTGGTGCCCGCCAGCCTACCTTGTGAGGAGCTGGCCGAGCCGAGCCTGGTGCCCGCCGCGCGCTACGCGCTGCGCGAGATAGAGATTCCGCTGGGCGAGCTGTTCGCGCGCAAGTCGGTGGCGTCCTCTGCATGCTCGACGCCACCACCCGGGCCTGGGCCCGGCCCTTGTCCCGGGCCCGCCTCAGCCTCGCCGGCATCGCCGTTGCCCGCCGATGTGGCGTATGAGGAGGGACTGGCCCGCCTCAAGATCCGCGCGCTGGAGAAGCTGGAGGTAGACCGGCGGCTGGAGCGGCTGAGCGAGGAGGTGGAGCAGAAGATCGCGGGCCAGGTGGGCAGGCTGCAGGCCGAGCTGGAACGCAAAGCGGCCGAGCTGGAGACTGCGCGGCAGGAGAGCGCGCGGCTGGGGCGCGAAAAGGAGGAGCTGGAGGAGCGCGCCTCTGAGCTCTCGCGCCAGGTGGACGTGAGCGTGGAGCTGCTGGCCTCGCTCAAGCAGGACCTGGTGCACAAGGAACAGGAATTGAGCCGCAAGCAGCAGTGAGTGGGGACGCAGGGCCGTATGGGTGGGTTTGCCGTGAAAGTTTCTGAATGGGTGACAGTGTGCCACTGCGCCACCACCACCGAGAGCTTGCTTGAGTGTGGCTATGAGTGTGTCTGTGTGTGGGACCAAGAGCATGTCCTGATGGTATGTGTTTGACTGGAACTGTGAGTTCAGGGCAGTATGTGCTTGCCAGTGAAGACTGCCTATTTCTCTTCCTTCTCTAGCTGGCATCCTTGTAAAAGCCAACCCCTGCATTTTTGTACCAGATGCTGTCCTTTTTGCCTGCTCAAAGACATGGCTCAGTTCTCCCCTCTTCCACAAAACCTCTCTAGCTACTGTATCAGTCCTAAAAGCAGTCAAGCATGATGTCATTTCTGCCACCTGTCTTAACCCTACTACCCTATAAGCTATTGCCTTGTTTCTCTTCTCCTTGTTTCTCCTACCTCCTTGAAAGTATTGTTCATATTTCTGTCTCCAATTTCTTTCCTCCCGTTCTCTCTTGAACCCACTTTGGTCAGGTTTCTGCCTTCACCACTGTCCTTTGTGTCACCAATGACCTTCATGTCGCTAAGGCTGAGTCATCACCTTGACCCCTCAGCAACATTTGACACAGCTGATTCTTAAAGCACTTTCTTGGCTTCCAGGACACTTTTCTGGGATTTCCTCCTGTTTTTGCTCCTTCTCAGGCTTCTTTTCTGGTTACCCCGATATCTCTCTAGCCTTTAAATGTAGGAGTTATGGGACACGTGGAGGTTATTTATACGTACCTGTTGTGATGGAGGAGCCCTGGTGGCACAGTGGTAAAGAGCTTGGCTACTAACCAAAAGGTCGGCAGTTCCAATTCACCCGCTGTTCCTTGGAAACCCTATGGGGTAGTTATACTCTGTCCTCCAGGGTCACTATGAGCCAGAATCGACTCGATGACAACGGTTTTGGTTTTTTTGGTTTTATTGTGATGGAAGCTCCATGAGGGCAGGGATTTTTCTCTCTTTTGGTCACTGCTATATCCCCAATGCCTAGAATGGTGCCTGGCACCTAGGAGTTGCTTGTATTAGTGCCCGAGGGCTGCCATAACAAATTGCCAGACACTGGGTGGCTTAAAACAACAGACATTTATTCTCTCACAGTTCTGGAGGGCAGAAGCCCAAAATCAAGTTTTGGACTGAGAGATTGGTGAGTGAAAGATGGTTCTTTCTGGAGGCTCTGAGGGAGAATCCTTTCCATGCCCCTCTCTTAGCTTCTGGTGGCTGTTGGCAGTCCTCGGCACTTCTGGCTTGTAGCTGCATAACTTCAACCTCAGTCTTCACATGGCCTTCACGTGGCCCACAGAGGAGAACCCTGTCTCAAATCTCCCTCTCCTTTCCTTCATAAGGACACCACTCGTTGGCTTTAGGGTCCACCCTCAATCCAGTATGATTTTATCCTGAAATTCTTAATTACATTTGAAAAGACCCTGTTTCCATATAAGCTCACATTCATGAGTGCCAGGGGTTAAAAGCTGGACATATTTTGGGGGAGGATACAATCCAAACCACTACCCGTTAAAAAATGCATTACCGTTGAGTCAATTCCGACTCATAGTGAACATATAGGACAGAGTAGAACTGCCCTACAGGGTTTCCAAGGTGCGGCTGGTGAATTCGAACTGCCGACCTTTTGGTTAGCAGCCGATCTCTTAACCACCACACTACCGGGGCTCCCTGCACCACCAGGGCTCCCCCATTACAGTGCTCAATAAACGTTGAATGGATGAATGGACAACTGTGAATGCACTGGGGAATAAACGCTCAAGGGACTGTGTGTTCATGCAACTCCTGGAGGCTGGTGCCATTATAAACAAGTGTCTGCATCTGAGTGTATTTCCCTATGTGCTGATGTGACTTCATGGGTGTATTTTGGAATATTTCTGTAGGCCTGAAAATGTGTGTGTTTGAGTGTGTTGCTGGGACGGTGCCTTCATGTCTTTGTGTCTCTTAGACTGTGTGTGTGTGCCTGAGAATGAATATAACATGAATACATGTACATGAATGTGTGGGGCTGGACACGGGGGCTGTGTATTAGGCTATGTGTAGGGCTGTGTGTATGTGGCTGTGCCTGTGTTTCTGTGTTGGGAGGCTGTGTGTGACTGAGTCTGTGTGTTTCTGTGTGAGATGGATGTGTCTGGTTATGGTGGATAGCTGTGTGGTACTGTGTGTGTGTGTGATATATGACTCTGTGTGCCGGTCAGTGTTTCTGGGGGGACAAGTGGCAGTGTGTGACTGAATATGTCTGTGTGAGATGGATGTGTCTGGTTGTGGTGGATGACTGTGTGGGGCTGTATGGGCTGTGTGTGTGTGTGTGTGTGTGTGTGTGGTGTGTGGTATATGACTGTGTGTGCCTGTTTCTGGGGGGACACATGGCACTGTGTGACTATGTCTGTGTGAGATGGATGTGTCTGGTTATGCTGGATGGCTGTGTGGAGCAGTGTGTGTGTGTGTGTGTGTGTGTGTGTGGTATGACTCTGTGTGCCTGTCAGTGTTTCTGGGGTGACATGTGGCAATGTGTGACTGAGTCTGTCTGTGAGCACTTCTGTGGGGAGCAGTGGTATCTGGTTGAGTGTTTGGGGCCGGGTAGGTGGGGTGTGAGTGTGTGTGCCACTGTGAGGGGCAATCTCCTGACCCTGTTGTGCATGGATCTGTGTGACCATGAGCAGACAGCTCTGCCTGTGTCTCTCCACGGGCTAGGGTCTCACCCAGAGGGTAGGTGGGCAGCCAGGCAGAGGCAGCGAGGTAAGAAATTGCTCTGGGCCCAGGGAGGTGGTGCAGATCGACCAGTTCCTGAAGGAGACGGCAGCGCGGGAGGCCAGTGCCAAGCTGCGGCTGCAGCAGTTCATTGAGGAGCTGCTGGAGAGGGCTGACCGGGCCGAGCGGCAGCTGCAGGTCATCAGCAGCAGCTGTGGCAGCACACCCAGTGCCAGCCTGGGCCGTGGCGGCGGGGGCGGTGGTGCGGGGCCGGGGCCCCGGGGCCCAGGCCGGATGGTGAGTACCTGCCTGCCTTCCCTTCCCTCCTTCACCTGCACAGCCGGCCCCCACGGCCTCCCCTGTAGTACTCCTTGCTGCCCTTCTTTGGCTCCTCCCGCATGAGCAGGCTGCAGGCCTGAAGTTGGGATTCAGGAGCCAAGGGGCCCTCTGATTGGGCAGAAGTGCCATGCCCCTGAGGGGTGTAGAAAGGTGTGCTCCAGTGACCCTGGCCCTCAGAGGCTTATCTCTGCCCCTCCCTGCAAATGAGAACACAGGGCAGGGTCTGGGGGGCTGGGTGGTTGTGGGGAGGGGGCTGGTGAGCCTACCTCTCTGGGCTGTTCTGTCTGTCCATTCGTCCATCTTTCCCAACTTTTTTCCTTCTTCTCTCTCCTCTCCCTCCTCTCCTCTCCATCTTATGCCATTTCTCCTGCTCCTTCTCATCTTCTTCCTTCCTCTGCCCCATTCCTTTCCCTCCCGCTCTGGGGCCCACAGCGAGAGCACCACGCGGGCCCAGCCGTGCCTAGCACATACGCGGTGTCACGGCATGGCTCCTCTCCCAGCACAGGGTAAGCCTCGGGCCTGGCCCGCCCCGCGCAGCCCACCCTCACCCTGGAAAGGTCCAGTGGCCATTGGATGGCCACCCATCTGGGGCCTCATCCCCTCCTCCTTCCCCAGTCCTCTGTGGGTCACCTCGTCTGCCTTTCCACACTCAGAAGGGCTCTTGGAAAGCAGGGTGGGTGGGCTGCCCATGGCTGGTGTGGGGGGCAGTTTGGGCCGGCCTAGTGCCCCTCGCCCTCACCCTCTGGTCCACCCTGCCCCAGGGCCTCCAGCCGCGTGCCAGCCGCATCCCAGAGCTCAGGCTGCTATGACAGCGACAGTCTGGAGCTGCCCCGGCCAGAAGAGGGGGCCCCTGAGGACAGTGGCCCTGGGGGCTTGGGCACACGGGCCCAGGGGGCCAACGGTGGCTCAGAGCGGTCCCAGGCCCCTCGCAGCTCCGGCCTGCGGCGCCAGGCCATCCAGAATTGGCAGCGCAGACCCCGCCGACACAGCACTGAGGGGGAGGAGGGTGACGTCTCGGACGTGGGCTCCCGTACCACCGAGTCAGAGGCTGAGGGCTCCTCAGATGCCCCCCGCCCCGGGCCTGCTGGGCCACTGAGCAGCTGTCGTCTCTCAGGTAAGTCCTGGGAGGGTGGGCAGACAAGACAGCCTTTCCCATAGTGCCAGCCCCCTCAGGGTCTCCGGGCTAGATGGCGAATCTCCTGGTCTTCAGCACCTCCCTTCCCTTTCCCCGGGTTTGCCCAGGAAGAGGTGACACACTCCCTCTCGCACTGGGCCCTTTGCCCTGGGGCAGGAACTGGCAGAGCAGGGAGGGCTGCCCCACAGGTGGGTTTTGGCTGTGTGTCGCTCAGGACTCCACATCTACAGGGCCATTTACATGATCAGCTCTTTAACGCCTAGAGTAGTTGAGTGTTCATTCCAGACTCGAGGCCCCCCTGGAGCAGTGGGTGAGAGCCCCTCCCATACACCCACCCATGCCCACAAGGCCATGCGCATGTGTGGGTGGGTTAGGGCTCGGGCCGAGGCATTAGGAGGTTAGAGGCTCCATGTGACTGGGCTCCAGGCAGTCTTCTGTTCAGAGGCCCAATTTCCATCCATGCATATCCTAGCCCCTGGCGCCTTTCCTTCTCCAAACCTGACTCATTGCCTTATCTGGGGTGAGTCTGGACTTTGTGATAATATACTGTCTTACTAAGAACGTTTAGTTGAGGAAGAGACACCTTTTTCTAATTCACAAAATTAGGGATGGGGTGATGACGAGGAGAGGGAAGTGGGGCCCCAGTCCTTCCTCCAGAGTCACACGGTCCTCAGCATGGGTCTCTCATGCCATTCCTCCTGCAGCTCCTAGCCCTGCCCAGCTCCCCCTACCCACATCCCCACTCTGGCCTTTGACCCCTCCTGCTCACCTTTGCCCTCTGGTACTCTGCAGCCCGCCCTGAGGGAGGCAGTGGGCGGGGCCGGCGAGCTGAGCGGAGCAGCCCCTCGCGCTCCAATGAGGTCATCAGCCCGGAGATCCTCAAGATGCGAGCAGCCCTGTTCTGCATCTTTACCTACCTGGACACGCGCACGCTGCTGCATGCCGCCGAGGTCTGCCGGGACTGGCGCTTCGTGGCTCGCCACCCCGCCGTCTGGACACGGGTGCTGCTCGAGAACGCCCGTGTCTCTTCCAAGGTGCCTGCCCCTATCCATGCCTGCCCTGCACCTTCCACTCACCCCTGCCCTGAACTTGCCTCCCCCCTTGGTAGGGTCTGACCTCCCAAGTTTGAGTCCGTCAAGGTCTGGGCCTTTCAACCCTTACAACACCCCAGCTCCAGCATGGCTCCCCACAACATGCCCGTGGGGCCTCCCATCCTGATGCCGGCCCACCTCCAGCCAGCCAAGCTCAGACTCCTCTTATCCCTGGGGAACCCCCCTCTCTCTGCAGTTTCTGGCAATGCTGGCTCAGTGGTGCACCCAGGCCCACTCACTAACCCTGCAGAACCTGAAGCCCCGGCAGCGGGGCAAGAAGGAGAGCAAGGAAGAGTATGCCAGGAGTACCCGGTGAGGCCCACGGTGGGTAGGTGGTTGGGTGCTCCTGGGCTGCAGGCCCAGAATTGAGCCGGAATGCTTACCGAAGGTGGCCACGAGCAGCTCCCTGTCCTGGCCATCCCTAGGGGCTGCCTAGAAGCAGGATTGGAGTCACTGCTGAAGGCGGCCGGGGGCAACCTGCTGATCCTACGCATCTCCCATTGCCCCAACATCCTCACTGACCGCTCGCTCTGGCTGGCCAGCTGCTACTGCCGTGCCCTACAGGCTGTCACCTACAGGTGGGTCCTCTTACCAGAAGCAAGGCCCATATGCCCTGGGCCTTGGGCTTCAAGGGGTCCCTAGCTTCTGCACACCCTCCCTCAGGGTTCTCAGGTGAAGGGATCCAAGAGCTTTGTGACCCAAGGGAAGGAAGCCTCGTAGGAGCAGAGGCCACCAGCATGGGTGGCCCCAACTTTGTCTTTTCAACAGGAGTGCCACGGACCCTGTGGGCCACGAGGTCATTTGGGCCCTGGGCGCAGGCTGCAGAGAGATTGTCTCTCTCCAGGTGGCACCACTCCACCCGTGGTGAGCCCTGGCAGGGTGGGGAGGGCTGGCTTGGGATGGGCTGGGGCTGGGTCTGGGTCTGAGGACTGAGCTGGTCTGGGCCCATCCCATAAGGATGATTGGGGACCAGATCACTCACATCAGTCTATGCATTTAGGCAGTGTAGAGAAAGTATGAGGAGCAAGGCTTTGGAATTGACCTGGGGTCACTAGTAGTGTGACTTTGGGCCAGTTACCTGACCCAGTCATGCCTCAGTTTCTTAACCTGCAAAGTGAAAGTGACATGAGGAATCTATTGATCTCCTGGAGCCCCGGTGGTACAGTGATTAAGAGCTCAGCAGCTAACCAAAAGGTCGGCAGTTCCAATCCACCAGCCACTCTTTGGAAACCCTATGGGACAATTCTACTCTGTCCTATAGGGTCACTATGAGTTGGAATCGACTCAATAGCAACGTGGTTTTTTTTTTTTTTTTTTTGGTTTATTGATCTTCTTAGGGCCATTGCAGCTCAAATGAGGTCGTGTACATGAAGTCTGCAGGGCACACAGTGAGAGCAGTCAACACTAGCTAAAAAGCCGTATTTGTTTGCCATATGAAAGGCAGTTCAGGGAGGTCAGCGTATAATATAAAGAAGAGCTGGTTGTTTGAGAATCCAGGGTGTGACAGTCATGCATCATTCCGAGTTCCTCAAACACACCAGGTTTTTCACACCTGTTCCCTGGCTTCCATGCCCTTTCTCCACGTAACAGCCCCTCCCAGGGTATCCGGTGTCCCTTCACTAACATCCCATCTAGACTGTCACTGTCTCCCCACTGCCCCATTCCCCTCATAATACCTTTTTCTGACCCCTACTGTAGTTCTTTCTGCAATAATTTTATATGTATATATATATATATATATATATATTTATTGTGCTTTACATGAAGGTTTACAGAACAAATTAGTTTCTCATTAAACAATACACATATTGTCTTGTGACACTGGTTACCAACCCCATGATGTGTCAACACCCACCCCTTCTCAACCTTGGGGTTCCCCATTTCCACTTGTCCAACTTTTCTGTCCCCTTCTGCCTTCTCATCCTTGCCCCTCACCTGGTGTGCCCACTTAGTCTTGTATGCATGGTTTAGCTATGTTTATTATTGTTTTATGGGCCTAATTTGTGGCTTAAGGGTGAACCTCAGGAGTGACTTCAGTACTGAGTTAAAAGGGTGTCTGGGGGCCATATTCTCAAGGTTTCTCCAGTCTCTATCAGACCAGTAAGTCTGGTGTTTTTTTGTGAGTTAGAATTTTGTTCTACCTTTTTCTCCAGCTCTGTCCGGGACCCTCTATTGTGATCCCTGTCAGAGCAGTTGGTGGTGGTAGCCTGGCACCATCTAGTTGTGCTGGACTAATCTCTTTATATTTCGATCTCCCACACTAGACTCCCGGTTCTCAGGGCAGAGGCTGTGAATGTCCGTTTCCGTATCCCTGGTACCAAGAGCATTGCATACGCCAGAGAGATGTCTGTTGTCCGGATGAATGTTGAGGGATGAAGTGTTCAGGGAAACAGCAAGTTTGGTGTGAGTGGAGTGGGCAGGGCCAAGCTGTGAATGTTGAAGGCAGGCTGGGGCAGGGTCACTAAGGGCCTTCTGAAGGGGATTAGATTTTTGTATTTTATCCAGAAAGTGCTGGGAAGCCACTGAGGGGCTTTTGGCTTTTAAGAAAAGGATTAAGAGCACTGGTAATGTCCTATGCTCCCCTCCCCCTAGACTTTCCATTCTTGGAGGACAGGCACCATGCCTGTATTGTTCACCACTGTACTCTCAGGGCCTAGCTCGGCTCTTGGCTGTAGTAAGGGCTTGATAAACATTTCTTGAGTGACTGAGCGAATGTGTGAATGAATGGCTCGCTGTCAGCAGTGTGGAGGATGAATTGGCAGGGAGACTGGTTATAACCCAGACAAATGATGATGGTGGTCTTAACTGTGGGCTCGAGGGTTATTCAGGAATCAGAATCTGCAGGACTTGGTGGGAGGTGGGGGAAGAGGAGTCAGGATGATCCCAGTTTTCTGACTTGAGCAGCTGGGTGGTTGGTGGGGCCCTTGCCTGAGAGGGGGCCCCAGAGGAGGAGCAGTCTTGGGTGATGTGCATCCAGAGGCTTCCCTGACTGCCCTCTCTACCCCCTTCTCCAGCCAGCAGCCCACACGCTTCAGTAACCGCTGCCTGCAGATGATCGGTCGCTGTTGGCCGCACCTCCGGGCCCTGGGGGTTGGGGGCGCCGGCTGTGGGGTGCAAGGCCTGGCATCACTCGGTGAGTCTTTCCTTGGGACTGGGGTGGAGGTTGGTGGGAGCCAAGCATGGGTGCCAGCATTGCACTGTTAAATCCCAGAGAGGCTCGGGGGCTGCAGCCTGGGTGGTGGCCAGAGGCGCCAGGGTGCCAGGCAGGAGATGAGAACTGGAAAGTTTGTCATCAAGATATCATCTTTTCCTCCCTCTCCCCAGCGAGAAACTGCATGCGGCTGCAGGTCCTGGAGCTGGACCACGTGTCAGAGATCACCCAGGAGGTGGCAGCAGAGGTCTGCCGGGAAGGCCTCAAGGGACTAGAGATGCTGGTGCTTACTGCCACCCCTGTCACCCCCAAGGCCCTGCTGCATTTCAATAGTAAGCATGGGGGAATGCTGGTTGGGGTATGACTTCATCCCTCACCACACCCTGTCAGCATAACCAGTTCCCTGTCACTCCTAGGCAGCCAGCACCAGACCTGGGTCAGACTGACCGGGGTCTAGCTCTGGCTTGGCCACCAATGACTTTTGATCTGGCCCAGATAGTTCACTTCAATAGACCTTATCTGCCATGTGCTCTGCAATTAAGGGACATGAGCTTTCCAGCACTAGCGCGCGGGGCGTGCCGAGGCAGGAAAGCAGATGGGTCAGACCACGGGTTCTGGACTGAGCTTGGTCCCAATTCCGGCTCCATTGCTAATAAGATGACTTTGGGCAAGTTACTGCACCTGAGTCCTCTAATTCCTATCTTCTTAAACTGCCTTGCAGAGTGGGCAGGAGGGTTAAGTGATACATGTATAAGCACCCTCCTCTTCTAGGACAGTTCTCAGGGTGAAGACTCTTCTCTTGCTGGTATACACTCCAAATCATGCCTCCTCTGGCCCCTACCACCCCCGACTCTGCTCTCAGTCACTCCTCCACCCTCACTGAGGACACGAGTATCCATCTTGGGCTTCTTGCACCCAAATGAGACCATCATCTAGGACCATCTGACCTCTGCAAGGACCCCGTGCCCTGTCCACTTGGTACCTGGACCTTACAACCAGAATTAAGTGCTCAGCCTCCGAAATCACCATCTCCAGGGCTCCTCCAGGCTCCTGTCTGTCTTGCGCCTATTCCTCCTGACTTCATGGAGACATCAGCCCCTAAGCCTTTTGGCTCCCAGCTTGGTTGCTCCATGTCTCCCCTTCCTTTACACTCCAGCTTAGACCCATCACCTCACCTCAGCCACTCAGTTCCTTGTAGTTCATGTTCAAATCTCAGGCCTACTGTTCCCTCTGCCAGGAAAGCTCCTGGAACTCCTGCACAACTGACTCATGGCCACTCATCCTCCTGGGGTCTGCTGCAGCCTCACCTCTTCCTCAGCCCCATCTTCCAGCTTCTCCCCATGTCCAGTGGGAGCCTCTGGAGGGCATGGGTCTGCTTTACTCTCATGTTCTCAGTGACTGGCATGTGGTTGCTCTCAGTGGGTGTCTGTGATTTAACTCAATCAGTGAGGGAAGGGGAGGTGCCCCCTTGCCCTGGCCAAACACGGGCCCCCACCTTATCCACCTTTTCCCAGGTATTTGCCGGAACCTCAAGTCCATTGTGGTCCAGATTGGGATTGCTGATTATTTCAAAGAGCCCAGCAGCCCTGAGGCCCAGAAGCTGTTTGAGGACATGGTGACAAAACTCCAGGTAAGGGGTCTGGCCACCCAAGACCCCAAACAGCATCCCTGGGTGGGACCTGGGTGACCCTGGGTAAGCATTGCGTGAGGGCCCCACCTGCCTGGTGCTGGAGGAGAACTAACCCAGGGTTCTGTCCACAGGCCTTGCGGCGGAGGCCCGGCTTCTCCAAGATCCTGCACATCAAGGTGGAAAGTGGCTGCTAACCCGGGTGGGGGGGCAGCAGGGCCCCCGCCAGCCCCACATCAGGGTACTCTTTGGACCTCTGGAGGGACCCTGCTTTGGATTGGACCTTCAGAGACTTAGTGTGTTATCCCTGGCTTCCAGGGAGGGGTTGACAATTTCTCATCCTCCTCCCATGACAGTGGAGCAACAGGCCTGACCCCCTGGCACTGCCTCCCCATGGCAGGGGCTCGGACAGAGGCTGTCCTCTGACCCCTAGCCCACCCCCAGCTGGAGCAGCCTTCTGGGCCCAGCCAGCAAGGAGCCGAGTCACCACCAGCACCTGGTATCATCATCTGGGGGATCTGTAGTAACCAGCCAGTGGGTCTTCGACCATTCAGTCAGGCTCCCACCCCTTCCTGAGGCCCAGCATCCTTGTCAGGGACCTCTGCCAGGCCACAGGCCAGAGGGGGCTCCACAAGGCAGCTCAGACTTGGCATGCAGGGCTCTTCTACCATCTGCCTTGCCCCCAGCCCTCTGGGGCACCCCCTTCAGACAGCCCACTGAGGCTCTGGGTCCACATTCTCCAGGGATAACACAGGTGGGCCTTGGGGCCAGGGCGTGTGGCTGGTAAAAGCTGGGGGAGCAGTGGGGTAGTAAACACAGGTGGGGATGGGTTTGGGAAGGCAAAACATTAATCCGGAGCTTCTCCCCAGGATATTGAGACTACCTCCCAAGGGGAAGAATTTCCAGGTGGAGAAAACTTGAGTATTTCTGTAAGAAAAGACAAGACCCCTCCTCCCAACCCCTACACACCCCAATCACACACCAGAGCTGAAATTCAGAGCTAAAAGGTGCATGTCTCTTACCTACCATCCACTTCCAAGCCTCTGGAGGGTCAAGTCCAAGCCCTGGGAAATCTTGTCAGCCTGGAGAGGTTGTTCCTGTCCTCACGGAGTTTCCTTCTAATCCAGGTGCTTGGGCAGGAATCTAATGGCCTTTAGGTCCCCAAGGCTGTCTGGGAGGGAGGCACTGTGCTAGGGACCTGAAGGAAACCTGGTGGAGGATGGTTTGGTTTGTCCCTTGTCTGGGGCTTGGTTGAAGATGTGGGGCCAAAGAAGAGGAAGATCATCAATGGACTGACATGCTCCCTTCCTCAGTCCCCACTGGCCCCATGGGCTGACAGCTGCCTTGGGGTTCTTCTGCCTGGGGGCTGAGCTGGGGCCTGAGTGAGAGCCACTTGACTTTAAAGCCACAGAATACGAACGAGGGTTTTCACTGATCCTTGCATGGTTCCCAAAAGACCAGGTCTGGTACTAAGGCTCCAAAGACTCAGGTGTCCCCACTTCTCCCCTCAGAACTCCCACAATGGCTCAGAGACCGTGGGTCCTGCCAACCTTCATTTGGAAAGTTCTTCCAAACATCTCAAACATCTAATCAAGTTCCATCTTGGAGTTTCCTTCTCTCCTATGCAGGACTGGCACCCAGCCCTAGCCATCAAGCTGACTGGTCCCTGCTGGGGTTGGGGTCCTCTCCTTTCCCAGTCCTCTCCAGGGATCCAATTTTCTGCCACAATCTGGCTTGGACATCAAGGCCAGCCCTGAGTTACCTTGTAATGAGTTCTCCAGGGCTGGGACCCACGGGCTCACCCCAGCTCTCTGGCTCCTCTCCCTGGCTCTGTCCCAGTGCTTTTCATCACTGCTCTGGCTTTTTTTCCGTGGCTTGTTGTCCCTGCCCTCTGAAGACCCAGAATATACAGGGTGTCATGTTGACAAGTCCCTATCCGGTCTTGCACGAAGCCTTGGCTGTGTGTGGCACTCCCACCTCTACCCCAGAGCAGCTAGCTCTGTCAACTGCCACCTCCCAGCCCTGTCCCCAAGTTATGGGAAGGAGTACAACTTCCCTGTCCCTCCAGGGGCCTGGAAGGAAGGTGGAGGTCCACTCAGGGCCCAGCAGCTGTGGGTGTACCTGTCTTGCTTTGCCAGCTGTATCCCCTGTAGCCCCTGCTCTCTGCGATCCCAGGACCAGAGGTTACCCTCCCTGTTTTCTGGGCAAAGCACAAAGGGATGCCCCGCATGGTCTAAGCCTGTCCAACAGAGGGCTTTCACTGCCCCAGGGAACCTCCATCCCTCAACAGAAGGCTCTGGGCAACATCTCACTGGATGGATACTCATCAGAATGCATGGCATCAACGCTGGGAAAGATCAGGATGAATGGACAGAGAGAAAGGTAGTTCTGAAAGGTGCTGATGTTGGTCATAGGTCCATTCACACACACATTCATTCAGGCAACAGCCCTGTGCTTAGGCAGGTGAACAAGAACTCCCTCTCCTCACGCTGGCCTCCCAAGGGTTTGGCCAGGAAGGCCAGACAAGTCCCCTAACCTGTATTTCCCAGCTGTGTGTGGGAGGACATGTTGCCCAAGCCCCTGCCAGTGGGAGTGGTGTTATGTCCCACTGTACACCTGCCCCTGGGACTGACAGACTTGTGTGTCCTGGCCTTCATGCATGCCCCAAGAACTGGCAGCTTTGCAGCACCCCAATCCCAACAGCAACTTAATGCTATTCTTTTGCCTCAGGGGAGATGAGCCTGCTGCCGAGTGGGAGCTTTTGCTTGCTAAGACACTCCATTATTCACTTTCTTGACAGCTACACGCTAGCTAGGGCTAAGGGTGGGAACAGGGATGGAGGGCCTGGCCGTCCCTAGAAACACCTTATCCCATCCTCACCCATCCAGTGGGCCACCCCTCCTCCTCGATACCTCATACCTAGATGTGAAGAGGAGGACTGAAGAAGCAAACCAAGGCAGGCCCCACTCCAGGGGCCCAGGAATGTATAGAGGGCTATCGGTCGTGGCCACTTGGTGTCCCTACAGCCCTCCTCTTGCCACACAGCCTGGCCTAGCACCTGGGAGGCTTGGCATATGTGGCTGGAGTGTTTTGCCGTGATTCATTCAGGCCACTTCCCCACACCCGACAGGAAACGAGGGAGATGCTGTGTTCATCTGGATCCCTGTGGGGAGAGGGAGTAGGTTGCCCAGGCTTTTCACAGACCAGGACAGACCACGTAAGAATCAAGGCATCTCATGTTTTCCTAGTTCCATGATAGAATTGAGCCAGTCCCTCAAGAACTGCATCGAAAAGGGGGCCTTCTCCCAAGGCCTGCTGCCCCAAGGTTTAGCTGCCTGTCTTTTGCCTTTGGATCCCGCCTGTCCCCCTGGCCTGGTCTCTAATATTCTGGGACACAGGCGGGGAGCTGTCCAGGCCCCAATCCCTCTAAGGCACTAAGTTGAGGGAGACCTTCCCAGAGTGACTATTGTGCCAAAGACCCAGTTCCCAGTGGACTTGGGGTACAAACAGGAGAGGGTGAATGCCCAGACAAGTTCCCTCAAACCAGTGAAATCTGTCCCAGTCTGTCAGTTCATGATGAGTGTCCTTCCTTTCCCTGGGGGCCCTTCTGTTTACCCTTGGTGGCCATGCTTCCTCTTCCAGCCTCATCCCAGGCCTGCATTTCTGTATATACTGCTGTGTATTGTGTGTATGTATTTATTCTTGGACAGGTGTGTTCATTTGCAGCCCTTGCCTGAGGATAAGGTTTAGGATTAGGTGAAGATCAGAATACCAGGGCCAACTAAGGGAACCAGCCCCTATTTCCTCCCCAATCTCCTGGGACCCTGGCCAGTCCCAAAACAGGCAGGCTTTCCCACCATGGGTCCCAGCTTCCCCTGCCACTGCCAGCATGGCTCCAGGGAGGCTTGGCCTCAGGCTTCCCAGCCTCGGTTCTTACCCTCGAAGGGGCCTTGTATTCAGGCGCAGCAGCCTGAGGTGACTAAGGCCTGACCTCGTGGCTGGTGCCAATAGGCTTGGCTTTAGCAGACACCACTTGTGGAGACTTCCACAAGTGCCCCCCTGGCCCTGTCTTTCTCACACAGGCAGGCAGGCTGCACTGGGCCCAAGCTGTGAGAGGGTAGCTTCGCCCACTCTAAGCACATCAATCAGGCAGAGGGGTGGGGAGCTTTTTTTGGTTTTACTTTTTGGTAAATTTCTGAAGTGGTGCCTGTACCTCCAGCCCCCAGGGGGCCTTCCCTGTCCCCACTTCTCTGCCCCACCCAGGCATCGCCATCCCAGCACTTTGCTCCACGTCACTCATAGGTGCCCTTGCCGAACGTTCCTGAGTTTATGTATCTAAAGACTCGTGTGGGCGTCAGAATTTATGGCTCGGTATCCAATAAAAGATGGTGAAACTGCCGTATCTGACCCAGGGAGGTAAACGGTATGTGGCCACATCTGTCAGTCGGCCTCACCACAGCCTTTCCGCAGTGACGTGGGCTGAGGCAGGAGGCGGCGGGTAACCTGATCGGTGTCGGCGGGGTGAATAAAGGACTAAAGAAATCACTGGAGAAAGGCACCCAGGTTACTGCTCCGACCATAGTTCCCTCTGTTTTCAGTGTCTACAGCCAGATACAAGGCCTTGGGGTGAGACTCCTGACTGGGCCATAAGGAGGGGCTGACCTGAAGGGCAAAGCCGGCACTAGTACAGCCGGAGCAGCAGGCGTGGCCTTCGCGGACCTGGCCCAATCCCCCCACGAGGCTCTGGCCTGGGGAGACCAAGCTGCCCACCACAGCCTGGCCTTGACTTGCCCGTTTTGTGGTTGCCACTGATTTGATTACTCAGATTCTGAAGTATTTAAAATTAGAAAAAAGAACAGGTGCTTCGGCTAAACTGTGGCACTAATGTCAAGGGAGTAAAATGAGTAATTCCATCTGGGAGTCACCTGTTCTCATCCTCGTTGTACAGGTAGAGCAGCTGAGGCTGAACAATTAGTTTGTCCACATCATTAGGTTAAGATGGATAACAGTCCAAATCTTGTTCCTGCCCACTGACCCACTCTGCTCTTGAGTTTATCGGAAAAAAAATTTTTTTTTTTAATCACTTCCCAGTTTCAGGCAGTAAAAGCTTCTGTGGCTCAAGGTGATAGATACCTCCAGCTTCAACAATTACAATAGCTAGTTGCAGGCAAGCTATTAGAACTAGTGTAAAAGAAGCTGTTAGACCCTACTAGATTCCCTGGGTGGTGCAAACAGTAAAGCGCTCAGCTCAAGACACCCAGAGGTGCCTCAGAAGAAAGGCCTAGCAATCTACTTGTGAAAGACCACGGCAACTGGTTTAGCTTGTTTTTGGGTAGACCCTACTGGATTTCTCCAAGGGAGAAAAGACCTGGCAATCTGCTCCTGTAAAGATTCAGCCTAGGAAACCCTATGGGGCAGTTCCACTCTGTCATACAGGGTCACTATGAGTCAGAATCAACTTGCAGCACACAACTGGATTTCCAGTTATGCTGGCTATAGAAGCCCTGTTAGCGCAGTGGTTAATGGACTCGGCTGCTAATCTAAAGGCTGGCGGTTTGAATCCACCGGCCGCTCCACATGGTCTGCTTCCGTAAAGATTACAGTTTTTGGAAACCCTAAGGGGCAGTTCTACTCTGTCTTATAAGGTTGCTGAGTTGGAATCGACTCAACAGCAACACATTTATGCTGGTTATTACAAATGTCCGTGAAAGCAGGCTCTCAAAAAGTAAAGAGAATCCTGAAAGCAGCAAGAGAGAACTGAACAATCACATATAAAGGATCCCCAATAAAATTAAGTGCCAATTTCTCCTCAGAAATACTGAAGACCTGATGGCGATGGAATGACATATTTAAAATGCTTTATGAAAAAACTGTCAACCAAGAATACTATACCCAGTAATTATGAGCCCAAGAGACAGAAAGGACCACATAAACCAGAGACTACATCAGCCTGAGACCAAAAGAGCTAGATGGTGTCTGGCTACAACCCATGACTGCCCTGACAGGGAACACGACAGAGAACCCCTGAGGGAGCAGGAGAGCAGTGGAATGCAGACCCTAAATTCTCATAAAAAGTCCAGACTTAGGTCTGACTGAGCCTAGAAGGACCCCAGAGGTCATGGTCCCCAGACCTTCTGTTGGCCCAAGACAGGAACCATTCCCAAAGCCAACTCTTCAGACACAGACTGGACTGGACTATGGGATAGAAAATGATACTGGGGAAGAATGAGCTTCTTGGATCAAGTAGACACATGAGACTACACTGGCATCTCCTATCTGGAGGGGAGATGAGAGGACAGAGGGAGTAGGAAGCTGGCCGAATGGACACGAAAATACAGAGTGGAGGGAAGGAATGTGTTGTCTCATTAGGGGGAGAGCAATTAGGAGTATAATAGCAAGGTGTATATAAATTTTTGTATGAGAGACTGACTTGGTTTGTAAACTTTCACTTAAAGCACAATAAAAAAAAAAAAAAAAACTATACCCAGTGAAACTATCCTTCAAGAATGAGGGTGAAATTAAAATACCCCCAGACAAACATAAGCTGAAAGGTCGTATCTACCAGATCAGCCCCACAAAAAAATACTAACAGGAGTTTTGCAGATGGAAGGGAAAAGACAATGGAAAGCAATTCAAAGCCATACATACAAATAAAGATCTCTAGTAAAGGTAAGGGCGTGGGCAAGTATAAGAATTAGTAATAAGGTATTCATGCCTGATAACTCTTAATTGTTTTCTCCTGTGTATTTTAATGACAAATGTATAAAACAAATGTCCACGGTACAGAAGAACAGCCCATGGTCGTTGGTGGTTGAACTGAAAAGACCAGGCGGGTGCTTTCAGCCATCTCTCCTCAGTGGATTTCTAAGAAGTCACTAGCGTTTATAGAGGATGTGGCCTCCCCAAAACATCCCTCCTAGAGTACTCAACCTCAAGATCTTGAATAAAGAGCAGCCAAACACTGAGTCAAAAAAACATGGAGGCAGAGGGGGCACAAGGTGATGTAATGCATTTACCCAAACCCAGAGAAACCATGAGAACAATGCCTGGGCAGGACACGCAGACTGGTGTGCCAGTGCTAAACAAGATGGCATCAAAACAGAGGGAAGGTCTAAAAATGCAACCAGAAGGTGGCCACTCTAGTGGAGTTCACCCCTTTATACAGCAATAAAAGCTTCTCTTATTTTAACTCTACCTCCCAAAACAAGACCTGGAAGAGTCAACCCACACATGGCCTTGAATAGTGACTGGAGGCTGTTGAGGACTTTGGCCAACAGGAAGGAAAATCATCTCTTTCTGCCTGCTGGGTGAATGCATGCGAAGCGAAAATTCTGGACAGACAGACACGAGAGTAAAACTACAGCATCCAGATAATCTGCAAAGATAACTCTAGGCCTTATGTTTTATTTAAATAACCTCCAGTGAGAAGAGAGTGGACCAATTACAACCCCGCTTCCTTGTAACATCAATTAACCAAGACGGGAGAGTAAACTACACACACCCTGCAGCCAGCCTGTCAGCCAATCGCACGATGAGTGGGATGTCTCAGTGCGGGCGGCTACGGCCTCGGCCCCTGCCACCTGGTGGGGGAGCATCCACAGTCGAGCGGGGGTTCTTGATGGTTTCATCTACAGACACGATAAGGCACGCAGCCTCAGAGGCTGCCGTCAGGGCGTTGATCCGCACCATAGCTGGCTCCCACACGAAGGCCTCAAAGTTGTCAGCAATGTCCTCGTTGTTGATGTCCACCCCATACCACATGCCCCCCTGAAAGAGTGGGAACACAGAGAATAGGTCATATAGAGCTGCTCCCAAATTTCTTCCTGCACACCCTCCACGAGGCCTGGTAACTGCTGGGATGCTCAGGTTTGTGACAGTGTTGCCCTGAGCGCAACTTCCCATGGCACCACAACAGGAGCCGGCAAGTGCACCTCGAAGCAGCCCTCCCCTGCCAGCAAGTCCCTTCACACTCTGGATGTGCTGACCGCACAAGAGCTCTGGGTCCTCTCCCAGGCAAACTGCTGTTCTGGGGAGGCTACATCCTCAGGCCACCTTAGCGACATGTACCTAACCATGGTTCTCAGGAGAAACGAAAATGCAGACTTTCCAAAACACTTTCCAATTCCTTATTTTATCACACCATTGCTTCAACTAATCCCCATTTTACAGATGAGGAAACTGAGACACAGAGAGGTATAGCAACTTGCTTAAAATCCTAACACAAGTCAGAAACAAGGTCCCTCATTGAGTGCTGTAGTTATGGTGCTAAGCACTAGACAGACATACCACGTTCAACAAATAGAGAAACTAAATTCTGAGAAGTTTAAATAACCAGCGTGAGCCCACAACTTGGAAGTGGTGGTGCCACGGCTAGAACCCTGGTCACAGGATTCCGAAGTTCCTCAGGGTTCCTCTCCTAAGTGTTTGACTCCAGCACCTTGAGGAATGCTCATTGTCTTGGTACAAGCACTGGAAAAGCCTGGAACCTCCAGTCCTGGCACTGCTTCCCCTGCCCTCAGAGGCAGTAAGCTGGTACTGGGATTAGTTCCAACTCTGCCACCTGGGCCAAGCACACAGTCTTAGTAAGCGCACCACACCCTTAGATCTAGCCCTATCCACCCAACCCTTGGGCTCTAAGGACAGCAAGGACCCACCTGGGCATGCCGGGCCCGCAGCTTGTTGAGGATGTTTGTGGCATCAAAGCCAGCATTGTCACACAGCTGGCGTGGGATAATCTCCAAGGCTTTGGCATACGCCCCAATCAGCAGCTGTTGTTTTCCCGGGATGGTCCTTGAGTAATCCCGCAGGTATTTGGAGAGCTCCATCTCAATGGCACCACCACCAGCCACCACTGAATCATTCTGCAGAGACCAGACCCACATTTTAATGCCTCTGGCTCAAGTTTCAGCCATGGCCAAGTTGGGCCAGACCAGAAAGAGTGGTTCCTCATTCTTTTCCCCATCCTGAGCCCCAGGAAGCCCAGACACGGCCCCTGCTTGCCAGCTTTGCCTAGCATATCCCAATCTTGACCCAGTGAGCTTGATGGTTTTTGACCATCTTTAAGGTCACCTAAGCTTGAGGGCACTGGCACAATCGTTAGGATAGCTGACCATATCGGCTCCAGTTTGCCAGCAAGAACAAAGCTTAGTAAGTGCCCATCATCAGATCAATGGATAAACAAACTATGGCACAAACACACAATGGAATACTACACAACAACAAAGAATAATGACAAATCTGCCAAACATCTGAAAACATGGATGAATTTGGAGGACATTATACTGAGTGAAAAAAGTCAATCACAAAAGGACAAATACTATATGAGACCACCATCATAAAAAAAACAAGAAAAGGCTTACACACAGGGGGGAAAAAAAAAGAACAAATCTTAGCCTGCAAGGCAGCATGACCTATTTTTGAGAGACTGAGGCTCAGTTCTCTGGATTTATGGGGCACATTAGGGCCCTCCATACCACCAAGGGAATGAGAGTTTATATACGGAAGGAATCACCATGCGAACGCAGGGTCTTATCAGCTAGTAAGGGAGAGCACACAGTCATGCAGGCAGGAAGCCACCAGCCCACTACCTTGATGGCCCTCCTGACGATCATGATGGCATCATGCAGGGACCGCTCTGTCTCTTCCATAAACTGCTCAGCACCGCCGCGGAGGATGATAGTGCAAGTCTTAGCCTTGGGGCAGCCAGTGAAGAAATTGTACCTACACTCAGGGTCAAACCATAGAGACGTGAACTCTTTTATGTCACCAACCTGCCACGCTCCGACTTCACTGCCAACCTCTCCTGCCACTGAGCAACTGCTCTTACGTTCTTCACTAGGGTTCCCCAAACCAACTGTAAAGATATTTTCTTGGCAAAGCCTGGGGCTGTACCATCGAGGCATAAAGATTGTGAAGACAGACTTTTGATCCATCTAGACCTTCTTTCCCCCTGAAATACTGCATCTGGGCTCTCTGTGCTCCGCAAAGAGCAGCACATGCTGTATGCCACACCCACAACATGGCAGAAGGCCAGACCTGGGTTATACAGGGAAGGCTCAGGAGACCTCAGCCAACAGGTAGCTCAGGCCCATGGCTTACCTCTCGCCTCCAATCTGGGTCTCCTCAAAGACCTGGCAGCAGCCAAGCACATCTGCTGTTAGAGCATTCACGCTGGTCTGGATTGAGCCTCCACAGGCCTGAGGAGCACAAGGCAGGCAAAACCATTAGCAGTGACGGCTCCCAGCAGGGCTAGAAATGAGTTTCCTGCCACCTAGTCTCAAAGCCAACTCCCACGATAGGTTCTGCCATGGTGCCCCAAATCCCTCTGTGCTGGGTAAATCACTCTCTCCCTTGAGCCTTACTCCCTCTGAAAGAGCAGAAAACAAAATACAACTACAACACATAAAGGGCAAACAGATCTAGTCAAAAGGAGTGGGCACCCCTTCCCACTTCACTCAATACTACTTCCTGCAAACTAGAATGCTCTGGCCCAGCAACTGAACCCAGGAGGAGAGTTTTACACCTACAAGTGTCTTTTAGGATGCTCAAGAAGAAAGGGAAGAAACTGGCTATAAACATCAATACTTAGGCTAGCCCAGCTAATCACAGCATTACCACTAGGCTCCTGCACACACCAAACTAACTTCCTGCCTTGTTTCTATGAGACTAAAGCAGTCTGCATTACTGAGCATACACACGTTAGAAATGAAGTGGGTCCGATAACATCTTTGAGGACCAGGTTTAACCAGGAAATCCTTCATGGCAAGAAAAAAAAAAAAGACCTGAGAGAATAAGGCTGAATTTGCATGCCGACCTGACAGCACTCTATCATTCCAGGGGTAAATGAAAATCCCACCCGGGCCAAGAAGCAGCCTGTGAAAGCTGTTACCATCATCGTCCTCTTCAGATCCTCTTCAGGCACGCGGCCAGCACAGAACATGTCCCTGTCAGCAAAGTACTGGGTAGCCACATCCCCAATGGGGAGTTTGGACAAGACGACTTTGGCTCCAGAACGATGGATCTTCTCTAACTTGTCATAGAGAATGTTCCACTCAGCATCAACGATTGCCTGATAATCCTAAACAAAGAGCCAGAAAAGTGTGCGGACCCTCTGAGGGTGGAGATTAGCATATATGGCAGGCTACTCAAACATGCCGATTTAGCTGAGAATTCACAGAGGTAAGACAGAATAGCCCCTTCTTGATCGAAGCAAACATGGAAGCCCAAAAAGAAGATAACTTAAGAACCACCAGAAACTTTCCAACACACAAGTGGAAAGTAACCCCAGGGCTAGGACAAACTCCAGAGCTGGCATTGCCAAGGCAGGAGCAAGTCTGGCCTGGATGAGTTCTAGCCTTCCTCTGAGCCACTGCACCCATGTAGTTCCCAATGACAAGACCCCTTTCCCCAAAGGCCAGTCTGTGGTGGGGACACATTTCTCAAGAGCATCTGCTTACAGCTGAGTGACACAGCTACCTCCAGAGGCAGCCCTGGTAATACCAATGAGACAATGAGAGGCACACACGTGTCACTATGGCGTTGAACCCAGTCTAGCAGGAGCCCAAAACTGCCCACACAAACTAAACCAAAATACTGTGCAGGCTGTGTGCTGGAGTGTCCTACCTACTCCCCCCCGGGGGCCATAGCATACATCTCTAGGAGGTCTTATCCTAACCAAATCTTTTCAGGTTGAGGTCACTCAGAGAGTACAGAGTGAGAAAAGAAGTGGGCCTAGTATTTAGTTATCAACATTTAGGGGGCCAGGCAGGAGAAAGGAGCCCACAAGAAGCCTGAGAAGCAAAACTGGGTCCAAGACGCCTTGAAGATATCAGGATTTGGCCCAGGAAGCTGCCCATTTCCGTGCACTGCCAGCTGGTGGTGCTTACCTCCACCGTGTGAACTCGGACTTCAGCATTATCTTTCTCAGCTTTCAGCTCAAGCTCAACGTTTAAAAGGGCAATTGTGGGATTCTCGTACTTTTTGGGTTGCATTTCAAACCCAGCATAAGAGAAAGTCTTCTTGAATGCAACGCCAGCTACTAGCTGGGACTCCTGTTTTTAAAATTAAAAAAAAAAAAAAAAAGGTTCAACAGTTCAATACTGGCATGAAACAAAACCAAGTTAGCAGTTTGCTGGGCTAGAGCTTATTCATTTCTGTGAACCTGAAAGACTGAACCATGTCTTCAGTCACCACTGTAACAAAGTGTTTCATTACCAAAAGAGTTGGGAAAAATCAATTAAAAAAACAACATATTTTAGTTGTTCCTTTAGTGGAAGGAAAACCATTCAGTTTGCAGTTACTAAGCATGGTAAAGGCCTGTGTGGGCCGTTCTCTAAGACTGGCCCCTGAAGCACTTCCCAAGAGATAAATGATGTTATAAGAGTCCACACACTGCCAGGAAAGGAACCAAGCAGGGACAAGTAAGGCACAGGCTGTCCAATGCCAGTCGCATTTGTCACCCAACCCTCTAGCCTCCTCCTACTGCCTGCACCTCCACAAACCCCGACCTGTAATGCACACGTATAGACACACCACAACACACGTGCTAAAGTCTGGCTCCCCATATCTCAACCCCTTGTTCCATAATAGAGTTTCCTGTGGTTTGGATTTCACAACAAGACATAATAGAAAGCATGCTGCACTTGAGACTGGTCTCAGCACTAGCAGTAAGCTCAGGTTCAAATCTTGCCTCTCTCTCTTACTGAACGACCAAGTCACTTTCCCTCCATGATAAGAGAATATTGTGGTCAATGTCTTTTAGATTCTCCGCCAGTGCTAATCTATAATTCTAAGCTACAATACTACAGCCCATTGGTAAACAGTATTGTCCCCAACTTCTATCTGCTACGTCATTCGAATCCATGGCCTCCTAGAGAGCGATGCCTGAGGTTAACCACGATGGACGAGCAGAAATTAGTCGAGCCAAGAAAAGGAAAAAAGGGGTGTTCCCAAGAGGTGTGAGGCAGTGTTGTGGAATCGAGGAATGAAAGAAAAGCCATTTAAAACTGCCAGAACATGAAGTACACAGCAGGGACTAGCCGGTGAGGAAGGAGAGGAGGTAGACAGGGGCCAGTTTAGAACCTTCTAGGCCTGGCTCTTATCCTGCAGGCAATGTGGAACCATGGAAACGTTTACATGCAGGGCAGTAAGCTGGGGAACTTTGCCATGCAACATAAAGTAGAATGGAGTTGGGGATACAAGACCAGAAGGATGACCACTGCCATGGTGGTCCTGGGAATAAATAAAGAGGTGGATTAATAACAAATCAGTGGGTAAAATCAGACAACAGTGACTGACAGGTTGCGGGGAATCAAAAAGATATGCAAAACTGATCCTAGATTTCTGGTTTAAGTGGCTGAATGAATGACAGAGATAGCCACTGTGACAAGGAATGGAGAAAACGCTATAGGTTTGGAGGACAAGACGATGAGCTCAGTAGCAGTTAGGTACAGGAGAGTGGTTGCATCTGTGGCAGGGGTGGAGGTAGAGGAGACCTCCTTTTGACTGTAGACCCTAGTGTGTGTCCTCCTCTCCTCCTCCATCAAGTTGTCTGAAGGGGCAATGTGAAAGCAGGGCCCCCTCAGGAGCCCAGCTGGCTTACCTCTAGGGCTCCCCCCTGCACTTTCTTGATTCCAATCATTTTGAGCTGTAGCAAATCATCAAGCATCATCACCGCATCAACCACCATCTTCGCGAAGAAGGCTTTCTGCTGGGAGATCAGCTTGGAGCTCAGAGCGGTCATGGCACACTTCTCCAGCAGCTTCCTCTGCTCCCTGGCACACGAGGGCAGGACCAGCATTAGGCCTTGAAAACCCCTCATCTCATTCTGTTGTAATGTAGAGGTAATTCCTCTTCCACCTCTAAAACCAGCCCTTCCCAACTTCACTTTCTGTGTCTTTATGGCAGATTATCAGTGACAGATGGTGACTGCAGTCAAACACCTCACAGACTATAGCCTCTTTTGTGCTGTGCAGGTTGGGGCAGTCAAGGGTCTGGCGAGAGCCCAACAGTCCCAGGCCTATGTAGGGATCGCAACATGCTTCTGCATCCAGTTAGACTGCAGGAAGTTTATGGCTCTGACAAAACCCACTGCAAACTTACACTTTATCTTCCTTCTTCACGGTCACAGCGATCTCTTTGATCTTGTTAACTGCCTGCCAAAACAGAAGTTGAGTGAGTCTTTCATGCTGAAGGTAAACTGGAAAGTGGATCCCAAGGTCTCTTGTTAGTCCCTAATCTGTTTACTCCCAAATATTAAACATTTCTACCCTATGGCTGAAACATCTCTAGGTTTTGTAGCTGCCCAGAAGAACATAAAACCCTACAGTTTAGAAAGCCCCCAAAGTTACACAAACATAGAGTGGACATAGTTTTGAAGAACCATTAGTATGTTTCCCGGATCTAGCACTGGACCTCAGGTAGTGGACTAAAACACGAGTGGAAACACACCAGGACGGTAACCAAAAAACCCAAACGCATTGCCGTCGACTCTATTCCCACTCATAGCAACCCTACAGGACAGAGGAGAACTGCCCCATATGGTTTCTAAGGAGCACCTGGTGGATTCAAACTGCCAACCTTTTGGCTAACGGCCATAGCTCTTAACCACTATGCCACCAAGGTAGATTAAGGCAAAATTCCTGGCTTACTAAAAGCACCTATGACAATTTCTAGCATATTACACTTTATGTCTTTTCAAAAGCACCCCTCTTACATCACATTTTAACGTCACCACCCTGACAAGGTGATAGTAAGGGGAGAAAGTAGGGCATAGAGGTATTAAGCAACTTGCTCTAGGTCACAGAATGAAGGTGAGAATGGTGAATAAAGGCTAGGTCTCAGGATGCCATGAAGTACTTGATAAAAACAAAACCAGCTTTCATTTACTGAGAGCCTATGATATGTCAGGCACTGTGCTAGTCACTTTATATGTACCACCTCAAAGAGATGAAGCTCAAAGAGATTAAGTAACAGATCTAGTCAAATAGCAACCAAATGGTAGAACTGAGATTCAAACTCCTCTGAGGTTGGTCAAGGATGGGAAGAGAATTCAGAAAATGCTCAAGGAATACTGTTTGCTAGTCCCTTGTTATTCCAGTAAAGACATCATCCTCACTAAAAGAAATGCGAAGATCCCCAGTCACGAGGCCAGTTAGCCCGTATTCCATACCAACTGGGTGGCAGTGCGGAAAGCTCGGATGATGATCTGGGGGTGCAAGCCTTCCTCTACATACGGTTTCACCTGCTTGAGAAACTCCGCAGCTAGGAGGGTCACTGAGGTGGTGCCATCGCCAACCTGGAAGAGAATGACAGGAAATACATGTTTCACAGCTAAAGTACTCTGCTTTAGAAAAGCTGGCAGCTCGAACTCAGCAGCCTCTCTGCAGGAGAAATATGTGGCAGTCTGCTTCTGTAAAGATTACAACCTTGGAAACCCTATGGGGGCAGTTCTACTCTGTCCTATAGGGTCACTATGAGTTGGAATAAAGCTCCCGAATGCCATTTTTAGGGAATCTACCCATTTAAACCAGACACCATTTAAATGAGTGTCCAACTGTTTTCTGAAAACATAGGCCTTTCCACAAGTAGAAGCAAAGCGATGGTAGATAGGTATCCGTCTTGTCAAACGGTCCTGGACTACAAAGGTCAGGCTCATTCTCTAACGAGGGCCGATTTGGACAATCAGATTTTTTCGGATATGAAATCACACATGAAAATTAACTGAACACCAATTTACTATGTACAAGGCACTGCAATGTTTAAGACAGTCCTTGTCATGCTTACAATAAAGGAGATGGTATCTCAGATAACCACAGTTATAAGAAGTGTGAAATATTTGTTAAACAGTACAAAGTACTGCAGAAGTTTACGAAAAGGTAATTTCTAGCCAAATCCCACTAAAACAAACCTCTCAGGACCAGCTAAAGTTCTTTACCCCAAGTCCTTCAGGGTTTCAAGGCTGTAACCTTTCAGAAGCAAACTGCCAGGCCTGTCTTCCGAGGTGCCTCTAGATGTACTCAAACCACCAACCTTTTGGCTAACAGCTGAATGCTTAACTATCTGCACCTCCCAGGGATTCCACACATTTTATAGTACTTGCCAGTACACGGATCATAAGCGAGTTCCATTCTTAAGTGTGTCTCTAAGTTGAATTTGTATGTAAATTGGAACAGTTAGGTATGATTCCTATCTAATGTCAGTTAGTCAAACGCTTGTCTTAGAACATAAAAAACGTTAAAGAAACACCTGCAGATACACTAAAATATCTTTAACATAATAACACAGTAACATTAATAATGTATTGATGCACAGTGCAAAACAGTGCCCGCTTGTTATCACAAACCATCGTATGTACCTTGGGTTTTTTTCAGGCCTTGTAGGGGCTGGTTTTTATCTATGGGTTGTACATAAGTCAGAAGTTAGTACCCGGGGACTGCCTGTATTCTTAAAACGTGAATCTGTCTTTCTCAACATTTATTATGAAGACTCCATTGTTAGAAGTAAAGTAATTTTAAAAAAGGTAGACTGAAAATCTTAGGATTTCCATCCGCATATTTTAAGGTGACAAACAGATCAGAGGTAAAATTATTTTCCTAGCAACTCATACGAATGATAACACATGGCCCCTTCCTAAGACCTCAGGCAGCAGGCTTAGCTCTAAAGACCACTGCCATTCACCACTATGTTAATGAATGTGAAAAGCTACACACATAAACTTCAAAAGACTATTAATTTCATCTGAATATTTTTACAAGCATGTATTACTTGTGCAATTACAATTTTAGATGTAAAATCAAAATGTTTTTTAGAGAGAAAAGCGAAGGAGCATGTGGGCATATGTTCCACCCTTCATTAAAACAGATGATTAATTTTCCTACCTCAGCATCTTGGGACTTGGCTATGTCCACTAAAGTCTTTGCTGCAGGATGGACAACATCAAGCAGTTTCAGAATTGTGGCTCCATCATTAGAAATGGTTGCTTTGCCTTAAAAGGAACAAAAAGTAAAAGTTTTATACTTTCTTTTTATTATTATTTTTATTGTGTTTTATAAACACCTTGCTATATACTCCTAATTGTTCTTCCCCTAATGAGACAGCACACTCCTTCCCTCTCTCTTCACATCCATTCGGCCAGCTTCTGACCCCCGCTGTCCTCTCATCTCCCCTTCAGACAGGAGATGCCAACATAGTCTCATGTGTCTACTTGATCCAAGAAGCTCATTCTTCACCAGTATCATTTTCTATCCCATAGGCAAGTCCAATTCCTGTCTGAAGAGTTGGCTTTGGGAATGATTCCTATCTTGGGCTAACAGAAGGTCTGGGGACCGTGACCTCTGGGGTCCTTCTAGTCTCAGTCAGACCATTAAGTCTGGTCTTTTACGAGTACTTGGGGTCTGCATCCCACTGCTCTCCTGCTCCCTCAGGGGTTCTCTGTTGTGTTCCCTGTCAGGGCAGTCTTCGGTTGTAGCCAGGCACCATCTGGTTCTTCTGGTCTCAGGCTAATGTAGTCTCTGCTTTATGTGGCGGTTTCCGCCTCTTAGGCTCATAATTACCTTGTTACACTCCTTTCTTAAGTTCTGTCTTCTAGTTGGACCTGGAGCCTGTGTACACTTTCTTATGATGGAGCAGAGGGGATCACGGAAAGGAATGATGGGAAAGGAGGCCAATCTGATCTTTTTATACAGAGTCCTCTATGTACAAAGGGGCACCTAAAATCCTAAGCTTCCAAAGACCTGATTCTCTTTGAACAGCGCTTAGCACAGCTCAAAGAGAAAATATTAGAAATGTAGAAAATATTTTTAAAATGAGAACAAGTGATCATTTAGATATTCTTAACACAGTCATCATCCTAATAGCTCACATGCAATAAATATGATGAAGTATAAAGGGGAATTTTCTCCCTGCCTCACCTTCATATACAATGGAGCAGCCACAGGCAACCTCAAATGGTTCTTGTTAGAGATAAGGCAGATACAAAGAACTGATCTTATAACTCTCATAGAGTGGCCCAATATCCAAGTTTGGAGAACCCTTTGTGCTACACAATCCTTCGATGCGGACAGCCCTCAGTCTAGACTCAGTGAGCCGTAAACAAGACATTTGGGAGGCCAGGGTTGCTGCTAAGAAGATGTGGGACATCAAACTACCACCTTGCGGCACCACGGCCACAAGGTTCCAGGCCCTCACAGTCCACAAACTGTCATCTGCCACATGCTCTGTCAGATGAGAGGGAGGTTTGAGTGGCAGCTCAAGCCCGAATTCTCCGGTCTGGATTCCCAGGCCCTATACTATGGCCCCATGGTACCCATCCAGCCAGCTCTCATGTGCCTCTCCCAAATGCACAGGCCACACTGCTCTGTGCTCACTTCTCCACACATCCCTGACCACTGAAATGCCCTTTCTTCTACTTATATGAGTTTGCCTCATGCCTCCAGCCCCAAGTCCTCTCCTCCATCTCTGAGCTCCAAGGGCACACAGAGCAGGTCTACTCACTCCCAATTCACTAGCTTGTACTGCTCTCTGATCCATGGTCTCAGGCTGCATCTCCTCATAAGGCAGCAGGCTCCTGAATCCCCTTCTCCCATATAGTCTCACCAAACCAAAAAAAAAAAAAAATCACTGCCACTGAGTCGATTCTGACTCATAGCAACCCTACAGGGCAGAGGAGAACTGTCCCATAGGATTCCAAGAAGCAGCTGGTGGATTTGAACTGCCAACCTTTTGATTAGCAGCCGAGCCCTTATTCAGGATAATGTATGGAATGGGGCACTTCTGAGTTAGCAATACTACAGATCTTAAAAGCATGGATTTTTTATGCCAACCTCTTCCAGCCCGCTTACTCCCCAGAGTCTCCATCTCTGCTCCCAGGCCTGAAGGAACAGCAGACTTACCTCGGCCATCCACAATGAGCTTGTCCATGCCACGAGGGCCCAGAGTGGTTCTCACAGCCTCTGCAATCACCTGGCAGGCGCTGATGTTACTTACAAGCTGGGGAATGCCTTGCGAGCTATCGGTCCCCTCTTTCAACAGGATAACTGGTGTGGGCTAGAGAAAAAGAGCAATTGATTTCTTTTTAATATGCCCTACCATAATCATCTATATTAATGAGACTCCAGGTGAGAGGAGGGGGAAAAAAGCTCCCACCTCCCTGTAACAGAATCATCTGGAGGCTTTTTTAAGACCACATTCCCCATGTTCCACCACAGCCATTCCCCAACCAGCCTCAACCTCCAAAGACACTACCATGACCACAGCACACCCTACAGATGTGCTAGAAAGGAAAACGGTTTGAGCAACACTGATCTAGACTAAAGAACAAATCAGATCACGTGCTCTCTGGTACCCAGCTAAACGGGCACAGCCTTCCAACTTCTGTGCTAAGGAATTTGGTCACAGCCAGGAGGAAGCAGGACGTGCTCAGCACTCACCCCCTGCAAAACATCCACTGGTCTGTATTACAGCTCCATCCTGAAGAAGGAGAAGGGGCATTGCTGCAAAAGCCAAGATGCCAAGAGCTGCCGGTACTGTCCTGCAGGTGCCCAGGCTGGCAGCCTTCCCAGTGATGCTCAGCCAGAGAGTAAGAAAACAGGCAGAGAACCAAAGAGCACCTCTGTCTTGCCTCACAAAGGGACAACAAATATAATTCATACTGTAACGTTTCTACTCCTCCTTACGTTCTCATGCTGGCATCATAAAGCTTCCTGGTGACTAATCTCCAGCCGGAGACCCCAGACATTTTTCTCTATTTTGCATTAGCCCCTAGGACAGGCACTATCCTCATAGGGGCTTAATTTGCAGACCTGCTTTAGAAACTCTGGGAAGACAGGGAATATCTGCTTACTTCAAAAGGCCTTCTTAGACATCTCTGCTCCAGTGCCATTAGTACAGATACTAATTTCTCAGAGTAGAAAACCAAAGTTCTCTCTGCACACCAGCGTAAGCCTTCAGAGATGAGCTCACGAACCAGACCAAGTCTTCCAAATCAGTGTTCACAGCTAATATTTTTTTATGTGTGTGAAACAGAACATAGTAGGTAAATATTATTTCAAAACTTTTGCTAATTACATGTTATGTTGTTAGCGGGCTGTGGTTTAAAATTTCTTTTACTTTGGACTGCCTAAAAACTGGATTGAAAGCCAAGGCCCTAGTCTACTCCTAGGGGTACTTCAATGATCTGAGCAGGGAAAGCACAAGGCTGCCTCAATCTGTTAATGAGTGAGGAATTCACATACCAGGAACAGAGTCCAGCAATCCATGGGGCTGACTGACTCCCTATTAACTGGGCAACTCCTTAAAAAGTTCAGCCCACGTGGCCAGTGTAGATGGAGGGTAGTGAGAGCAAGACTGCAATAAGGCTGAAGAGGCAGGCAGGAACCAGGTCACAAACAGACTAGCAGGTCATGGAGGGGGTTTAGATTTTATTTCTACCACTAAGGGAAGTCCTGGAAAAGCTTTAAGCAGAGGAATGACACAGTCTGATCTGCATTTAAAAAACAAAAGAGCTTTGTAGAAAATGGGTAAAATAGAGTATGTAAAGACATAAAAACGGAAGCCCCAGAAAACATAGGCATAAAAGAGTGGGGACAAAGAGGGTTCTGACACTTTGTACCATTTATTTTTCTAACCACTGTGCCACCAGGGCTCTTTTTCAACTTTTTTCTAATAATCATATTGTACCTTAGTCATTTTTTAAAAAAATTTTTTAAAGAAAGTCTGTGAGCACTAAACCCATACCTATCAATAATTACGCTGAATGCAAATGGACTAAGTGCACCAATAAAGAGACAGAGAGTAGCAGAATGGATTAAAAAACACGATCCGTCTATATGCTGCCTACAAGAGACACACCTTAAAGACACAAACTGAAACTCAAAGGATGGAAAAAAACTTATCAAGCAAACAACAATCAAAAAAGAGCAGAAGTGGCAATATTAATCTCTTGACAAAATGGACTGCAAAGTTAAATCCACCACAAAGGATAAGGAAAGGACACTGCATAATGATTAAAGGGTCAATATACCAGGAGGACATAACCATAATAAATATTTACACACCCAACGACAGGGCTCCAGAATACATAAAAAAAAACTCTAACAGCATTGAAAACAGAGATAGACAGTTCCACGATAATAGTAGGAGACTTCAGCACACCACTTTTGGTGAAGGACAGAACATCCAGCAACAAGCTCAATAAAGACACGTAAGATCTAAATGCCACAATCAACCAACTTGATCTCATAGACATATACAGGACACTACCCAACAGCTGCAAAGTATACTATCTTTTCCAACACACATGGAACATTCTCCAGAATACGCCATGTATTAGGTCATAAAGTAAGCCTTAACAAAATCCAAAACAGTGAAATATTACAAAGCATCTTATCTGACCATAAAGCCATAAAAGTAGAAATCAGTGACAGAAAAAGCAAGGAAAGAAAATCAAACACATGGAAACTGAACAACACCTTGCTCAAAAACTACTGGCTTATAGAAAAAATTAAAGAGTGGAAAAAAAAAATTCATAGAATCAAATAAGAATGAAAATACATCCTACCAGAACATTTGGGACACAGCAAAAGCAGTGCTCAGAGGCCAATTTATAGCAATAAATACACACATTCAAAACAAAAGGGTCAAAACCAAAATATTAACCCTACAACTCGAACAAACAGAAAGAGAGCAGCAAAAGAAGCCCTAGAGCACCAGAAGGCAAACAAATAAAATTAGAGCAGAATTAAATAAAATAGAAAAAGAACTTAAAGGGTTAACAAGACCAAAAGCTGGTTCTCTGAAAAGATCAACAAAATCAATAAACCACTGGCCAAACTGACAAAAGAAAAATAGGAGAGGAAGCAAATAAACCAAATAAGAAATGAGATGGGCAACAGCACAACAGACCCAACTGAAATTAAAAGAATCATAATAGAATACTACCAAAAATTATACTCTAACAAATTTGAAAACCTAGAGGAAATGGACAAATTTCTAGAAACACACTACCTACCTAAACTAACACAAACAGAGATAGAACAGCTAAATAAACCTATAACAAAAAAGGGCTTGAAAAGGTAACCAAAAAACTTCTAAGACAAAAAGCCCCGCCCCTGACAGTTTAACTGGAGAATTCTACCCAACTTTCAAAGAGTTAACACCACTACTACTAAAGGTATTTCAGAGTACAGAAAAGGACAAAATATTCCCAAACTAATTCTATGACACTGGCATTTACCAAAACGAGGTAAAAAAAAAAACCCCAGTACAAAGACATCACAAAAAAAGAAAATTACAGACCAATATCCCTTATGAACATAGATGCAAAAATTCTCAACAAAATTGTAGCCGATAGAACTCAACAACATATCAAAAAAATAATAATTCGCCATGACCAAGTGGGATTCTGGAAACCCTGGTGGCATAGCTGTTAAGTGCTCTGGCTGCTAACCAAAAAGTAGGCAGTTCGAATCCACCAGGCACTCCTTGGAACCCTACAGGGCAGTTCTACTCTGTCCTACAGGGCCCCTATGAGTCAGAATTGACTCCATGGCAATGGGTATTTTTTTTAAGTGGGATCCATACCAGGTATTCAGGGATGGTTCAACATTAGAAAAACAATTGAAAAAAAAAAAAAAAAAAAAAAACCACTGCCATCAAATAATGCATCACATAAATAAAACAAAAAACAAGAACCAAGTGATCTTATCAGCTGATGCAGAAAAGGCATTTGACAAAGTCCAACACCCATTCATGATAAAAAAAAAAAACTCTCAGCAAAATAAGAATAGAAGGAAAATTCCTCAACGTAATAAAGGGCATTTATACAAAGCCAACTGCCAACATTACCCTAAATGGAGAGAATCTGAAAGCATTCCCCTTGAGAATGGCAACCAGACAAGGATGCCCTTTATCACTACTCTTATTCAACATTGTGCTAGAGGTCCTAGCCAAAGCAATTGGGCTAGATAAAGAAATAAAGGGCATCCAGATTGGTAAGGAAGAAGTAAAAGTATATTTGCAGATGGTCTGATCTTATACACAGAAAACCCCAAAAAATCCACAAGAAAACTACTGGAACTAATAGATTTCACCAAAGTTTCAGGATACAAGATAAAACTACAAAAAACAGATTTCTCTACACCAACAAAAGAGAATTTTGAAGAGGAACTCTCCGAATCAATACCATTTTACAACAGCCCTCAATAAGATAAAATACTTAGAAATAAATCTAACCAGAGGCATAAAAGACCTATACAAAGAAAACTACAGAACACTACTGCAAGAAACAAAGAGAGACCTACATAAGTAGAAAAAACATTACCTTGCTCATGGACAGGAAGACTCAACACTGTGAAAATGTCTATTCTACCCAAAGGCATCTACAGATACAACGCAATCCTGATTCAAATTCCAATGGCATTTTTAATGAGATGGAGAAACAGATCACCAACTTCATATGGAAAGGGAAGAGGCCCCAGATAAGTAAAGCATTGCTGAAGAACAGCAACAAACTGGGAGGCCTCACACTACCTGATTTTAGAACCTATTATACTGCCATCGTAGTCAAAACAGCCTAGTACTGGTATAACAACATACACGTAGATCGATGGAGCAGAATTTAGAATTCAGACATAAATTCATCCACCTATGAGCAGCTAATATTTGACAAAGGCCCAAAATCCATTAATTGGGGAAAAGACAGTCTCTTTAACAAAAAGTGCTGCGACAGGGTTAACTGTGCTGGTGGAAGAAAAGAGCTGTTAAAAGACTACCATCTAATGTTGGCATCTCCTGCCTGGAGGGAAGATGAGAGGGTGGAGGGGATTAGAAGCTAGCGAAAACGACACGAAAAGAGAGAGTGGCGGGAGCGAGCAGGCTGTCTCATCAGGGGGAGAGTAATTGGGAGTGTGTAGCAAGGTGTATATGGGTTTTTGTGCGAGAGACTGACTTGATTTGTAATCTTTCACTTACAGCACAATAAAAATTATTTTTTAAAAATTACAAAAAAGAGGGAAAAAAAGTCAAACCGGGTAATACATAATCTTCATCATACTCCCCGCCCCCAAAATCTCATTTGGAACCCCTTCCTGAATGAATGTATAATTTGTTATAATATTAATGACTTTCCAACCTTAAATTTCTATTTACTTCTGGTGAACTGTGAAATATTAGGCATTAATTTTCTTAGAGTTTAGCAGTTTAGAGCTCTATTTATAACAATAAACAAAATCAAATTTGGTAAATTAAAAAAAAAAAAAAAGACTACCATCTAGAAGTTAGGTAAACAGGAACCACACCCTGTCAACAGGAGAAGGTTGAAACAACCAGTGAATTTTTTCTTAGTGTTTTTCTAGTTCCCTTCCCCTTTACAGGTTCCCGCACGTGCAGAAGAACAAAGTGTGACCGCTGTTTAACCTTCCTTAGTACTCCGAAGATCGCAATGTAATGCCAAAGATCAGTGTGCTTGTGGTATATCCCATAAAAAGTGATGCCAAGGGTTGCCGAAAGGACTCCACCTTGAATATCAGCAGGTTCCATCTTGAATTCCAGATGCACAAACAACCTAATTAACATGCACCACCATTTTGAGAAGTACCCGCCCCTTGAAAGAAATCCACTAAACAGTCATTACTCTATTGTCTCCACTGAACCCATAAGAGCCCTAGCCTTGCTCCCTTTTTCAAGTCAGCCTTTTGGAGAGGCTTAGTCCCCCACTGACTCCTTTTGCTTGACTCAGGCAAAATAAAGCTTGCTGAAGATAAAGTTTGTCTTTCACATGAATTCTTACTCAGGAAAAGACAAGGACCCTTTGTATCAGATTGGCAACTAGTATCAGTCCTGGCATAACTGGACATTCAGCTGCAAAAAAATGAAACAAGACCCATACCTCACACCACGCACACTCACTCAAAACGGATCAAAGACCTAAATACAAAATCTGAAATGATAAAGATCATGGAAGAAAAAACAGGAGCCCTATTACGTGGGTAGCATAAACAAAATACAAAACATTACTAAGAATGCACAAACACCAGAAAAGGAACTAGACAACTGGAAGCTCCTAAAAATCAAACACTATGCTCGTCAAAAGACTTCATCAAAAGAATAAAAACACAACCTACAGAAGGGGAAAAAAATTTTGTGGCTACCGCAAATCTGATCAGCGTCTCATCTCTAAAATCTACAAGACACTACAAAACCTCAACAACAAAAAGACAAATAACCCAGTTAAAAAAATGGGCAAAGGATACAAACAGGCACTTCACCAAAGAAGACTTTCAGGTGCTGACAGGTACATGAGGAAAAGCTCACCATCATTAGCCATTAGCCATTAGGGAAATGCAAATCAAAACTACAATGAGAAACCATCTCACCCCAACAAGGCTAGCACTGATCCAAAAAACACAAAATAAAACACTTATACACTGCTGGTGGGAATGTAAAATGGTACAAACGCTTTTGAAATCAATTTGGTGCTTCCTTAAAAAGCTAGAAATAGAACTACCACATGATCCAGCAATTTCACTCCTTGGAATATATCCTAGAGAAATAAGAGCCATCACATGAATAGATATATGCACACCCATATTGACTGCAGCACTGTTCATAATACCAAAAAGACAGAAACAACCTAGGTGCTCATCAATGGACAAAGAGATAAACGAATTACAGCATATTCACACAATGGAATGCTACGCAAAGAAAAATAACGATGAATCTGTGAAATAGCTCATAGCACGGATGAATCTGGAAAGCATTATGCTGAGTGAAATTAGTCGCAAAAGGACAAATATTGTATGAGACCACTATTACAGCATTCTTTGATGGTTATGGGTATGGGGAGGGAGGGAGAGGGGTATTCACTGACTAGATCAAAACCAAAAACCAAACCCATCGCCGTCTAGTCAATTAGGACTCATAGTGGTCCTATGGGACAGAGGAGAACTGCCCCACAGGATATCCAAGGAGCAGCTGGTGGATTCGAACTGCTGACCTTTTGGTTAGCAGCCTGAGCTCTTAACCACTATATTACCAGGGCTCCCACTAACTAAATAGTAGACAAGAATTATCTTAGGTGAAGGGAAGGACAATACACAATACAGGGGAAGTCAACACAACTGGACTAAACCAAAAGCTAAGAAGTTTCCTGAATACAATCAAACACTTCTAGGGACAGAGTAGCAGGGGCAGGGGTCTGGGGACCATGGTTTCATGGGACTGCTAGGTCAAGTGGCATAACAAAGTTCATTAGGAAAATGTTCTGCATCCCACTTTGGTGAATGGTGTCTGAGATCTTAAAAGCTAGCTAATGGCCATATAAGATGCATCCATTTGCCCCAACTGACCTGGAGCAAATGAGAATGAAGAACACCAAAGACACAAGGAAAATATTAGCCCAAGAGACAGAATGGGTCACATAAACCAGAGACTCCATCACCCTGAGACCAGAAAAACTAGATGGTGCCTGGCTACCACCAATGACCGCCCTGACAGGGAACACAACAGACAGTCCCTGACAGAGCGGGAGAAAAGTGGGGTACAGAACTCAAATTCTAGCAAAAGACCAGATTTAATGGTCTGACTGAAACTGGAGGGACCCCAGAAGACATTAGCCCAGAACTGAAACCGTTCCTGAAGCCAATTCTCAAAGATTAAACTGGACTGTAAGACATAAAATGAGACATAAAATGATACCCGTGAAGACAGTGCTTCTTAGCTCAAATAGATACATGAGACTAAATGGGCAATTCCTGTCCTTAGGTGAGATGAGAAGGCCAAAAGGGTTAGGAGCTGGTTAAATGGACACAGGAAATTAGGGATGGGAAGGAGTGTGCTGTCACATTACAGGGACAGCAACTAGGGTCAGATAACAATGTATGTATAAATTTTTGTATGAGAAACTAACGAACTATAAACTTTCACTTACAGCACAATAAAAAAAAAGAATGCCTGTCAGATAACCCTTTAAATCTGGGGCCAGGCACGGTACCTTGGATACTTTTCCTGGCAGTGACCCAGTTCTGGTGGCAAGAAATGGCTTCTCCTAGCATTCTTTCCTGCCCCTTAGCTGGCCTGGTGCCTGGCACCTTCTATAAGGGAACCCCATCATCTCCCAGTCCTGCTACATCATTCCTTATGGTGGCCTCGAGTCTTCTCTGCTGAGTCCATCTCTGCTCTGGATGGAGTATCACACTTTAAATAAAAAATCAACTTCAGACTCAATCCCTTCCTACCACCTTCAAAAGGTTCTTTCACCAATTCAACAGGCTGGCTTACCCAATGCTTTTGTAAATTTTTTCTCACCTCATCCTTGAAACTGTTGTTAGTTGCTGTCGATTGCAACTCACAGTGACTTTGTACATGCAGAACAGAACTGCTCCATAGGGTTTTCAAGGCTGTGACCTTCCTATTGGAAGCAGATCACCAGGCCTGTCTTCCCAGGCACTTTTGCGTAGGTTCGAATCACCAACCTTTGAGCTAGTAGTCAAGCGCTTAACCATTTGCACCACCCAGGAACTCCATTTGAAATCATATCCCCATCTAAAAAGAGCCAACCTGCCACTTTTTACCAAAATCACTTCCTTAGCACAAAGCCAGCAATTCTTCAGAGCCCCAATTCTCCCCAAATTTTCTCTACAAAAGCTAACAGGAGTAACCTGAACAGGGGATCCTACAACTCTCCTTTCACTTACCCTTGCTCACAACCTTTACATCACCATCCACTTTAATGTATGAGCTTCCCAAAGGTAAGCACTATAGCAATCTCCATTTGTAGAACGGCTAGATTTGGCCACATGTGAAACAACATTCAGCAGCTTTTGGTGCTGAAATTTCAACCATTACATAAACTAGAGGGGACACTGGTAATTCAGTGATAGAATTCTTGCCTTTTACACACCCAGAAACCACCCAGTGTCGTCGAGTCGATTCACACAAGAGACCCAAATTCAATTCTTGCCAATGTACCTCACGTATGCAGAAGATGTGGCAGTCTGCTTCCGTAAAGATTTATAGCCTTGGAAATCTTATAGGGTCACTATGAGTCAGAATCAACTCAGTGGCAGGGCGTTTGGTTTTTCTGGTTTGCACCCCATGTGCAGTCGCCACCAGTTTGTCACTGGAGGCTTGCGTGTTGCTACGATGCTGAACAGGTTTCAGCAGAGCTCCCAGATGAAGAGACTAGGAAGAAAGGCCTGCCAATCTACTACTACTAAAAATCAGCAAAGAAAACCCTATGGATTTTAACAGGCGTTTTCTTCCACTGCGCACGACATCACCATGAGTCAGGGCCCAACTTGACAAAAGCCAACAACAACATCATATACTAGAAAGTGCTTGATACAAGCCATGAAATAAGATAGGACTGGCTTATTTCATTAAAGAGTTGGCAGTATGGTGACACTAAATACACTGAGAATTCAATTCTTAAGTACAAAGCAAGGACTTGGAAGCAGCTGACCGCATGTTCTCCAAGTTCCCCATGCTTTGTAGTCCCAACAGAAACGACAGTCTGGGTAGAGAGATCCTATGGAGACGTAGCAGAGCTGGACTGAGGCAAGCCTTGTCAAGCAGGACCAGTCCTTTTCTATCATATTCCCAGGGCGATGCAGTGGTTAAGAGCTACAGCTGCTAACCATAAGGTCAGCAGCTCGAATCCACCAGGCATTCCTTGGAAACTCTATGGGGCAGTTCTACTCTGCCCTACAGGGTCGCTATGAGTCAGAATCGACTTGACCACAACGGGTTTGGTTTTTTTGTTGTTGTTTTCTTATTACCCTAGAAGACTTTTAGAATATCAGAGAACAATCTGATGACAGCAAGGAGGATTCTCGGTGAAAGTTTCACATTACAAAAGGAGGAGACATCTATCTAAACAACCAAAAGAGCAGGGAAATAGGGTCAATCTGGCAATGATGAGTAGGGGTCCATTCAGGAAAAACCCAAGTGCAGTGGTCTGAAGTCCCCTGGTGAAGGGTTTAATTATCAGACAGAAGAACCTGAGTTCTGATTCCCAGTTCTCTGAATACCAACCTAAACTCTTATGGTAGCCTTGGCAGTAGGATAGACTACAGGGAGGAAAAGGAAGTAAGCAACCACCTGGCTGAGTAATAGCTAACATTTACTGAGTGCTTACTACATGCCAGCCATGGCTCTAAGCACTTTACATACATTAATTCACTTAATTCTATACAATACTCTACTCATTGCTATCTCTTCTGACTGACTGAGGACCAGAAATTAAGTAACATGTTCCAAGTCACACAGCTAGTAAATGGGAGAGTTGAGTTATAAACCTAGACATTCAATATGGCTCCAGAGCCCTGACTCTAAACAGTTATTCTATGCTGCCTCTGTCCAGAAAGTGAAGACCATGTCAAGAATAGGTAGTGTTGAAGGTGGATTGAAGAAGGATGGTGCCAGAGGTCCAAAGTGGGGAGGGTTGCAGATAAACTACAGGTTCCTTGTATCTTGGGCACAACCTGGGTTCATGGGGCATTCAGTAGCAGAAGGAACACCTCAAAGGTGTCAGTCATACATCTACCAGGGCAGGGAGAAGCGGCAGGGAGCCAGAAAAGAGGACGAGTCAGACCGAGAGGCCAAAATGAATGAGAAAACTGCCAGGTGCACAGGGGAACAATAACTTAAGAGTTTTGCCAGCAATAACCTCCTTAAGAGCTGACCTCGTCCAACAGCAACTCAGTAGATAACTACCTAAGTTTGGGAAACAGGGAAGGAACCTGCAGCTCCGAGATAGAGAAAAGGGATGTTGTGGGAGGGGGAGAGCTCCACGATCCCCCAGTCCTCTATTCTAAGGAAAAGACCCAGAGTTAAGGGCCAACTAGAAAAGTCTAGTCCAATGTCGCACCAAGAGGTCGGGGGTCACAGCCAGGGTCTTCCAACCTCTGAGTGCGGTGTTCCCGTCTACCCTGCCCATTCTGGCTAAAGAGCTGCACCTCCTGCGACAAGCTGAGCCTGGTACATTCAATGGGCATTAAATATACGTTTATTTAAGGAATGAATGAGTGTGTGAATGAATGAAAATACGAGCGGAGGAGTATTTATGCTGTCTCAATTTATGCTGCACCGGATAGGCTGGGGGACAGTGAGCTACCATAAAGTGAAACCCTGGGCTCGGCCAAATGTAAGGTCCCCATGCTGCCTCTGCCCGTTCTAGGAACCACATAGCGTCTTTACATCCAGCATTCTCAGGGGCAAGCCAGCTTCCCAGCCGCCAACCGCAGAAGCACGCCCAACTGGCACTCCTTTCACACAAATCTCGATGGGGGACCCCAAAAACGGGGTGCCCGGGTCCACGACGCGGGCTCGTGGCCCCGAAGCACCCTGGGACTTGTAGTCCCCAGCCGATCGGCCAGAGCCTCCCCTGGAGCCCTACGCAGCCCTCGCCAACGGCCCCTGCTCGGTGCCCTAACCGAGCCAGGCCGCTGCGGGCCGGGGTCGCCCACAGGCTGCGGTCGGGTGGACACAGAGCTGGTACGCAGGAGAGGGCTTTAAGGGATGGGTCCCGGCCAGACGGTGCCAGCCACGGGCAGGATGGCAGCGGATGGCGACGGATGCGCGGGACTCCACTCACCATCATTTTGGAAGCTTATTTAATGGCCCGCTCCTCCTCCTCTCTTCTCTGGGTCCCGGCCGTCCGGCAACCCCACAATGCCTCGCGCCAAAGAAGTTCGCAGAACCTTCGTCAAGGCGTTGTGCCGGGAGAGGAAGGGGACGGGCCACTTCCGCCACTCTATGGTTCTTCTACCACAGAGTCGGCAAGGCTAGAAGGGCCAGAGGCTGGGCTTCGGAAGGAGGTGTAGGTCCCGCTACCCGAGGCCTTAATTACCGAAGCTTCTCCGGATTCCGGTCGTGCGTTTTTCTTCTCGGTGGTGCAGGCTTCTTACTCCGCCCCCGTCACCTACTAACCCTGATTCCGCCCCGATCCCCCACTGGACACTAGACCAAGGAATGCAATAAACGCGTGCATTTATTGAATGCTGTGAAACTGGCCTATGCTAAGTAAGCGCTTTTCGTAAATGAGCTCAATCCTAACAACCCTATTGCCTGGGTACTATTATTATACCTAGGGGCCGTGGTGTTGCAGTGGTTAAGCGTTTGGCTGCTAACCAAAAGGCCGGCAGTTCGAGTCCACTAGCCGCTCCCTGGAAACGCTGCCAGGCAGTTCTATTCTGCCTTATAGGGTCGCTAGCTATGAGTCGGAATCGACTCAACAACGGGCTTGGTTCTTTTGTTTGTCTTATTATTATACCTCTTTTCCAGATGAAGGAACTGAAGCTCAGAGAGGTTAAGAAATGGTGTCCAAAGTCACAGTTGCACACAGTGTGACAGTGAGGCGGGGTGAGAACCTGGCCCCAATACTCGTTTTCTGGCTCTGCACTGGCCAAAGCCTTACGGCTGCAGATCAGGCCGCGTTCCCAACGCCTACGAATAGTGAGCGCGCAAGAAATGATGCAACTGGGCATAAGACTGGCGGGCCTTGAACGCCAAGCCGAGAACGGTGGGCCACCTGGGCGCTAGACAAATGCCTTCCCGCGGGGTGGGGGCGTGGGACGGATTGGGGGAAGGAAAGCAAAGCAGAGTGCTCACGCCTGGGAGAAGGCAAATAAATTGTGAAGCGGCCACGGAGAGGATCCGGCCGAGATGGCAGGAACTAACCGCCAGGGCTTTTAGGCCGCTGAAGCGAGTCATCCGGGGTGCCCACCCCCAATTCTCCCTCCTCCCGGACCGGCCCACCAGTCGGTGAAGCCTTGGAGAGTCATATCCAAACTGAGAAGTGCTGGGGCGGGGCTGGGGCGAGGGCTGGCAATTGGTGTTCACAGCTTAAGCCAATCAGCCTTCAGCCCCACTTCTCTTGGCCAATGGGAAGTAGGCTAAGGCGCAGAGGCGGAAAGCGTGGCTACATGAGCAGGCATGAGAGCCAATCGGCAACAGGCCTCGTTCCGGTTAGCCAACAAGCCACGAGAGCGGGTCTGTGGGCGGGAGGCCGGAGCAGCTCTCCGGCTGAAGTCCGGCGAGGGACGCGCGGCGGGGCGCCGGGGGAAAACGCAGAGCCGGGCAGGGCCCTGGAAATGGTCCCTGGGGCCGCGGGCTGGTGTTGTCTCGTGCTCTGGTTCCCCGCGTGCGTCGCGGCCCACGGTGAGCAACGGGCGGGACTGCGCTGTGGGGCAGGCCGTCCAGCTTGCGCGCGTCTCCGGCTGGGGGCCACGGGTCACCTTGGGGACCCCGCGAGTTTGAGGCAGGGCAGGTGCGGGGACAGATGGCTGGCTGGTTGGGTGCTGGTCCCCAGGGACATGCGCTAGGCGCAGCCCAAGCCTAGACTCTGAGTCCTCAGCCCCCCACGTTGAAGCAGGACCCAGGTGGCCGAGGGTGGTGACCAGGACGAGGCACAAGGGACACCTGGAAAATCCTACAAGCTGGAGATATGTATGTGAGCACTCATACACATAAAAATATAATAAAAAATTATACAGCATATAATCCTACATCTGGGCTCTCACACAAGCACACACAATCTGTTAGCACCTACACAAGCACATGTACGTATACAGCCATGTATACATGTATGTATATATTTGTATATGTCGTTAGGTGCCGTGGAGTCGGTTCCAGCTCATAACCCTATATATGTGTGTATGTGTGTGTATACATATATATAAACCCCCCAGTGCCGTCGAGTCGATTCCGACTCGTATATATACATACACACATATACTCACACTTAATTTACACAGATAAACAGATGCAGAGGCTAGGCAAGGAGGTGGGGTGGGGAGCTTAGCTTTAATTCAGGAAGGCCTCCTGGAAGTGCATCTGTATTGGATGGAGAGTCCCCATTCTTGGGTCAAAACGCTATTGCCCAGTGCCAAGCCAACAGAGCGCTACCTGGTGGCAGTGATGTGGGCAGTAGGCGAGGACAACTAGTCACAATCAGCCCAAAGTCTGGCACATGGTAGTGCATGGTAATTTGTTGGCTAGCTGATCCATGGCTAAGGAAACCAGGGACTCGAGGCCAGGTAAAATATTAAACTTTGGTGCTGAAAAGAAGTTCCCACACCCCAGGAAAGTCTGTTTGCTCTGGCAATTCTCTTCCTCAGTGTGTTGGAGCCAGAAATAGTTGCTCATTCGTCACCCTTTGTTGAGCACCCGCTATATCTTAGCCCCTGTGTTAGACACTGGGGATGCAGCAATGAATATGAATACAATTACAAATTTTGTTGAAAACGTCAGTGGAGAAGAAGTACGAGGGGAACTCAATTCGAATGGGTGTTAGGAGAAGGCAGTCACAGTGCAGAAAGTTTCTCTGAGAAAGTGAAATTTAAGCTGTGACCCAAAGGATGCATAGGAGTGAGGCAGGTAAATACGTGGGGTGAGTGAAGGTAGGGAGCCTTCTAGGTAGAGAGAACAACTTGGAGGAAGACCTGGAGAAGTGAAGAGCTGGGATGGTCAAGAAACTGAAAGGAGGGCAGCGTAGTTTGAATATAGTAAGGAGGAGATGAGCTTGCAGTAGTGTCCGGGGGCCAGATCAAGCAGTGTCTTGTAGGCTGTTAAGACTTAAGATTCGATTTTAAGTCCAAAGGGAAGTCATTGAAGTCCTGGGGATGACAACATGGTCGTGTTTATGTGTTAAGATGGCTATTGTTTGGAGAATGGACCTTAGGAAGCAAGAGTGGAGGCAAACAAAAGTTAAGAAGCTGGAACAGTCAGGGCAATAGGGTGGGTGGGCTAGGGGAATGGCAGTGGGAACAGAGAGTCAATTTTAAGTTTTAGTGAGAATTGTTTACCGGGGCCACGACATCTCCACCTTGAAACTCCCAGGCCCACTTCAGAGCAAACAAGGATTAACTCCCCAGAGAGAGAACACTAGAACAGCAGCTATAAATCTCTGGGGTTACTAATGTTATCTGCCTCAACTCTATCCTCTACAGGGCAAAGACCGTCTATCTCACCCTCCTGGGGAGACCAGTCAGCCCAGGTTCAGACCCAGAGTCCACGGTCTGAACCTGAACTAACTTGTTCCCCGGAAGCTTCTCACCTGTACTCTTTGTCCTTCAGGCTTACGTATCAATGACTATTTGTACTTCCAAGTGCTGAGTCCTGGGGACATTCGATACATCTTCACAGCCACACCTGCCAAGGACTTTGGTGGTATCTTTGTAAGTTTCCGGAGGCCCTCTCCATTTTGACGTTCTTCCTCCCCTCCTCACTGAGCTGGGTGTCCCTCTCATCCCTTCAACCAGTACCTGAGTGCCGCCACGGCCCAGTGCTGAGCCGGGGAATGGATCAGAACCCAGCTGTGCCCTCCAGGGGCTGCAGTGCAGGGAGGAAATGCTTCCAGCTCCTCCCGTGGGTCTAGCACAGACCTGGGCACCATGGAGGGACAGGCTGTCATGACATAGTGAGAAACCAAAGGCACCAGCTTCCTCTGCCAGCTCTACCTCTGAACTATGTGATTTAAGGCAAGTCACTTCCCCTCTCTGGGTCCACACAAACTCCCCTATCTCCCAGAAAGGCAGGGTTGGGTAGGACAATCATCTGGGCCTTCGTGAGAATTACAATGCTCCAGTTCCCTGCACACAGAAACCAGTTCATGTTTCCTTCACACTCTACGGGAAACCAATTGGATGGGATGTCAGCGCAGTCAGAAAGCAGCCATCTTTTCACACTCTATTCTACCTGAATGTCTTTCAGCACACAAGGTATGAGCAGATCCACCTTGTCCCTGCCGAACCCCCAGAGGCCTGTGGGGAACTCAGCAACGGTTTCTTCATCCAGGACCAAATCGCTCTGGTGGAGAGGGGGTAAGGAGCGGGCAGACATGGACACAAGGGGAGAGCAGGCATAGGGCAGATTTGGGGGTCATAGTTGTTAGTGATGCTTTGAAACAGCTTTTCTGGGGACGAGTCATTGTTTTAAAGGTGTTTAAAACTATCTTAAGATGATTCCGGCCCTTTGGCTATTTACCTACTAGCCATTATAAAAAATCCTCCATGGTCCTTCTTCCACCCACACAGGTGATGGTCTGGAAAGGGGTAGCTAGGACCCTTTCCTTCACTCTCATCTCCACCTCTTCCAGGGGCTGCTCCTTCCTCTCCAAGACCCGGGTGGTGCAGGAGCACGGCGGGCGGGCAGTGATTATCTCCGACAATGCGGTTGACAATGACAGCTTCTACGTGGAGATGATACAGGACAGTACCCAGCGGACCGCTGACATCCCAGCCCTCTTCCTGCTCGGCCGAGATGGGTGAGGGCTCCTTGTCTCTGGCCACATCAGCATCAGCTAGGTGCCATCACTTGGGGAGGTCAAGGGCAATTACCAGTCCCTTCTCCTAGGCCTCATCTTGGGGTACCCCGATTGGGGGGCAAAAAAAGTCCTTGGGACTCCCAGAGACATGGGGGCAGCAGGGCGTGATGGGGTGCTGAGAAGGTGACCGTTGCCACCTCTCTTCATGCCCTCCCAGCTACATGATCCGCCGCTCTCTGGAACAGCACGGGCTGCCATGGGCCATCATTTCCATCCCAGTCAATGTCACCAGCATCCCTACCTTTGAGCTACTGCAGCCACCCTGGACCTTCTGGTAGAAGAGTCGGTCCCACATTCCAACCATAAGCAACTCTGGGTTGGAAAAGGGAAACCTGGGAGTTCTGCTGTTTGGGAGTTGGGGAGAGCATATGGGGATGGGTGGGAGCCAGGGAGTGGCTTGGGCTTGGGCTAGGCTGAAGGAGGGAAGCTGCACCACTGGCTTCTCTGCCCAGGCCCTAGGGCTTCTGGCTAGGATCTGGAACAAAAAGTGGCCTGAGAGCCATCTGTGAAGGGCTACATCCCACCTGGCCCCAGCCTTCCTACCCAGGGTCTCCTCACAATGCTGTTCACAGCCCCTCCCCCAGGAGTTGCTGGAGTGGTTTGAGGAGCAGCTGTTTTGGGACTCAATAAACCTTCACTGACTTTTTAGCAATAAAGCTACTTACCAGGGTTGCAACTGTTTGTCTTAGAATAAGAGCACACAGTGGCAGAAAGGGCCTTCAAAACTCACTTGTCCCATACCCTCATTTTGAGAGGTAGAAATTGAGGCCCAGAGAGGATAAGTGATTTGCCCAAGGTCCTTAGGGACCAGTGCCCAGACTGCTGGTCTCTGATCCCAGCAGTCTCCTGCTCCAGCACTGAGGAAGCCACCTAGGGAGAAGACTCATCCTGTAGCCTGGGAGTGGGGACCCACACTGGACTTCAGAGGACTGTTGCTTTTGGGCTCATGGAACATTTGCACAGCAGAGTGTGGATGAGACCAGACGTGAGGCTCCCATTTCCCACCACTGCCTGGCCTAATGCTCCCCCTTTGCACCCACCTGACTGCTAGGTGCCCCAGGTAGCCTGTCAAGCCACTGTCTACAAAGCATTCCTGCAGAGGCCTGTCACCACTCACGTTTTATTGAGAACAGTGGGTAGGTGGGCATGGGAGAGGGTGTTGGCTGCTGTGAAGAACCCAATAAGTGAGGGGGCCAAACAAGCAGGTTTCACCTGGCTCCATAATCCAGCAAAAGGCCTGTAGTGGGCACCCACCCTCCTGCGATCCCTCAGCAGAGGGATGTGGCAGGCCCCTCAGAGAAGGTAGATAAGAAGGAATTGGGAGTGATGAGTTGTAATTGCCACAGCACCCAACTAGAAAGCAATGGGTAGTGGTAAATGAGGAGTGAGAAGGGGGTACAGTCAGGATTAATCTCAGAGTTTCTAGTCCAGCTTTTCTAGGTTTCTGGAAGACTTCAGTGTTCCCCTCTGGAAACCCTGAAGATGAAGACTGAGGCCAGGAGAGCCTCTCACTGACCTAGGGAAGACTTTTTTATTTTTGAAGACTTTAGAACATCCTAAATTATGGAGCACAGGCCTGTCATCCCTAGGTCTCGGCCATGCTGCTAAAGTCCTCAGCAGGAAGGGGTGATGATCCTCACATGCCTCATCTGAGGAAGGCCAGGCATCTTCTGTACCCCATGGGGCCAGCCGTTGTGCCAGGGCCTGAGAGCAAGGCACAAGTACAGAGATTCTGGCATCTGGGGAAGGGGCCATCTCCACTATCCCAGATCTCCAAATGCCGGGAGTGAGGCAAAGAAGGAAGTAATCTCCTCTTCCTGATGCAATATCCCCTGTCAGAGAGCCTTAGGGAAGGTGCTCCAGAGGCCCAGCTCCTCCTCTCTCCCTCTGACAGCAGTTGCCTTATCACCTCCAACTGTGGCAGGTGGGAAGAAGGGGAGGGAGCCTCACCTCCTTCCCATTTCTGCTTCAATGAAATCAGGCTGTTCTCAGATTTGCCAGTTCCTGGTGGTGTTAGTTGCCATCCAGTTGATTCCAACTTAGGGCGACCCCACGTATGCAGGGTAGAACTGCTCCGTAGGGTTTCAAGGCTGTGCTACTTTGTTACCCCCCTCAAAACAGAACAGCAGGTTGAGAGGGGAGAAGCCTCAGGTGGATGGGTGAGGGTAGGCTGTGAGCCAAGGGGAAGAAATACTGTTAGGCCTTGACCTTGGATCCAGCCTCTCACACCCTAGAGTGGAGTGCCTCAAGGGAAGGCCAATTCTGAAGGGCTCAGTGACAGTGCAGAGCCTGAGCCAACTCAGCAGCAGTGTCCAGGGCATGAGGTCTGGTGGGAGGTGGAGGGCCTAGGGTCCATTCTCTATCCTACCATCTGGCAGAGACAGAGCTAGAATGGGGGAAAAGCAGGCAACAAGGGTGGGGACTTCCTTCCAAACCTCCTCTCTGGAGGAAGGGCCCCCTTTTCTGGCAGGGACTGGGGTAGGGCCCCTTCTGGGCAGGGCAGTATCACACATCAGTCATCTCATCCCCCAGCTCTGCGTCTTCTGGCTCTCCTTCCTCTTCCTCGTCTTCTTCCTCTTCCTCCGAGGTCACATTGGGGTCATCAGCCTCTGCCAGGCATTTGGGGCAGGAACAAACAAACAGATAGTTCTCCCTGCAGGGGATGGGGGGATGGCAGTAGGGGCGAAAAGTCAGGCAGCCACGGAGACAGAGGACCCCAGAGCCCCGCTGCCCGCCATGGCCCCAACTGGCACCTGAGGATCTTGTGGCGGCTGTGGCGGCTACGCTCCCGCTGGCAGCAGTCTAAGTAGCTGATACAGATTTCCTGCAGAGGAGAGGAGAGGGTGGGGTCTAACAGTCTGTTCTCTATATGAGATGGGATAAGCGCTTCCCCAGTCACCCCCGATCCCCAGGAGCCAGGCCTGAGCTGCCCCATCCGTTCCCCAGCCTTCAGCAGGCAGGCCACTATGAGGCTCCAACACGTGTGTCTGAGACAGAAGGGACTGGGGTTGGCCTCAGGCCATGGTTAAAGCCAGGTGCTGGCCCAGGTCTGTGACTGGGGTCAGAGGTTAGCTTTGTGTGATGCTACTTGCCCTGGAAGAAGATTCAACCAGGCTCTGTGCCCTGTGCTAATAGCCAGGACCCCCAAACCCACGCCAGCCCCCCATGGACCAAGCTGCCAAGAGCTATCTCCTCCTGCTTTCTTAGAAATTAGACTTGTTGATCAAGAGAACCTGGCCGTACACAGCTGTCCTTCAAACACTGCTGCTCTGAGGCATTCTGGAATTATTTTTTGAAGAGGTGGGGTAGGGTGAGAGTACTCATAAGCAAAAGGATTTGTGCCCTGGGGCACATGGGGATTCAACCCAGCAGCCTGGACTTTAAGGGGCTCTAGCCACTGCTGCTCCCAATACCAGAGAGAACTTACGAGGTCGACTGCCCACCCTCCAGGGCTCTGGCCCCCTCACCTCTCCTGGCTTAATATCCTCCAAGGCAGTGACATGCAAAAGGAAGTTGTTTTCTGGGAAGGAGGTCTCTGCATTGGGAACACAGCTGTGGTTGCCTGGGTCAGGAGAGGCAGGTAAGGATTACCAGCTAAGAAAAATAATAGCGTCAGCAGACAAAGCACTGGGTCCCATCTTCTCATTTTCTGATCCCTGCCCCACGTTTCCTGACTCTCCATCCAGTGCTCTTCTGAAGGCCATAGAGCGCAGGCATATCACCGCCCCCTCCCACCCTCTATGACTGCCCTGCTCTCCTCACAGGCTGACCTAATTCTCAGTTTGCCAGTGTCTGGAGAAGGAGCGCCAGGGCCCTGAACAGTTCTGTCTGCTACTGCATGATTGTAACAGCCAAGCCAGGCTCTTTGAAAGCCCAGCTTGGGAGGGGTGGAGTGGCCCTGCAGCTTGGGCAGGAGTGTTTGCAGTGAGGAAACCAGAGGGTGGGAGGCTTAGATCTGGAAAAGGCAGTTAGCTCTCCCCTCCCATCAGGTGCTGATGAGCTTCCTCTTCCCAGGATCCTGAGGGCCTCCCAGCCTCTCCCAACGCTCCCCTGCCAAATCTCCCTTTGCAAGAGTCTGAGCTTTGCACAGGGGCTGGCCTGCTGGAAGGTATTACATATGATCAGTCAAGTGAATGAATGAATGGAAAAATGACAGCACAAAAAGGCCCCCGGGAAATCCTTAAGGAAGCTCAGACCTAACCCTGCTCCCAGATTCAATCCCACCAACATAGAAGGGACCAACTGAGAAATTAACTGTGGCTTTGAGGCCACTTGGCAAAGGCAGAAATGCCCCCGGGACCCCATGACTCACAGCAGCTCTGAAGCACAAAGAGGCCAGATCCTTCACAGTTAAGAAACTCGCCAGTTGCTGGAAGGGAGTAATATGCAGGCATTATTCGACCCATTTTAAAGGTGGGAAAAGGGAACTTGCTTACAAGGACAGGGACTGGCTCCACTGTCCACCAGCCCCACCGCACTGATGCACCTGGTGTCCACCATTTTACCCAAAATTACTCCTCTAAGGCCAAACCTTGCTTTTCTAACACCACCACCCTATTTGTCCAGCACCCCTCCCCCAAGCATTGAGCCTCTGCCCAGATCTCAGGCCATTTCTTCTCCACGTGTCCTGTGGACAGATCTGAGGCTACCCACAAGCACACAGGATTACCTTCCCCCACCATTCACTTAGAGCTCTCTGGGGGAGGACTGTGTCCACCACCTGACTGGGAGGGGTCTCCAAGTTGGGTGAGGCCAAGGCCCCATGTCACCCACCTGCCTCGATGTCCTTGTACAGTTGGTCAATGAAGGCGTCCAGCTGCTCGCGGTCCTGAGGCTTCAGCTCCAGAGCATCACAGGCATGGACCCACTGGCTCAGGGAGCTGGGGGCCCCAGGCAGCCAAGGGTTGGGGAGGAGGAGGCCAGGTCACAGGGCTTTCCACTTCCAGGCAAGTTAAGCCCAGATGGGAGTTTCTCACCCATACCCCGTGTCTTCCTCAAGGGTGGGGCCCCATCTTCCCCGACAGATCAAGCCCCCAAGAACATTTTTTCTGAGTCCCCGCACTGTGTCTGGTACAGTGCTCTGGCCAGAGTCACATCCTGCCTCACCCTATCTTTAAAGGAGCTGTGGCCACCTTCCTCAGTCCATCTCCCACCTGAGCCCTGAGGGATAAGTCCAACAGCCCAGGAACATTCTCTCCTAACCTGGTCCCGATTCCTTGGCCATTGGTCCCAACAAGAGCAAAGAGAGACCGGAATCCATCTGGAGTGAACCACTGCAGGAGAGAGAGGAGATGAATGCTAGGGTTACAGCCACTTCCTGATGCACCCCTCTGTTCTGGAGGTCTTCTCTGAGTGACTCCCATACCAACTCCAGAAGACCAATTCAGCTCTGGCTTAGCGGTCCCAGCAGGAAAGGCTGAGCCCAGTTGCTCCTGGAGAGCTGGACTGACTGGGAGGCCCCGGCCTACGCTCTCCACGCTCACCTGGCTGAGTGCTTCTTCATACAGGGCCTCTGTGAAGAGTCTCCGCAGAAGATCCAGCTGGCCCTGGTTTAGGGGAAGCAGGGAGAGACTTGCATCCCTGGGGATTTCCCATTAGCACCCAGCAGGGCCCAGAATACCAGGTGAGGGAAGAAAAAGGGCCAGCTCTGTAGACTGAGCTTTCCCTCGGGGCAAAGGAAGGCCACAGAGTCCTTATCTCCAGAGAGCTTTGGCAATCCACTGGACTGCTCCAACCCAAGGTGGCAAACCACAAAATTGTCCCTATTTTCCAGCATTTGAACCAGCAGGGCTAGCCTAGTCCTTACCACCAACCTCCAGGCTCCCCTAATCTGACTCCAGACCAGCTTGGAGCCCCCCACCCCTTCCCTCAGAATTCCATGCTGGGAGGCCCATCCCAGATGCATCCCTTTCACACACCTGCCTCCACCCTCAGGCAGCTCCTGCATGGAAGTCTGGTGTCCTCAGCATGAACTGGTAACTGACTGGAAGCGGGCACTTAATAAACTGTGTTTCACGCTGCTCCTGGACTCTGTGGGACCCCAACCCTCAATTTGCTATTATACCTGATTTTTTTCACTGCTATCCTATCATAGGAAACCCTGGTGGTATAGTGGTTAAGTGCTACGGCTGCTAACCAAGAGGTCGGCAGTTCAAATCCGCCAGGCGCTCCTTGGAAACTCTATGGGGCAGTTCTACTCTGTCCTATAGGGTCACTATGAGTCGGAATCGACTCGACGGCAGTGGGTTTGGTTTGGGGTTTTATCCTATCATGAGGAATCCCTGGGTAGCGCAAATGGTTAAGTGCTCAGCTGCTAACTGAAAGGTTAGAGGTTCAAGTCTACCCAGAGGGGCCTTGGAAGAAAGACCTGGTGATCTACTTCTAAAAAATCAGCCACTGAAAACCCTGTGGAGCACAGTTCTACTCTGACACACAAGAGGTCCCTGTGAGCTGGAATCAACTCAATGGCAACTGGTTATCCTATTACGAGGGTTCTGCCTTCCCGCATCAGGGTAAAGGGCACTTTCAGGACAGGGTACCCAGCTCTGCATTCCTCTGTCACCACCCCGCTTCCCTATTTCAGGGCCACTGATCATGAAGTTAAACAGTAACAGGAATACAAGTACTTACAATTGATTTTGGACTCAAGCTCTAACCCCTTCATGTGGCTGGGGAGGGCCCAAACATGAGGCTCCCCTCAGGTAGCCATCACAGGCTACTGAGGGCAGGGCAGGGCAGGGCAGGGATCATAGAAGACCGACCTTGAATTTGTCCCCCAGGAGTTTGTGGACAATTTCCTCCTCCTCATTGGCCGTTTTGTTACAGAACTGGGAAAAGAGCCTGATCCAACGATCCTTATCCTTAGCCTGCAGTGAACAAATACACTGAAGGGTCACACTCACCCAGGCACATGTGTGCACATACCCACGTGGACTCATGGACACCTCCCCACCCTCCCCACTCTAATCATCTCCCCTACTGGACCAAGCTAATCAGTACACCCATACTTGGGAAAATAAGGCTGAGGAACCAAATTTTGACAGAAGGTGCTTATACAGTGGCTGGTCTCATTTGATGTAAGAGACAGTCCTGAAAAGGTGGTACCTATAAATCAAATGTATGAATTGCTACTGCCCAAGAAGTCCTCCCAGAGATGGAAGACAACAGAGAAAATGAGCCCCACTCTCCCACTCCTCATGCCTGATTTACAGTTAGTGGACTCCTAAGGTTTTACGGAGCAAGCAGCTCTTCTTTGGGAAGCCAGGGAGAACTCTGCATCCGAGCCACGGCCTTAAGGCGAGGAGGAGACTAAGCCCGAGGGCTGAATGGGCCCAGAGCCAGCTCCCCAGGAGGGACAGGTGGGCTCACCTGCTTCACCGTGGCCACCATCCGGGCCATCAGCATGATGCTTGCAGTCTCAGGGGGATAGTGAACACTCCTAGGGAGGAAAAAAAGGTTGGCCTAGAAATTCCCTCCCCAGTAGCTGAGCTCAGGGAGGCCCAGTCTGATTGCTACAAAGAACCCTTTGTACCAATTCCATGTATAACCAAAGAGAGAAAGACATAAGCAGGGACTTGAGCAGGACTTTTCATCCTCATGGGCTTACTGAGGACCTCTGTGGGAGTGTGTAAAATGTCGAGGATGGCAGGACTGGCAGCTCAGATTAAAGGCAGGGGGTTGGGTACTGCGGCCTCTGCTTAACCCTAAGAATGGAGGAAAAATCAGAGGGTGGGGGAATGGTAACTTAAAGATGGCTGCTGAGCTGAGGACAGGCAGGGAGAGAGGAATAAAGCAAAGAAGAGAGGAAATGCTACTTACCTCCATGCCTCCTGCAGCTTATTGAGAGGATGCAGGGGGTCGTCCTGGGATGGCCCTGCACACAGGACCTGGTGGTACTGCTCAGCAGCTGCCTGCCGACACTCTGCACTGCAGTACATCACCTGTCAGGAGGGGCGGAGATTGTGGGTGCTTAACCTGGGTGCTTGCCATGGGGTGAGGGGGCTAAGGCACAGCCATCCCATGTTACCGCCTCTAAATGCATTCCTTCCACAAACTGGCCCTGGGCAGGAGCTCAGTGGTTAGATGAACAAGCACAGGGTGCTCTGGGGACTGGGAGAGGGTACCTACCCCAGGCTCATTAAACCACAGGAAGGGAAGACACCTTTTCAGGTAGATGGGAAAACCCCTGCCAGGCAGAGGGGGGAGAGGGGCTTGAAGGAAGAGGGCAAGCTCCCACCAAGCCCACTTTCTAGACAATGGACCTGGAACAGGAAGGATGGGACCAAAACAATAACTGAGCCTTTTCAGTGTCTCACCCTCTACTGTGATTCTCCAGGGCCATGACCAGGTCTGTTCTCACTCCTGTCTCCCCCAAGAGGATCAGCTAAGGTCTCTTCCACCCACCGAGGGACGCTCACCTGGCAGTGGGGACAGTTCTGATGCAGGTCCTTCCGCACAGTGCATAGCTCTGGATGAGGCAGAACCTGGCCTGGTTTTCCAGTCAGCCTCTGGGCGTTCTCCTCGGCCTTCTCCAGTGCCCGAAGGCAGTGGTCACAGGCTGAGGGTGAGAGCCAGACGTGACCACGTAAGTGCCCTGAGAGCAGAGGCCATGTCTGTGCTCTTCAGAGAGGTATTCTCAGGGCTCACCATTGCCTGGCACACACCAGGTTCTCAGTAAAAGTTGGGGAAGTGAGTGAATGAATGACTACGTTAATGAATGGAATGAATGAATGGATTTCACCTCCTCCTGCTCAGGAGCTGCCACCCCTCCTGTCTGACTCCCTGCTCCTCACCGGGACTCAGTCTGTCAGGTTCACCCTGTCCTCCACACTGGGCTTTCCCCCACACTCTGGAGCCAACTGACCTTCCTTTCACAGATGGGCTCTAAGCTAAGAAAAGTGTGCAAAAAATATGCAGCTAGCAAAGCCCAGGGCATCCAACTTGCTTCTGAGCCCTAACTCTGCCTTCTTTGACCAAGAGCCACACGTCCTCCTCTTGGTGGGGGCTCCACTTAGGCACAGAGCCCTTCAGCATGATGTCCTATGGGGCCAGACTCTGAGTGACACTCCTCCACCTAGGGAGACACCAAGAGGACCACTCCACTGCAGGCTTACAGCTCCAAATGGCCTGAGACTGGACAGAGGCGTAGTTCTCAGGCACGTTTCTCTCGACGCAAGACAGCCATTTTCTCCCGAACACCCAGGGTCCCAGAGATGTCAGTCAGTAGGGGGCATAAGCACCTCTCTTCCTGTGCACAAAGGTGACTGGGCCCAGCAGCCATGAGGAGTGGACAAGGAGATGTGCTCACCTCGATAACGATAAAGTGCATTCCAGAGAAACTGTGCAGCCACCAGGGGCCGTTCTACGAAGATGGTCTCCCCCTTCCGGATCAGCTGTTTGGCAAACAGCCCCTTTCCCTGAGGGCAGAGAGGGATAAGATGGCCATTAGAAGAGACAGAGGACCATCCAACATTACCCCGACGTGTCTCCCTCTCAGCAGAAGCCTCTGCCTCTGGAGGGTTCATGGAGAATGGTCAGCAGCCTCCATAAATGCCTCTTCTGGAAATACAGCTCTGACCTACTTTCAGTCACACCTCTTGAAGACCATTCAGAGCAGAGGGCTCAAGGCAGGGATGCAGCCTCCATGGCAGCCAGCTCAGAATACTCAGAAGAGAATTTTTAGAATGGCCAGAGCATGGCCAAGGCTCATAGCAAGCTGAGTGGTACCAGGTGCTGGTGATGGTAGGGCATCCTTCTCTCAGTCACCCATGTGCCCCTCCAGGATCCTGGCAGTGATGCTGCCGCTGCTCAGGGTTGTACACAAACCCTATACCACGGGAGAGGGAGGCCTAGTTTAGGGCACAGTGCTCTACTTCCCTGGTCAGCTGGTACTACAGCACCTAGCACAGTGCTCAGGTGCTGCACTAAAGGAATGAGCTAATCCCAGCACCAGTCCTAATGCTAACGTGCTGTGAGCCTTTAAGCCAACTGCTTCACTTCTTTGCCTCTGCCTCCCGTATAAAAACTGAGTATTATAACACCTACCAGGTGCAATGACATAGTATAGGTGAATGCACCTCAAGAGCTCTGGCTCCTTGCTACTCAAGGTGAAGTCCATGGACCGGCAGCACCAGCATCACCTGAGATTGTTAGAAATGCAGAATCTTGGGCCCCACCTGCTGAATCAGAATCTGCATTTTGACAAATGCCCTGGTAATTTATTGCATGTTAAAGTTTGAGAAACACTGGTTAGGGCACTGCATATATCATGTGAGGATGAAAGATGAGAAAACAATCTCCAAACTGCCATGTGCAAAAGGACTCAGAAGACAGCTTCAATATCCAGGTGGAGCTGCAGGCCCAGGAGGGTACTTACTCCCACTGTTCACTTAGAGAACAGGGATGGTGCCCCCGCCAACACTGAGCTGCCACGACAAAGGGAGAAACGAAACTGACACAGCGGCAAAATGACCTGTCACACTGTAGCTCCCAAACAGCCCCGCTTCCTACTAGCACTGGCACTTTGGCCAGATAGGGGTGCCGCCCACACACAGAACAGCAGAGATGTGTCAACAGGACAGGCCCTGAGCAACCCATGAGCCACATATCTCAGTCCTGTGAACAACTCCAGGAGTTTATCCAGCAGTAGAGAGAGTGGTAGAGGGGCAGAGGAGAAACAAAACCACTGGGCCAAGCTGTGGACACACCCTTGATGGTCTAGCCTCTGACACACCAGTTTCTTTTCTTTTTTTAATTTTTATTGTGTTTTAAGTGAAAGTTTACAAATCAAGTCAGTCTCTCATACAAAAATTTATATACACCTTATTACATACTCCTAGTTGCTCTCCCCTGATGAGACAGCACACTCCTCCTCTCCACCCCTTATTTCTGTGTCCATTGAGCCAGCCTCTGTCCTCCTCTGCCTTCTCATCTCCCCTCCAGACAGGAGCTGCCCACATAGTCTCATGTGTCTACTTCATTCAAGAAGCTCACTCCTCACCAGTATCATTTTCTATCTCATAGTCCACTCTAATCCCTATCTGAAGAGTTGGCTTTGGGAATGGTTCCTGTCTTGGGCCTACAGAAGGTATGAGGACCATGACCTCTGGGGTTCTGCTAGTCTCAGTCTGACCATTAAGTCTGGTCTTTTTATGAGAATTTGAGGTCTGCATCCCACTGCTCTCCTGCTCCTTCAGGGGTTCTCTGTTGTGTTCCCTGCCAGGGCAGTCATTGGTTGTAGCTGGGCACTGTTTAGTTCTCCTGATCTCAGACTGATGTAGTCTCTGCTTTATATGCCCCTTTCTGTCTTTTGGGCTCATAATTCCCTTGTGTCTTTGGTGTTCTTCATTTTCCTTTGGTCCAGGTGGGTTGAGACCAATTGATGCATCTTAGATGGCCACTAGCTAGCTTTTAAGACCCCAGACACCACTCTCCAAAGTGGGATGCAAAATGTCTTCTTAATAGATTTTATTATGCCAATTGACCCAGATATCCCCTGAAACCATGGTCCCCAAGCCCCCATCCCTCCTACACTGGCCTTCGAAGCATTTGGTTTATTCAGGAAACTTTTTGCTTTTGGTTTAGTTCAGTTGTGCTGACCTCTCCTGTGTGTTGTCTTACCCTTCACCTAGAATAGTTTTTGTCTACTAATTAGTGAATATCCCTCTCCTTCCCTCCCTCCCCACTCTTGTAACCATCAAAGAATACTTTCTTCTCTGTTTAAATTATTTCTTGAGCTCTTATAATAGTGGTCTCATATAATATTTGTCCTTTTGCAACTGACTAATTTCACTCAGCATAATGCCTTCCAGATTCCTCCATGTTACGAAATTTTTTCACGGATTCATCATTGTTTTTTATTGATGCGTAGTATTCCATTGTGTGAATATACCATAATTTATCCATTCATCCACTGATGGCACCTTGGTTGCTTCCATCTTTTGCTATTGTAAACAGTGCTGCAATGAACATGGGTGTGCAAATATCTGTTCATAGTTGGTAAATTTTTGAAAATCATTCCTGCCAACGTTCACTGAAGCAACAAAGTGGTCAAAAACTACTCCCACGGGAGGTCCCTAATCTATGAGGTTTCATGAGCCAGCTCTCTCAAACCTTCAAAGTAATTCTTATGCTATTTGAACTATTCAATACAGAAAAAATGAAAAGCATCTCCATTTAAAAAAAAAAAAAAAGCATAACCCTGATGTGGAGGAAGACAGCACAAGGCCAAAAAAAAAAAAATCCCAAACTAATCCCACTTGAATATAGATGCAAAAAGCCCAAAATAACCCATCTTGTTACCAAGTCAGGGTGGGTATATGATTTTCTCCAGCAGCACATCAGGTGCAGGCATGGGAAAAGCACATTCTTCCGGAGCTGAGGCTTTGACAGAAGGCTAGGACAGAATAATTGGGCAAGTAGAGGAGCTGAAGTGATAAAGTGATAAGGAAGAAGTGAAGAGAGGAGGTGGCTGAGAATTAGGAGGCTAAGTGGAAGTAAAGGTGACTGTCACTGCACACTACTAGTCAAGAACCTGAGAGACCATCACACTGTGGGGCTGATGTGGCATGTGGTCGTTGGAATCGACCAGGAGCACTAGAGACCCTGGGGTACAGGTGGGAGATGTGAGCAGCTAAGGAGACCGAAAATTAGGAGAGCTGATTTACAGAGAGGAATGCTCTGGAAGCCTCTGGAGTAGAAAGCTGAGCTGAGGAATTAGATCAGTATTAAGACGACGAGATCAGGAAACAAATGACTAGAGGGCTGGCGTCTTGGGCAAGGACCAAGGGTACACACATCCACTATATGTAATAAATTATTCAATCTCACCAAACAAAAAATTGTAAATGAAAACAAAGCCAAAGCATTTTGCATGTATCAACTGGCAAAGATAACAAGGTAAGAAAATACTCGGCACTGGAGAGAACACACACGTGTGCACAGAAATTAAGCTCCAAGACCTTTGACCCTGCCCCCCAGGTAAAAAATTATACAAAACAAAATGTCTACAAATAAGGGGTTGGTTGAATTAACTGTGATCCTCTCATAAAATAGAATATTACTCAGCTTTAAAAAATTAATACATAGGAATAGTTTCATTGATAGTGAAAGATTTATTCCTACCTCAAAAAGCCAACTCCACTGTGGGCAAGTCAATTCTAACTCACAGTGACCCTATAGGAGAGTAAAACTGTCCCATAGGGTTTCCAAGGCTGTAATCTTTAGGGAAGCAGACTGCCACATCTTTCTTCATCAGTGTAGCTGGTGGGCTCGAACTGCCAACCTTTTAGTTGGCAGCCGAGCACTTTAACCACTGTACCACCAGGCCTCCTTCATCAAAAAGCAGTTTTTAAAAATATTATATATATATATACATATACACACACACACACATTTGGAAACCCCGGTGGTGTAATGGTTAAGAGCTACAGCTAACTAAAAGGTCAGCAGTTCGAATCTACCAGGCGCTCCTCGGAAACTCTATGGGGCAGTTCTACTCTGTCCTTAAGGATCACTATGAGCCGGAATTGACTCAACGGCAAAAAGTTTGGTTTCTTTAATATACATATATTTGCACAGGTGTGGTGCAATGGATTACTTTTATATGGCCTTTCTCACCACCATTTTATAACTCTTACCAAATGATTGGGTGGGGCTATGAAAATAAGGTGCCTGTGGCTCACCAAGAGGACTGGACAGCTTCCTGATAATGCAAATAAGGTGCATGTCATCCTTAAAGTATATGGAACCCTAACAAGGGGATTGGTCAGTTTTACCGTTCCACTAGGCTTAAAATGAGCCATCCCAGAGCTGGAAAGGGGAGGACCTCACTACCACCAAGAAAGAAGAGCTAGGAGTGGAGCATGTCCATTGGACCTAGAATCCCTGTGCTGACAACCTCCTAGACCCAGGAGACAGAGAGAGCTGTAACTCTAGAGGCTGCGAAAAGTAGCGGCAGAGAAACAGCAGCAGCAGAGGCAGCAGAACCAGGAGACAGCTCAGTGGGCTTCCTGGCTTACAGAGCGAGAGAGAGCGGAGAGTGGGGTGCCTCCAGGCACCTGTCAGTGGAGCTAAAGAGCTTTGTAACACTTGCCCAAGTAGGGCAAAGGCTGGGCGCAGGGCCAAGGAACTTGGAGAGTCCTGCCTATGGACACAGCAGAGAAGCTGTCCTGACAGAAGAACTATATTCTGAGTCGTTCCTGATCCTAAATTGTAACCTGTTACTTCCCTAATGGAGCAGTGGTTAAGAGATTGGCTCCTAACCAAAAAGGTCGACAGTTCCAATCCACCAGCCACTCCTTGGAAACCCTATGGGCAGTTCTACTCTGTCCTGTAGGGTCCCTATGAATGAGAACTGACTTGATGGCAATGGGTTTAGTTTTGTGACTTCCCTAATAAACCCTATGAGATTGTCGATGAGTTTTGTGTGGCCACTACAGCAGAGAAGTAGAGTGCTGTGGGAGAGACATCTGGTATCAGAATTGGTAAAAAGGCTGGAGAGATGTGGTATGTCCAACCTCCGCCTCATATGATTGGCCTTGGGCTGTTGGTCTTGATGCTCCTTCCCCCTTCTGAAGTCAAAGGAGGTCAGATGCCTCCACTGCACCATTTTTACAACAAATATAGAAAAATGTGAAAACGTCTCTGCATGATCGAATTGAGTCATTTTTATCTTTTCTTACGTGCACTTTTTTTTCTACAACGAACTTTTAAAGCACGATAATAAAGAGGCTAAAATCATGTCACTATCCCGCATACAAACCTTTCAAATGCTCCCACGGCCTTCAGACTCCAGTCCAAATCCCATGGTACTCTAAGGCCCTTCCTGAAGGGTCCTGCCGTCTCTCCTCACCCCCGACTCAAATTTCACTCAGAGAGTTCCCTTAGGACCCACGCTTTCAGGTACGTCAGTTCTCTGCCCACCACGTACCCGCCCACCGCTCCCAAGGCCCAGCAGCAATGTCCCCCAACCCCTCCAGCCATAGCAGGGCTGCTGGCAGGCTGGCCCGGTTCCGGGGGGAGAGGGCCGCGCACGGAGAATCCGGAAGCCCCCAGTCCACCGCGTCACGGCGCCCCGAGCCTGCGCGTGGGGACCCGCAGGGAGCCACCGGCCCACGAGCAGCAGCTGGGCCGCAGCATCCGAGCGGCAGAGAAGCCTCTAGGCTCCAGGAAAGGAATCCCGGAAGACTGTCTCCAAGGCCGGACGGGATGGGGGTTCCCGGCGGGGCCCGCCCCAGCCTCACCTTGGAGCTGCTCACGAAGCGGACTTCCACCGTGCCCCGGGCCCGGCCCGCCACGCCCACGCAGAAAGAGAACACGTCGCACATGGAGGCCGCCATCTTGGGGGCGCAGGCGCCTCCGCCTCCTGACCCTTGACCCCGCCTCGACCCGGGAGGCCCCGCCCCTCCCTGGCACCAGCCCTGGCCCAAATGTCCCGCAGGCTAGGAGGGTTTGCGTTTCGACTTAGGTCCCTTTTGTCTTTATGTGTAAGGTTGATTGGTTCGTTGTGTGTAGCCGGGCATGCCTTTGTGCTTTTCTGCCCGTGCAGTTTTACGTCTGTCTTCGTGGCTAGTATCTCCCTCTATATCAGAGACTGTGTGTGCATGTATTGCTTTGATGTGTCTCTGTGTCCGAGTCCGTGGACCCTCAAGCTAAAGCTCACCCTGGGGCTTCCCGACCCCGCCCATCCATCCTATGAACCATTTGGCAGTGGGGCAAACAGCCCTATGAAAGGTCAAACTTAACTTTTGACTCTCAGAACTCTTCAGTGTCAGCCTGGGGGGTGGTGAAGGTCTGCATGGTGGACTTCAAGGGATCTGGGGGGAAAAAAAATAACCCGTTGCCTTCGAGTCAATTCCAACTCATAGAGACCCTGTAGGACAGAGTAGAACTGCCCTATAGAGTTTCCAAGATTCACCTGGTGGATTCAAACTGCTGACCTTTTGTTTAGCAGCTGTAGCACTTAACCACTACACCACCAGGGTTCCTGAAATTGTATGCAGAGTTGAGTGTGCACACTATCCTGAGAACAGCAGGGAAGAGGCCTGTTCTCTCATTCAGAATCCCCAAAACGCTGCAAACCACTGAGGTATAGCGTCTGTCCCCACAACCTGCCCTGGCCTGGCCACCACGACTTGTTATTGTTTCCTTGCCCCCCAATTGATTCTGTGCCCCTTGAGAAGGTACCTGTCTCAGCATCTACTGTGGTCTCATGGTGACATCTGGGGGTCAAGTGGAGCCCAGTAACTGCTGAATAGGTAACTGGTTATTTATTTACAAAGAGAGAAAAAAAAAAGTTGAACCAGTCATCTCTGGAAGAAGCAGGTGCAATTGGGTTCCTCTGATTAATAGAGTTGACTTTAAGTCCAGCATTAGGAAGGATTTCCCTGAAGGACAAGGACAGAGAAGCGTTCTTGAAGCTGGATTCCGGCTTCCCCTGAAGTATGCAACCTGGTATCCAGGAGAGGATGGTCCACTGCCTTGGGGCCAGATGGTACTTTGAAGGCCACCGCTCCCTGCCTTTCCTCTTCAGAATGGGCAACGCTGAGAGCAGCTGGGGACGATGCCCTCTCTTACCACTAGGTGGCAGGGCAGGCCTCCTTCCACCAGAGACTTGCCTCTTCACCTCTACCAGGAGGAGCCATTCCGGATTCTGCGTCAATACTCTAAACAGACTGGCCCAGAAGTGTGGAGCTCTGGAAATGCTGGTGGTGGGCCTCACAGAAGTCAGCTATCAGCCAGGCTTCTTAGGAAGAAAGCAAGCAGATTCCTTGGAAGGAATGGGATCCATGAGTCAGGGTCGTGAAAGGGGAAAAATAATGACCATCTTGTGAAAAGTTTATGATAAAATGCTAGCCTTGGCAAAGACAGTCAAATCTCTCCATTTTCTCTAATGATGGGGAGGGAGTCGAGGCAGTTAGCTGTAGGGTGACCAGGATAGCATGTTTGCTCAAAAAAGGCAGCGGGGCCTGAGCTGCTTCTAAGAGTGGTAACAGTCCAGGTAAAACAAGAAAACTTTAAAAAACTGAGTAGAAGGGAGCTAAATAGTCTGTCTTTGCCTCCTCCTTGCTCTTGACCCCACCAGCCCTGGTAGGAAAGAGTCTTCTATGCCCAAACACTGATTCAAGGAGGCCCCTTCCCCACAGTCAGGCCAGGAGAAGATGAATCCCTGAGGAGACAAGGGCTGGTGCAGCACGGGCACTCCCCCAGGTGAGGGTGGCCAAGAAAAGCCTCAACAGTGGCTGCACATTTAACACTGGGCCTGGCACATTTTTAGTGCTTCACAGACATCACCTCACCCACGTAAGGTATAAGTTATTAGCACATCCATTACAGAGAGAAAAAAGGCTCAGAAGTTCAGTAACGTGGCCAAGGACACAGAGCTGAAGGTCAGTGTCTGTGCCTCTGATGATTACGTTACTCCACCCTCCCAGGAATCTATTTAGAAAAGGGAGTCCTTTGACAGGTCAGATTCCTCTGGTGCCCTTTGGGTCTGGAAAGGCTCTTTGGTAAGTAAAATCCACATGTGAGCACGGAGGTCAAGTAGGTGCCCCAGGAAGAATGATCCCAGAGGGCCTGGGTAGAGGCTCTGGCCAGTCCTCAGCTGTCTATTCCTGACTCGGTGTCTTCACCCTGGGTCTTGGTGTCAGAGCTGCTGGAGGGCTCGTCCGGAGAGGCAGCTACAGCAGACGGGGCCGGCAGTTTCAGCTTTTGCTGCTTCTGATATTTGACCCTGCGGTTTTGGAACCAGACCCTCACCTGTAATTGGGGGCAGTGGGTAGAGATCAGAATGAGAGCAGCAATTCCTGCTGCTCCCCCACTCCTGGTATGCCCACCTCTCTCTGCCTGGCAAAAACTTGCTCGCTCTTCTAAAGGAAGCATCTCTCCAAAACACTCTTTCTGGTTATTCCAGTCACCATTCATTCATTCATTCACTATCTAATGAATGAGCTCCCACTATGTGACAGGCATGATCCTAGGTGATGGTGAGACAGTGGTAAGCAAGAGACAAATGGAGCTCACAGTCTGGTGGAGGAAGACTAATGCCAAACATGTATGCAAAGAACTATATAAACACAGATGAAGATAGGAACAGGGGGCTAGGTAGGAGGAATGCCCCTGAGGAACCAGCACTTAAGCCAAGGCTTAGAGAATGAGAGGTCAATCTGGTAGGGACAGAAAAGAGAACTTATAGGAAGACTATGAGGTAGAACCAAGCTTGGAGTGTTTGAGGACCAGAAAGGAGGGTAGCATGTCCAAAATCTGACCGTAAGAGGAAAGTGAAGGGACAGAAAGTGGGTGAGGTTAGCAGGAGTTAGATCACCAAGGACCTTGAAGGCCACAGGTGAGGAGAGTCAACCTTGAGGCTTTCTAAGTGAGATGTGACATAATCTTACTGACATTTCATGAGAACTGCATGTCTGGCTACAGTGTGAAGAATGGATTAAAGCAGAAGCAGGGAGACAGTTGGGACACTATTGCTGTAATCTAGTGAGAGCCGCAGGTGGTATGAACCAGGGCCAGTGGAGAGACATGAATAGCTTCCAGTTGCATTTTGGAGGTGGAGATGATAAGGCTTGCTGATGGACTGGAAGTGGGGGAGAAGAAAGAATGAAAGATGAGTGGGTTTTTGAGCAACTGTGTAGATGGTGGGATCATTTAGGAAGAAAGGACAGATTTGGGAAGGAGAAAAAAATCAAGAATTGAGGTTTAGGCTTATTAAGTTTGAAATGTCAGCCCAGGAGGCATCCAAGTGGAGACAATGTACAAGTCAGAAGAGAAAAGACAAATTTGGGACTTGTCAGCTTGTAGATAGTATTTAAAAACCATCTAGACAAGTCAGCTGGGAGAAGATGAGGTCAACTGGAAAGAGACTGTGAGGTCACAAAGTGAAAAAGTAGTCTGCAAAGGAGACAGAAATGGCCAAAGAGCTGGGAAGAAAACCAAGAGAACGTGGTGTCCCGAAGACAAGAGTGTGTTTCAATAGAATAAGGACCAGTCAACTGCACTGAGTGCTGGTGGGTTGAGAGTAAGAAAAGGAAAGTATCTATTGGCTTAGGCAACATGGAAGTCATTAGAGACCTTGATGAAAAGCTTTGATAGAACAGTAGGGAAAGAAGTTATATTGGAATGCGTTGGGACAGTAAACGGGACAGTGAAGGGGGAAAGTTTTTTTTTTTTAAATGAAATATATATATTTGATTTAATTTATTGTGCTTTAAGTGAAAGATTACAAATAAGTCAGTCTCTCATACAAAAACTTATACACACCTCGCTATGTACTCCTAGCTGCTCTCCCCCTAATGAGACAGCACACTCCTCCTCCTCTCTACCCTGTATTCCCCGTGTCCATTCAATCAACTCCTGTTCCCCTCTTCCTCCTCATCTCGCCTCTAGACAGGAGCTCCCCACATAGCTGAATGAGAAAACTTTTTGAGAAGTTTGCCTATGAAAGGAGCAGAGAAGTGGTACAATAGCTGTAGGACAATATGGGGGTCAAAGGAATATTTACTATTATTTTTTAATAGCTAGTCCCTTGAACATCTACTTAAATTTACTGTCTGCTCCTTATTTAGCATGTAAATATTATAAAGTTCTAGGGTAGCATCAGGATTAACTTTATGGGTTGTTCCCATAATGTAATTTCAAACGGGACTGTTTTTCTCATCATATAGGGAGTATGCCAGTGGTTAGGGCCTGTCTCCCCCAGTGGGCACAGAGGAGGAAGGCCCATGTTCTCCCGCTTCAGCCCTCACAGAAAGTAGTGCCTGTCCCCAGGTGCAGCCCAGGCCCAACCGGATCACTTGCTCCCACCTGGTTCTCCGTAAGATTGAGCCGGGCTGCCAGCTGGGCTCTCTTCTTCCCCACCAGATTGTGCTGCTTTGAAAACACTTTCTCCAGCTCTACCAGTTGCTCCAAGTTAAACATAGTTCTAACCCTTTTTTGTTGATCAGTGTCATAAAGATCCTCAGCTGGGGACCAGTCTGGGTGATCCCAGAGGCCTAGGCAGTGAGTCAGCTCCAAGCCTGAAGAGCAAGCATCAGAAGGGGAGGTTAGCCCGAACCCACCCATCCACCCACTTTGGAAGAAAGAGAATAAGCACACAGTTCCACTGCCCTGCCTTCCCCTTGGCCAGGTAACGCAGCAAGAAGGCAGAGTGGGGAGGGACTGGACAGACATAACAGAAAACAAATCAGTGAGAAAGAAGGGACAATGCCAACAACTACTTCTTCCACTGCTCTCTGCTGAGTGGCTTAACCTCTGGCCGCCCCTCTCTGCCAAACCTCTGTGTCTCCTTGCCCTTGCTCTCCTTCCCATGGCTATTTCAGGAAACTCCATGGGATGAGCAGAGAAGGGACCTCCAGGGGTTCACCTTGTTCATTCAGTAAATACTTTTTAGAATGCCAACTATTTGTCAGGCGTGGCTCCAGGACAAAACAGAAAATCTCTGTCTTCATGGATGTTATAGATTGAATTGTGCCCCCCAAAAAACATGTGTTGAAATTCTAACCCCTGTACCTATAAATAAGGAACCCTGGTGCTGCAGTGGTTAAGGGCTGGCCGCTAATTGAAAGATCAGCGGTTGGAATCCACCAGGCGCTCTGCGGGAGAAAGATGTGGCAGTCTACTTCAGTATAAGATTATAGCCTTCAAAACCCTATGGGGTAGTTCTTTCCTGTCCTACAGGGTCGCTATTCAGAATCAGCTGGATGGCAATGGGTTTAGCAACCTCCCTGAAGAGCACCACCCGTGGCATCCGCTTCTCCCCATAGAGACCGGGCCCTGGGTTGGGACAAGAGCTGCCTGGGGGAACAGTCTGCGCTACCAAGCGTTATCCAAAGGGGATGTGGTAGGGGGTCAAGGCACTCTGTACAAATCCCTCCTCAAGGTGAGCGGGGACCGAGAACAAGACTGAGTACTCCTGCAGCCCCACCGCTGGCTGTGCCAGTTTTCCCAGACGCTCACTAGTGCACCCGCCTCGCTGCTCTGCACACGCCCACCCCTTCCACCCGCTTAGCAGAATGCTGGAGGAGCCACGCGCCGGGGTCTGGTCTCAGCTAGTCCTTCTCTCCGGCCTCAGTTTCAACTTTAAGGTCAAGTGCCGTAGGGATCCTACCCACCCCAAGCGTTTGTGACCACTGTCGCGGCCTCCACTCTTCTCTCCCTCTCCCCATTTCTCTGGAGGCGGGCACCCGGGCACCCCGGCACCCCGTACCTGTGACGCCGAGGCCTGGGAGGATGCAGAAGTGAGCCGCGCGCAGCCCCAGCACTGAGGGCTGGGAAGACAACGGGTAGAGACCCACGCCCAGGTAGGCGGGCAGCCAGGTCGCCGGGCACGCCCAGGGCAGAACCGGGCCCGGGGGCCGGGAGGGAGCGGGCCAGAGACTCGGGGCTGCATAGGCGGCGACTGACAACCCGGAGGCGGCCGGTGCGCCGGGATCGGGCCTACCCAGGATGGCCTCGACGGAGAAGGGGGACTCGAGGCGGCCGGGGCCGCTCCGTGCGCGCCCGGCATCCGCACGCAGGGGCGTGCCTGGGCCTGCGGGGCGACTCTGGGGATTCCGGGTCGGGGGCGCGGGAGAGCCGCCAGTGGGCGGAGGCTGGACCTGTGAGCCGGGGGGAGTCGGCGGCCGGCAGCGGCGCGGCCCGGGGCTGGCCATGGCACAGGGAAGGAAGCCCGAGAGGCGAGCGTGAAGGCCCTGCAAAACCGACAGAGAATCGCGGGCGGACGATGGCTCCAGCGGTCGGCGCCGGCTCTTAAACTTGGCGGGGCGGGGAATGGCGGGGCGGAGCCCGGTGCGCGCCACGGGAGTCCCGGCTGCTCCGACGTCGGGGCGCGCTCGGAAGCCGGAGGCTGCGCCACACCCTCGACGAGGCAAGTTGGGAGGGAGAGCCAAGGAGTGTACTCTCCCTCCGCGTTTGAAAATGTTCACCCTGGTGCGATCGGGAAAAGAGTCCTGCGCTCGCAACCGCTCGGTGGGAGATCTTGGGCGAGCCTCCCAGACATTAGGCATCGTATTTGCCCCTCGTAATGGGAGCTTTTTTTTTTTTTTTAATGGGAGCAGTGTTCCCCTTCTTGTCTGGGCTCGGTCGGGACAGAGTTGTGATCTAGGGTCTATTTATCCGTGTCGCCTTCGAAATAGTAGCCCCGGGCACAGTAAAAAGTGAATTTCTGACCCTGTCCCTAGCAGCCAGTTTCCCTGCCTGGAGACACCAATGTGGTTACCAATTTCTTTTCGATCTTTCTCGGGACTTTCTGCATCCACATCACCTAAGGCCCCACTAGAAGGATCTTTCCTGTATCCAAAAAGGTAGAAGGGAAAAAATTAATAAGAAGGGTTTTTATTTATAAAATCTGTAGAGTATTGTAACGAGTTCTGAATTAAGAAATACTAATTCATTGTCACTGCAGAGGAATTGACGGTCTACAAAATTCCTTGTGTTATGTGGGCATTGGACAGGTATTTGTATCCCCAGTTTACAGATGGATAATGGGTACTTATAAGATGTTGTCCTCGGTAACAAAAAAAGTTACTGTTTGTATTTTCTAACCAGTAAAGTGGATAATAATAGTACTTACTTCATCAATTGCTGTGAGGATTAAATGAGCAGACTTGGCCTGGTGCACAGTGGGTGCCATGCTGTGATTGTGGGGCTCAGACGGACCCCTGACTCCCAAGCTCTCATCGCGCTGTGTCTCCCCATATCAATGTCTAATATTGACTAGCTACCCAAACAGCTTGAAGATGGTTTTGTGTCATTTCAATAGGCAACAGCTATTTCAGACACAAACACGTCCCTCTGCTTCAACAGGTAGGGACGGAAGAACCTTGCTAGGGTGGGCAGCTGCTGGATCCACCTCCTTCCGCCTTCAGCAAACACTGCCCTCTTTCTGAGCAGCCTCCCAGCCTGGAGCATGAGATTGTCAGCGGATGAAATGAGCAGCTGGAGGCCAGACTGGCACCAGGTCTAAGTGTACTGTGTTCTGGGAAGGGGGTGCTGGGTTACAGAAGAGGGAAAGCAAATGGGCACACTGGGACCGGGCTTGGATGGGATGCAAACTCAGAAGGGGACGCTTCCTAGTCTGAGGTCAGACCCACTGGGAGTTGGGGGGTTGGATGAAAGTTCTAGAGACGTTCCCTCCCCACCAATGACTCTCAAATCCAGTACACACCACTCTGCTTTTCAGCGTATTTCTTTTCAGCTTTTCCTTGGAGAGGTACCCCCAGGACCTGCCCAGATTGGAGTGCCAAGGCACCAACAGCTCACCTCTCTAGGAGGGATGGGGGAATCATCCATTTCATACCCATAAAGACAACAGCTTGTGCTGCTGAGGGCAGTGGGGCATAGTCACTGAAAATGGGGATTTTGCAGATAGAGCAGACCAAATGCGCGGCTCCTGTCAGGAGGCAGGATGAGAAGGCAGCAAGGGACAGGAACTTGTTGAATGGACACAGGGAACCCACGGTGGAAAGGGGGAGTATGCTGTCACATTGCAGGGATTGCAACTAATGTCACAAAACAATATGTGTATAAATTTTTGTATGAGAAATTAACTTGACCTGTAAACTTTCACCTAAAGACAGTAAAAAAAGAAAATGTGGATTTTGGAGTTGGACAGACCTGGCTTCAAATCCCAGCTTTGTCACTGAACACTTCTATGACCTCAGATATGTAGTTTATTCACTCTAAACCCCAATTTTCTGTAAATTGGGAATGTTCTCTTAGGTGGCAAAATAATAGTTATCTGATGGGATTGTGACAAGAATTAAATGAGATGTTTTTAGCTACGTCTCCTACAAAGAAAGTAAACCAGAACTCACTGCCGAGAGTTGTTGACTCAATTCTGACTCAGCGACCTTATAAGACAGAGTAAAATTGCCCCATGGGTTTTCCAAGGCTATAATCTTTACCAAAACAGACTGCCACATCTTCCTCTTAAAGAAAGCAAACTACTCAATAAGGGCTAACCATTATGAGGAAAGGGAGGAGCCTGGGTGGTGCAGTGGTTAAGAGCTTGGCTGCTAACCAAAGGTCAGCAGTTGGAATCCACCAGCCTCTCCTTGGAAACTCTATGGTGCAGTTCTACTCTGTCCTTTAGGATCACTAACAAGTTTTTGTGGGGAGAAGGAGGCTGATAATAGTGGATGAGCTGGGCTAAGCTTCTTAAAGGTGTGCAGTGAGAGAAAGAATGGAGCCAGATTTATAGGACCTAGTTAGTACCTGATCTATGTCAACGAGAACCTCAACAGGTTAATCTGGCAGCAGCATGCACCCTGGAATCAAGGGGAGGCAACAAAGAGCAAGACAAAACTTGTAACATGGAAGGCTTATGAACGTTTTGATAAGACTATTTGTGCTGATTTTTAGGTTAAAAAAAATTATGGTCATGGTGTCTGTAGGGCTGAATTTTCAGTACATAATTCAGTATATTTCCATACATAATTACCTATTATCTGTGGTTTCACTTATTTACCCATCAGACTGTAAATTTTTGAGGGCAGGCAGTAATATCCTTATTTTCATGTAAGTAAATAGAATCAGAGAGGTTAACAGACTGCATAGATTCAAATTTCCTAGTTATGTGACCTTAAGCAAATTTGGCTTTAATTTGCATTTCCCTTAATGCTTTCATGTTGAATATCTTTTCATATGCTCATCACCACTTAGATGTCCTATTTTGTGTGAAGTGTCTGTTCCAGTGTTTTGCTTATCTTTGTGTTGGATTGCTATCTTTTTCTTATTTATAAGAAAAAGCTTTTTTTTTTTTTTCGCCATATGTATAGGTAGATATAGCTATTTTGGATTTAAATCCTTTGTTACAATATATCTAGAAGCAAAGATCTTCTACTCTGTGGCCTGCCTTTTCATTCTCTTAATTTTTTTTAATATTGTTGTAAATATGTAACAAAATTTTTGCCATTTCAACATTTTTATGTGTAAAATTCAGTGACATTAATTACTTTCATCATGTTGTACATCCATCACCACCATTATCTGTTTCTAAATTCTTAATTTGTTCTCTAAATTTTATTTTATTGTTGTTGTTGCAAATGCACACAGCAAAACATACACCAATTAACAGTTTCTACATGTACAATTTAGTGACATTGATTACATTCTTCAAGTTGTGCAACCATCCTCACCCTCCTTTTTGAGTTGTTCCTCCCTCACTGACCTACACTTGCCGCCCCCCAAGGTTCCTATCTAATCTTTCAAGTTGCTGTTGTCAATTTGATCCCATATAGATAGTTCTTAAAAGAGCATACTGCTCAAAGCAGACCTTTTTTAATAGTTAAACTAAACTATTATTTGGTTTTAAGATGACTTCAGGGGATATTTTTGGTTTAAGGTCTAAAGATTATCTCAAAACTATAGTTTTAGGAGTATATCCACCCTCCATGGCTCCAGAATGTCTGGAGTCCATGAGAATTTGAAATCCTGTTCTGCATGTTCCCCGTTTTGATCAGAATTCTATGGATTCTTTGATCAAAATGTTCAGTAATAGGCACCATCTAGTTCTTTTGGTCTCGTCGCAAAGTAGGCAGTTATTCATTGAGGCAATTAGCCACACATTCCATATCCTCCTCCTATTCTTGACTCTACTTCTTTCTCTGTTGCTTCAGGTGAACAGAGGCCAATTATTGTGTCTTAATAGTTTTTTGATGACAAAATTCCTAATTTTAGTAAATTTTAATGACCTGCTTTTGTGTCCTTTTAAAGAAATCTTTGCCTGCCCCAAGTCATGAATATAACCAAAAGTAATTTTTTAATTCTTTGTTATTTTACATTTAGGTCTGGAATTTATTTTTGGATGAGTCAAAATCTGAAGCCATAAAGGAAAATATTGGTTTAAATACACAAAATTTTGAAAATTAAGCATACCAAAAATGAAACAAAACTAATAATAGACTTAAAAAAAGACTTTTGAGTTGGAACAGTACGTGAACTAGATACTTTATAGAAGTTATTCAAATAGCCTAAAAGTATATGAAAGATGTTCAACCTTGAATTATCTGCGAAGTACAAATTAAAATCACAATGTGATACTACTACAACCCACCAAAAGGACTATATATATATTTTTTTTAATAATTTTTATTGTGCTTTAAGTGAAAGTTTACAAATCAAGTCAGTCTCACATGTAAACTTATATACACCTTACTACATACTCCCATTTGCTCTCCCCCTAATGAGTCAGCCTGCTCCCTCCTTCCAGTCTCTCCTTTCATGACCATTTTGCCAGTTTATAACACCTTCTACCCTCCCATCTCCCTTCTAGACAGGAGATGCCAACATAGTCTCAAGTGTACACCTGATGCAAGTAGCTCACTCCTCATCAGCATCTCTAACCATTAAGTCTGGTCTTTTTATGAGAATTTGGGGTCTGCATCCCACTGTTCTCCTGCTAGGACTGTATTTTTAAAATATAGAAAATACCGAGTGTTGGTGAAAATATGGAGCAACTGGAACTCTTATCCACTGAACATGGAAGTATAAGTTCATGCAAACACTTTAGAATACTGGCTGTTGGTATTTACTAAAGCTGAACATATGCATACCCAAATGATGCAGCATGTCCTCTCTTAAACATATGCCAAAAAAAATATGTATATATGTTTACCAAGAGACATGTTCAAGAACGTTCATAGCAGCATTATTTGTAATAGCCCCAAATTGGGAGCTATGCAAATGTCTACCAACAGTAGGATAGATAAAGTGTGATATATTCATAAATGGGTTATTATATGGCAATGAGAATGAATGAATTACAATTACAAGCAACAATGTGGGTGAATCTCATGAACATAAAGTAGAGAAAAAGAAGCCAGGCACAAAAGAATACATACTATATTATTCCATTTATATGAAATTTTAAAACACGCAAAACTGTCTGTACTGAAGTCGGATAATGGTTACCTGTGGTGGGGAGGGGTTAATGACTACAGGGGGCATGCACATCTTACTTTAATAGAAAGTGTTTTTTTTTTTTTTTTTTTCAAAGAGGGCATTGGATGAAACCTTTTGGTCCACCCTGGTCCTCTTTTAAATACAGAGCAATAATAGGTAAAATATTAACAGAGAAATCTCAAAAGACAAAGCTAGGCTCCAAAGTGACCTAAACATTTCTGTAGACCAAAAGTGGAACAGAAATTGAAAGCAGAGGGGTTTCTGAAGCCTTGGGACTGCTGGGCTCTGGATCTGGAATCATGCAGCAACAACTGGGACTTTGGTTCCTGGGAGTTGATGGGCTTGTCTTAGAAACCTGGTGCTCGTCATGTGAAGCTGGGGTAGTAGGGAGAGGCTCCTCTGCTTTTGAAAGGAGGTTGAAGAAATCTTCTGGCAACTTTTGCTTGGAGAGGAGCCCGATTATATAAAAATAAAGTCTAGCCCCAGGACAGGAAATAAACCAAGCTTCCACCAGCTTACAGGCTGAGACTCCTCTAAATACTCTTAGTATTGGCCGAAGGCTAACCATCATAAGACCCAGATCTGAGCTAGAGTCTGGAAAGGTGGAGGCAACTTTAAAAATTCTAGGCAGAGAGGAGTAATAGAAGAGACAGAAAACTCCTTTCATGCAGAGTTCTGAAATGGACCCTAATATAGATTGGAATTTTTAATGCAATTAAAATGGGCTTGTGAAATAAAGTTCTAAAACACACATAAAAGCCTAATTCTAGGATAGACAGACGATCAACAAGAGGAGGATGAGCCGAGTGAAATAAGTCAGTCATAAAAGGATAAATATTGTATGAGACCACTACTGTAAATAATCATGGAAAGGTTTACATACAAAAAGAAACAATCTTTGATGGTTACAAGGGAGGGGATGGGTAGGGGTGGAAGACAATAGATAAGTGGAAACTTTGGTGAAGAGTAAGATAGTACACAATACTGGGAAAGCCAGCTCAACCTTGGACAAGGCAAGGTCATGGTAGCTCCATAAAAATACATCCAAACTCCCTGAGGGACTGAATTGCTGGGCTGAGGGCTGTGGGGACCATGAAGTCAGGGACTATCTAGCTCAATTGGCATAACATAGTTTATAAAGAATATGTCCTACATTCTACTTTGGTGAGTAGTGTCTGAGGTCTTAAAAGCTTGTGACCGGCCATCTAGGATACTCCACTGGTCTCACCCCTTCGGGAGCAAGGAAGAATGAAGAAAACTAAAGACAGTCCAAAGGACTAATGGACCACATCTACCACGGCCTCCACCAGACCAAATCCACTACAAGATGGTGGCCACCTACCACCACTGACTGCTCTCACAGGGGTCACAATAGAGGGTCCTGGACAGAGCTGGAGAAAAATGTAGAGCAAAATTCTAACTCAAAAAGAAATACCAGACTTGCTGGCCTGACAGAGACTGGAGAAACCCTGAGGATATGGCCCCCAAACACCCTTTCAGCTCAGGAATGAGGCCACTCCTGAGGTTCACCCTTCAGCCAAAGATTGAAAAGGCCCATGGAACAAAACAAGAATAAAGAGGTCCACCAGCCCTGGGGCAGGCACTGGAAGGCAGGAGCGAACAGGAAATCTGGTAATATGGAACCCAGGTTTTCGAAGGGAGAGTATTGACATGTCGTGGGGTTGTTGACCAATGTCATAGAACACTGTGTGCACTAACTAATGAGAAACTAGTTCTATAAACCTTCATCCAAAGCAGAATGAAAAAAAAAAAAAAGAGGAGGATGAATTCACTCTAGATGAAATGAATCTTATAAAACAGTCCGGTAAAGACTTTAATTGTTTATGTTGTCCAAGAAGATAAATGAAAGCTAATATCCATAGGAAAATAAAATAAATTATAAAACAAAACCAAGAAGAAATGAACTAAGAAAATATAAAAATAACCAATATGGTTATTCAAGTGGATGCACATGTCAAAAGTTACAGGGCTGTACATCTAGAAAGATAGAAAAATTGTACATAAATTATACCTTAATAAATCTTACTTAAAATAACAAATTAGAAATGTTTGGGGATGGGGTAGATACTGAAATAAAAAGAAAATGAAATGAATGCTCCCAAAAAAGCAACAGAGTGACAAAAAGATTTTTAAAAGATGTGATAAGCCAATCAGTTAAGGGACGGAAGGTCAGATGGAAGGGCTCCAACACGCATTCAACAGGAGCTCTGGAAGGAATGGCAGAGACATGGGGCCTTGGTTTGAAAATGCACACAGAGTTAATAAAAATAAACCCACACCTAGATAAAAACATTAAGGATAAATGGAAAATCTTAAAAGCTACCAGAAATAAAAAGATTTTCTTTAAAGGAACAACAATTACACTGACAACAGAATTAAAATAAGCTGGGGGTGAACGAAGGGGCCTTGGCGGTGCAGTGGTTAAACCACTTGGCTGCCAACCGAAAGGTTGGAGGTTCGAACCTACCAGCTACTCTGTGGCACTGTGGGGCAGCTCTACTCTGTCGCATAAGATCTCTAGGAGTGGAAATTGACTGGATAGCAATGAGTTTGCCATTAGGGGTGGATGAGAGTAGAAACCAAACAAGAATGACCATGAGTTGAAAATTGTTGAGGCTGGCTGATAAGTACATGGGGCTTCATTATAGTATTCTTTCTGCTTTTGTTTATATCTAAAAACTTTTATAGTAAAAAGTGACAGTAAGAATAAGGACTGGAGATAAATGAGTTGTGTTTAACTTAAGAAGGTAGAAAAAAGAGCAGGGGAAAGTTAAAGAAAAGATTATAAGGAAAGAAAAAGATACAAATAAGAACATTAGATAATGTAATACAAAAAATATATAGTTGAGAGAATCAATAAACTCCAAAAGAGTACTTTGGAAAAGATAATAGGATTAACAAATCTCTATCAAGACTGACCAAGAGTAAAAACGGCAAAGGCCTAAATAATAATATTATGGATGATGATGAGGCAAGACCAGAGATGAAATAGAGATTATTCCATCATAAGAGAATATTGTGAATAAAATTGTCAATACATTTGAAAACTTACATGAAATGGGTAATTTTCTAGAAAATTATAAATTGTCACAATTAACCTCAGAAAAAATAGAAAACCGTATCACTGATCATTCAGTGATAATCAAAATTTTATGAACCACATTCCCTTTTCCCCCCAAAAGATATCCAGTCTCAACAGTTTTATAGGCAATTTTTTTCCAAATCTTCATGAAGCCGATAATCCTGATTGTATACTGTTTCAGGGAGTTGCAAAGAGGGACAGCTGCCCAAATCGTTACATGAGGCAAGTCTAGCCTTAACATCCAAACCAGGAAAAAAGAGTATAAAAGAAAAAAAAAAAAGATTGAAATGAATTATCCTTGTGAACAAAGCTGCTAAAAGGCTAAATAAAATATTAGCAAATCAAAGCAGCTTATACAAAACAATAGTCATGATCAAATAGCGCTTGTTATAGGAATGTGAAAAAGGTCAATATCATAAAATCTGTTCAGGTGTATACCATATTAAAGATTAAAGAAAAAATATATAACCATTTTAATAGATGGAGAAGAAAACATTTGATCAAATTCTACAATCATTTTTAAAAATATAAACTTTTAGCAAACTAAAGGGTGAAAGTAGTCATCAAAGTAGCACTCCATATTAACAGATTAAAGAAAAAATAGCCTTAGTAGATGCAGAAAAAAGAATTGGTAAAATTCAACATTCATTTAAAAAGTATACCTTTTACCAAAGTAAAGGGTAGTCATTAAAAACATACAAGCATCATATTTAATATGAGAATTTAGGACCAGCCCTAGTTAAAATCAGGAAAAAGACATGTACATTCATTGTCATAGTGTTTATTTGTCATTGTGCTGGTGATGCTAGGAAACACAATAAGACACAAAAATAAAGATATATAAGAATTGGAAAGAAGAAAAGAAAACTGTCCTAATTTATAGGCAACATGATTGTCTAGAGAAAAAATTCAAGCAAATCTGCGGAAAAACTATGAGAACTAATGGGAAAATTTAGTAAGGTTGCTGGATACAACATCAATATATAAAAATCAGTAGTGGCCAGTAAACATAATAGACAAATAGATCCCATTCATAACTGCAACAGAAACTATAACATACATAGGAATAAACTTAAAAAAAAAAAACTTAAAAGGTGTGTGAAATATTTCAAGAGAAAATTAGAAAACATTATTGAGGGACATAAAATAAGACCTAAAGACTCAGTATCATAGATGGCAATTCTTCCCATATTAATCTAAAAATTAAATGCAATTACAATTTTATAAATTTCAGTCTAATTGTGGAACTGGACAAGTGGATTCAAAACCTATAGAGTAAAGCTCCAGGAATCTCCAAGATCATCTGAATAAGATGACCAAGGTGAAGGAACTTGCTGTACCTGAAATCAACACTTCTTATAAAGCTATGGAAACCCTGGTGGTGTAGCGGTTAAGTGATACGGCTGCTAACCAAGAGGTGAGCAGTTCGAATGTGCCAGGAGCTCCTTGGAAACTCTACAGGGCAGTTCTACTCTGTCCTATAGGGTCGCTGTGAGTCGGGATCGACTCGACGGCAGTGGCTTTGGTTTTTGGTATAAAGCTAAAGTAATAAAGATGGTGTGATAGCAGCAGAGGGTGAAACAAATGGAACAGAATGGAATAAACTGACCGAGGCACATATGGAAACCTAAGGTATGACTGAGGAGGCACAGTGCATCAGTGGAAGATAAAGGACTCCCCCAAAATGTAACCAAATTAATTGATTATGCATATGGGAAAAGAAAAAGTAGATTACTACCTTACAGCATACACAAAAATAAATTATAACGGGTGCTATGGATTGAATTATGTCCCCCCAAAATGTGTGTTAACTTGGCTAGGCTATGACTCCCAGTATTGTGTGATTGTCCACCATTTTGTCATCTGATGTGATTTTCCTTTGTGTTGTAAATCCTACCTCTATGATGTTAATGAGGCAGGATTAGAGGTGGTTATGTTAATGACGGGAGCCCTGGTGACACAGTGGTTAAAAGAATGGCTGCTAACCATAAGGTAGGCAGATCGAATCCACCAGCTGCTCTTTGGAAACCCTATCTGGCAGTTCTACTCTATCCTAGAGGGTGGCTATGAGTCGGAATTGACTCGATGTCAACCTTTTAATTTTTTTTTATGTTAATGAGTCAGGACTGAATTTACAAGATTAGCTTGTATCTTGAGTCAATCTCTTTTGAGATGTAAAAGAGAGAAGCAAGCAGAGAAACAGGGGAACCTCATGTCACTAAGAAGGTAGTGCCAGGGGCAGAGTGAGTATTTTGGACCCGGCAACCCTGCACTGAGAAGCTCCTAGACCAAGGGAAGATTGATGAAAAGGACCTTCCTCCAGAGCCAACAAAGAGAGAGAAAGACTTTCCCTGGAGCTGGCACTGTGAATTTGGAGTTGTAGCTTCCTAAACTGTCAGAGAATAAATTTCTCTTTGTTAAAGACATATGCTTATGGTATTTCTGTTATCACAGCACTAGATAACTAAGACAATGGGTTTGAAAACCTAAATGTAAAAAGCAAAATTTCAATTTTTTTGGAGGAAATGTAGAATAGCTTTATGACTTCATAAAGCTATGAAGGAACCCCCCCCCCCAAAAAAAAAACCCATTGCCATCCAGTTGATTCTGACTCATAGCAACCCTGTATGAAGGAAAGGGAAAGGAAAAAAATTCTTAAATACGCAGAACACATCATCAAGATTGCTGCATTCAAATTTAAAACATAATAAACAAAGAAAATAGATGAACCACAAACTGGGAGAAGATATTTATAACGCACAGAGTTGACAGGGTTTGAACAAAGAAGCAGAGCCACTAGGGATTACATGGAATAGGGAATTTATTATGAAATTTTTACTTTACACAATTATGGGAGCTGGTTAAACAGTTTATGTACAGCTGTTGCTTGTACATCTGGTGCTGAGACCTGAAGCCAGCAGGACAGGCAATGAGGAAGAAAAGATGGACATGAAGTGGGAGAGACAAGGACAACATGAACCTTTGACAAAAGCTGGAACTCACAAGGATAAATGGGAACTCATTTGGGTCTCTCACTACTTCCAAGCCTCCAGCTTCAATGATGCAAGTGACCTGTAGGATAATCTGATGCCCTTCGTCCCAGGGTTAAAATCATACCTAGCCCAGGAGTCAGAGAAGCTGAAGGAAGAGCTGTAAGAGCTGTGAACCTGGATGCTGCCTCACACCAATAAAGTGAGTTAATACGTCCACAACAATGTACTTGGGCTGTAATAACACCTGGAACACCCCTTTTTCACCATACTTAACTTTCAAATAAAGACTATAGCAAATTAGTGATTCTGCTAACATAATGCTAACATGATTCACTCACACAATGAAAACATATCAGATCAATTGATTATCCATATGGAAAGAGAAAAATATATTCCTAACCCTCCCATTCTCTACCAAGGAGGATACAAAGTCCTTTTATTCATCCTGCACCCTGAAGGACATTACCCAAGCCCTGCATTGTAATTTAGTCTTCAAAAGGCCATTCTACTGTTCTTTCAGGCCATCTGCTTCAGGGTGATGAGGAACATGGTGAGACCAGTGAATTCTATGAGCCTGTGCCCATCGTGGGTTTCATTTGCTATAAAATAAGTTCTTTTGTCAGAAGCAATGCTGTGTGGAATGCCATGACAGTAAATAAGACAGGATTATGATGATACGATGGGCAGGAAAGACAAATCTGTATCAGAGTAAATGGATATTCTAGTGAGAACAAACCAGTGCCCTGTCCTATGTAATCAACCTGTCACCAGATCACTGATTCATTGCTGAAGAATGTTACCATATCAAGGGATCAGTGTTGGTCTCCGCTGCTGGCAGGTTGGGCACTCAACAGTGACTATAGCCAGACTGGCTTTGATGAATGGGAATCCATATTACTAAACCCATGTATACCCTCCATCCCTCCCATGATGGCCACATTTTTCACGAGTCTGTCTTAGGCTGGATCCTCTAGAGAAGCAAAACCAATAAAGTGTATAAATATATATATAGAGAGAGATTTATATCAAAGATACAGCACAGGGGATTGTAGAGGCTGGAATGTCCCAAGTCTGTGGATTAGGATAGAGGCTTCTCCCTATTCATGTAGCTGAAGGGGCTGGCGAACCCAAGATCAGGAGATTGGAAAGCAGGGTTCTTGCTCACAGGCTGTAAATATCAACAAATTCCATGACTGGCAGTCAAGTCCACAAGGCTTCTCCTGATTCACACAGCTGCAGAGGCTGGCAAGTCCAAGATCAAGTAAGCTGATAGCTCAAGTTCCAAAAACTGGAGGTCAAACGAACAGGGGGCAGCCACAGGATCCAGAGCGAGCAAAAAAAACAGAAATTCTACTTATATTCGGATGCAGGCTGCACCTCCAAGGAAACTCCCTTTAAACTGATTGTCCACTCACCATAGAATCCATCATGGGAGTGATCACATATAAACACTGAGAATCATGGCCCAGCCAGTTTGACACACAGTCTTAACCATTACAAACCCATTATGGTAAATATACCTATTTTGTCTTTGGGGATTAAGTACCACCAGCTGGCCCCTGCCAACCTGGCATCCCATCATCCCCATTGAATTTGGGGAGTCCAGTTCAATGGCATAAGTTCTCATAGTCATTTCTGGCCTACAGAAAATATACATCACTGAGGTCTTCAAAGATGGCCGAGTCCCTTCACAAATATGTTTCTCACAGGCTTGGTGAAGAGAGTATCCTCTGGACCTTCCTGGGCACATATTTAGATGGCAGGCAAACAGGTCTTATATGATAAATCTATTCTAGCATTCCAATCTCTCTCAGCCTTTGTATACCTTTTTCTGCAGTATACCAATATTTCAATCAACCAACCAAAGTGCTAGAGCCACTGAAGGTAATACATTGAGTCAGGAATCTCTGCTTAGTGAATGCTTATAAACAAATCCAGCCTAATTCAACTTTGTATTCCTGATGCCACATCTTCAGGTTCATTTACACACAATTCCCTGGGTTTTTGCCAATATAAACTGGCAGAATCATGCAATTGTTTTGGTGTGTATTGCACCTCCTTGTGGGTCAAACTTTGTACCTCACCCTCTGGAGCCTGCTTGGACTTGAGCCTAGAAACAATGAAAGGTGATGGAAGTAGGTCCTGAGAAGAATCAAGGCTACCACCTCAGGGAAGGTGATTACAGGTTCTTCAGTCAAAGAAAGTCTAACTTCCTCAGATGGGGTGGAAGGGATTGTTCTCTGGAAAAGAGGGTTCAGCCAGATTTAAGGACTCAAGATCCTCAGATTTATTGGAATCTGCGCATATATGTTTCTATTCCAATTTTCAAGGTCCCATTCCTTCCCAATTAATGACCTAACTTTAACAGAAGACACCTGTGAGGTTGAGACTATAATTTGCCCCATAGGACACCCATAGAAACTTTCAGGTCCCTTACATGGACCTTGAGATGGGAATTTAAAGCCCTGATTCATCATACTTTTTCCCCTAAGTTCTTCAGGGCACTTGGAAACCACTCCCATTTCCTTTATAAAACCCCTTATGGAAACTCTGGTGGCTTAGTGGTTAAGAGCTATGGCTGCTAACCAAAAGATCAGCAGCTCGAATCCGCCAGGTTCTCCTTGGAAACTCTGTGGGGCAGTTCCGCTCTGTTCTATAGGGTTGCTATGAGTCAGAATCGACTTGATGGCAATGGGTTTTATTCCCATTATACTTGTATGTCCAAGCAAATATTTGGTCAATCAAGACCATGACTTCTATAGGCACTTGGTTACAGTGGTATACAGGTATAATATCAGTAACTTTTTCCATTGCATGCCATGGAATACCAGTGACCTCTTTACTCTGGAAAAAGGGTCATTCATGCCTTGAAGTGTACTCAGACCACAGAATCAATTCTGGACAACCCAGACCCAACTCAGAGAACCTATCCCTAAGGTTCTGTTCCTCTGGAACCACATCTGGTAGCAAATTCTGTATCCTCAGTGTCCAGAGAAGCAGACCACTAGGAGTGGTGCAGAATAAGAAATTTGTTATGGAAATTTGACCTTACACAGTGTGTAAAGGTGAGGCTGTTACTTCTTTGTCTGGTGCTGAGATCTGAAGTTACAGGGCAAACAGTGGGGGAAGGAAAGGTGGGTGTAAATGGGGGAGCAGAGACAAACCAGAACCAGGAGGAAGGGCAAAGATGAACTGGAACGTACTTCAGCCATGCATCAGTTCCAAGCCCCTTATTTTGATGATGCTGGTAACATGCAAGAAAACCTGGTGTCCTTCATCCCGGAACTAGCCGAGGAGTTGGGGAAAATGAAGAGGTGGTCTGGTGGGAACTGAATCAGCTGTGTACCCAACTCCTCTCATCACTAAGAGACTCTCCCACCCCCTTTTCTGAACCCATTCATATACAGGCAAACTGTTTAGAGAGGGAGGGGAAAAAGTGGTGGTACTAGAGATTGCTAATATGTACTGATCACTTAAGCTTTGCACTTGGGTTATCTCATTTAAGTAGAGAACAAGTTTCTTTCTTGGACTGAGGAAGAAGCATAGCTCTAGAGGGGAATGTTTTGAGCCCTAGTAGCCTGGTTGGTGATCTACTTCCAAAAAATTGGCCACTGAAAACCCTGTAGAGCACAGTACTACTCTGACACACTTGGGTTCACCCTGAGTCGGAGTTGACTCCAGGGCAGCTGGTGGTGGTGGTAGGGGTCCCCAAGCCACTAGGCAGAATGAGGAAGTTGGGGAAGATGTGTGGCGGAAGCCCCTTTGCTGTCCTTTTTCCCAGCACTGTCATGAATCCTTGGCCTTTTCCTACCTTTTCGTTCTCTCTTCTGCAGGTCTCGTATTTCCAACGGAGGCTTTTTTTATTCAGAAGAAACATGCAAAATGGTGACCACTCAGGTCTTTAGAGCTGGGATGGAGGGCCCACACGCATCGTGCCTCAATACAAGCCCAGCAGCAGGGTGAAGGTGCCCCAGGCTGCCTTGGGGGTAGCCCTACACCTCCTCCTCCCGCCTGAGCGGTCTCAGCTGCGGCCACACCTGCTCCTCACCTGCTTTCCCCCATCCCCGCATGCCCTGCACCTGACAGGCCAAGAGCAAACAAGGCTGTTTGTTCCTCCCTCCCCGGAATGCACAGCGACACCAAGGAGGAGCCGTGTGTGCTAACACACATAGCACTTTGCAGCCACCTAGTGTTTCCTGCCTTTTCTCATGTATGCTACTTTAAAGCCTTTCTCTGAAATCCCACACTCTTCAATTAGACTGAAGTCAACAAACATTTGTTTGAGGCCTATTCCATGTGCTGGGTTTTATGAGGGGCACAAAAAGGACAAATACAGCTTCTGCCCACTGGGAACTCACAACCTCACGAGGGGGCAGGGTGAGGGGAGATTCATCCACAACTAACTAATGCTAGTGTCAAAATAAAGGGACAAACTCTGTGGGAGCATGAAGAGCAGAGAGATTAATTATGACTTCTGAATTTTGGATCTTCAGAGATCCAGGGAGGCTCCTTGGAGGAACCTTGGCTCTGCAGATACCTACAAAGGAAAGCCTGTTGAAGGCGTGGGAGTGGTGAGTTCATGCAGAAAGAAAATGTTGTGAGAGAAGAGAGGAGGGCTAGCATCTACCCCTTGGGGACTTCCACCTTGAGCACGGGGCAAAGTCAGAAGGAAGAAGGAATAATTTGACAGGGAGGACGAGGACCAGGGCACACAGCCCTCGCACAGTGAGACGATAGCCGTACCTATCACCCAAAACCAAAAACCAAACTCAGTGTGGTCAAGTCAATTCTGACTCATAGCAACCCTATAGGACAGAGCAGGACTGCCCCGTAGAGTTTCCAAGGAGCACCTGGCAGATTCAAACTGCCAACCCTTTGGTTAGTAGCCGTAGCACTTAACCACTTTGCCACAAGGGTTTCCAATACCTATTACAACACCTAGCAAATAGTAGGTGCATACATATTTGCTGAATTAAAATTTCTTTCTCCCTTATTCCTTCTGTTTTTAAAGAAAGGGACAAGACAGAGGGATGGTACTTTGCTGAACCCCTGTTATACCACTGGCACCACAGTGAGGCATTGGCGCTTCAGTGGTAGAATTCTCACCTTCCATGCGGGAGACCCGGGTTTGATTCCCAGCCAATGCACCTCAGACACAGCTACCACCCATCTGTCAGTAGAGGCTTGTGTGTTGCTATGATTGTTACTATGCATGGGGTTTCCCTGAGCCAGGGCCAACTCCACTGCAGCCAATAACAACTATACAAGGTACAAAATTATGTTATCTTGCTTGGTCCTCACAATTATGCTGTGATTCCCATTTTACAGATGAGGAAACTGGATCTAGGAGAGTTAAGTGATTTGTTTGCAGCTAGTGAACCATCAGAATCCAAATCCAGGCCTTTCTGATTCAAAATTCCACAAGGAGAAAAAAAAAGGAGAGTGTCAGTTAAAATGGTTGAATTGCGCTGAACTGAACTGATTTGTCCTCTGAGTCCCCAGCACTTAGAGGGGGAAGGGGTATTTCTTTTTCCTTTCAGGACGAATGGGGTGTGGAGTTGTGATAGAAGAATATGGTGTGAGACAGAGAGAAATAGCTTTTAAGAAATAACTAGTTTCAACTATTCATAAATGGTGTTACTGGCTTGCGATAAAGCTGAACTTCCAACACCAGCAGAAACAGTAAGCAAAAGCATACATTTTTTTATTTTTGTTTTTTTTATTAAATCATTGGCTCTCTTAGGCTTCAGCCCCTCTCTCAACCTCTTCAACATTCAAGCTCAGGGGCACTATTGTGGTGGAAAGATACAAAAAGATTTGCATTATGATTAGTGATACCTAGCCAAGTGCCTTGTAAGCAGATGGGGTTAGAGAGGGGAGAGGATGAGAGAATCACCTAGAAAGAGGTTTCTGTGCTCAGAAAAGAGAAGGCTGGAAATAATAATATGATGATGATGGTGATGATGATGTGTGTGTGTGAGTGTGTATGCATGGGGGTGGGGAGGCAGGTGAGTGTCGGATGGAGCTGGGCAGAGGAAAAGGAAAGGCTTGGCACAGGCCCTAAGGCTCTTCTGGAGGTGGGCTTCTGGAGTTGTCATCAAACCTTTACTACCCCCTACAAGACTGGGGAGGCTGAGTCCAAGGGGAGGGCAGGATGGGAGAGACTGAAGGAGGAAGGGGACCTAGAAGTCCTGGAAAACATCATCATCCAGGCCAGGTGCAGAGACTGCATCGTGAAGTCAGCTGGGGGTCCAGGAGTGGGGTGAGGGCTCTGGGTGACTATTTGTTCAGCACCTAACTAAGGTTCCTGTTAGGAAATGCCCTTGTTTGTCTCCAGGCTGATTTGTTTGCTGTTCGCACTTGTATGGAAAGCTGCTCCTTGAAGTTCTGGCTTCAAACACAGGGGTGGGTTTGGGAAGGAGGTGTGTGGGCTGATTGCAGAGCCCCCAGAGTCAGAGGATAATCTGGGAAAATCAACATTATAAGTTCCCGAAGAGGAGGGGACGGGCTTGGCCCTGTGAAAGCTGCATGACAGAGGCTCAGCCCGGGTTCCCTCCTTTCCGGAGGAGAGCCTTGTGGGGCCTAGTCCAGTGAGGACTCTTATCAGGAAGGGCTTGGAGTCTGGCTTCCTTACTCAGCCGGGATACTTCTTAGTAAGGAACAAAATACCGTAATCCTGGGGTCCTGCCTCAGAGATGCTATATATTTGGTCTGGGGTGTGGTCTGGGCACCTAGAGTTGTGAGAGCTTCCCAGGAGACTCCAATGTATAGCCAAGGCTGAAAACCACTGCTCCAGAATCTACCAGCATTTCTCAAACATCAACGTGCACATGAACCACCTGGGGATCTTGTTACATTGTAGATCCCAACTTGGGAGGTCTGGGCTGGGGTCCTTAGACTCTGCATTTCTAACAGGCTCCTGGGTGATGGTAGTGCTGCTGGTCCAGGGACCACACTTTGAGTAGCAATGCTCTATACCTGCTTTGAACTCCTTATTCCAGTTGTCCTCACTGCTCAGTGGGAAGGGGGTGGAGCCATGTCCTCCCATCCCCAAGCTTCCTGCACTTGTTCACCTAGCCCATCCTCTCCCACCACCTTACTTGGTAAAGTGATCACCAGACTCCACAGTTTCTCTGGCCAAGGCCAGTCCTTCAGTCCTACTCTGGGACTAACTGGACAAAATAAGTCCCTGAGACAAACCAATTCAACTAACTACAGTTGGGAAATGAAGGGGGAAGATGAGCAAAAGTAGCAGGTACATCCTTCTTCTGTCCTCTTGGGAACTTAGGCCTGTTGGGCAGACAGGACACAAATACTGTGTGGTAAGGCATGTTTCCAAAGATGGCTGCAATAATTTCTCCTTCCTATATGCTCTTTTTTATATGCTCTGTGGCAAAACGACTTTGGCATTTCTCCTCCCCCTCCTCTTAGATCTACATTAGCTCTGTGACTTTTTTTAATCAATAGACTGTCATGAAAGTGGTTCTGTATAACTTTTGAGGCTGGGCCTTATGATCTTTCCTTTTGCTACTTGGGGCACTCATTCGTGGGATCCAGCTGTCATGTGAAGAAGCCCAGGCTAGCCATTCAAAGAGGGAGAGGTCTCAGCCTCCCAACCAACCTTGCCAAGACCCTAGATTTGTGAGTGAAACTATCCTGGGTGTTTCAGCCCCAGCCACCATTTGATTGCAGCCAGGACCAGCTACATGGTTTGTGGGTCCAAGTGCAAAATGAAAATGTGAGATCCATTGTTTAAAAATTAAGAATTTCAAGACAGTGGAATTAGAGCATTAAACCACAGGAAGGCCCTTTTGAATACAGAGCACTGTGCAGCTGCACAGTTTGCACATCTAAGAAGCCAGCCCAGAGTACAATCTCATAAGCCATCCTAGCTGACAACACGTAAAGCGGAAGAACAGCCTAGCTGAGCCCTGCCCAAATTTCTGACCCACAGACTTGTGAGCAAATATAATAGTTGCTGTTTTATACCACTAAGTGTGGTTTAAAAGTTTAGGTATGGTTTGTTATACCGCAGCAGATAACTGAAATGCATTGTATGGTCTGATGCTTTTGTAGAATGGGAGGTCCCTGAGAGCAGGCACTGGCAGGTCAATGTCTGGGGAATCTCGCAGGCTAAAACCAGTGCTAATCTCAGTAAATGATAATGAGTGTTAGCTAAATCTCTATGAAAATGAAGATAGTTCGTAGACTGCACAGTCAAAACCTAACTCCAATCTAGTGATTAAAGGTGCAATTTTCACCTTCAGTCACTAGATTAGATGATGCCAATCTGGATGAAGGCAGGGGAGTGCAGGTGGAAACACTGGAGACAGGACCTCACTTGCCCTGCCTCTGCCCCAGCTGGCAGCATGGAGGAGTGGAAGAAGAAAGGTCTTTGGAGTCAGACAAACCTAGGATTAAATCAGGCCTGCCCATATTCACATTATGAGAGTTTGGGGGAGCCTCACTCCTCCTCATATGTTCTTTTCTTGCTCCTCCTGAAGCCTTTCTCACCCCAGAAAATGGCAACTTCATCCTTCCAGCTGCTCAGGCCCCAAAACTCAGTCATCTTTGGATTCACACTTTCTCTCATGCCTACCTGCAGTCCACCAGCATAATCCTCTTGGCTCTACCTTCAAAACACAAACAGAATCTCACCTTGTCCACCCACCTCCACTGCTACCGCCATGGGCCAAGTCTCCATTATCTGTTGCTGGGTTTACTGTCTATATGCTCCCCTGCTTCCACCCTTACTCCTCGACAGTCTTCAACCTAGGAGTCTGGCAAGAAGGGTCAGATCCTCCTCTGGCTGAAGATCCTCCAGTGCCTCCCTAAGTCACCCCAGGTAGGGGCTGACAAGGCTCTTCATTCTTCTTAGCTTCCTGACCTCATCCATTCTCTCACCGTGCTCCAGCCTCACTGGCCTCTTGGCTCTCCCCTGACCAAGCACACTCCTGCCTCAGGGTCTTTGCACTTGCTGTTCCCTCTGCCTGGAATGCTTGTCCTTCAGATTTCTGCATGGCTCATTCCCTCACCTTCTCCAGGTCCTAGCCTAAATGCCATCTTCTTAATGGGGTTTTCCCTGCCTGACCTTTTCCACCTTGTCCCACATCCCTTATTTCCCTGTACAGCTTTATTTTTATCTGAAGTACTTATTGTCCAACAAACGTATATGTTGCTTACTTACTTGTTTTTAGTGTCTCCCCCAGCAAGAATGTAAGCTCCCCAAGGACAGATATTTTTATCTACTTTGTTTTTACTCTTGGTGCCTAGAACTGAGCCTGGCACATAGTGGGCACCCCACAAATATTTGTTGAATGAATAAATCAATGGATGCATGTAATGAGTATTAGCCTTATCTAATAAAGCTCATCCATTAGATTTCAAGAAGTCAAAAAGGGCTAATAAAAGTACAGTACCTGGCATGAGGAGTCCCTGGGTGATACAAATGGTCAACGTGCTCTGCTGCTAACTGAAAAGTTGGAGATGCAAGTCCACTCAGAGGCACCTTGGAAAAAAGGCCTGGCAATCTGCTTCTGAAAAAGCAGCCGTTAAAGATCCCGTGGAGCACAATTCTACCCTGACACATATGGGGTTGCCATGAGTCAGAACAGAATTAACAGCAACCAGTTTTTTTGCTTTGTTTTTTACCTGGCGTGAAGCAGGTGCTTGTTCGCACATATGTTGGGTGTTGGGGGCAGGGGTGTGAGCAGGGTGGGAAACAGCTTATCAGGCTGTTCAGCGTCTGTACCTTTGAGCCAGAGAAGCTGCTGCACTTGGGCTCCCCACATCTCTGCTTCTCTCAGCCTGGGTTTCCAGTTCACGATTACCAGGGCTTCACCCTTCATTTAGGGAGTTCTGGGTAGGGACTGATTTGGGCCAAATATATCATTATATTACTTGAAACTTGTGGCTTTTCTAAGCAAAAATAAATATCAGAACTAGAGTTTCCACAAGTTCCTTCCCAGCCTTCACCACTCTAAATCTCATAGTCGATTATTTAACCCAGTGGCTCTCAACCTTTTTTGTACGTCTAGGAACACTTTTCTTGTAGCGGCTCCTGCTCATTCATGGCCACTGTCAGAGATCCACCCAGACCCAGCTCTTCTTTCTTGTCTTTCTTTTCCTCTTTATCTCCATCCCCTTGCCAGTTCCCTACCCGCTCCCGTTTCTGATGTATTTGCTATTGGCTGTTTATGGATCCATGTGAAATATTTGGGCTGTTTTATTGTTCTTGTTTTATACGCCTTCAAGTCAGTTCCAAATCGTGACCTTATGCACAATAGAATGAAACACTGCCCGATCCTGTACCATCCTCATAATCTTTGTTATGCTTGAGCCCATTGTTGCATCCACGGTGTCAATCCATCTCATTAAGGGTCTTCTTTTTTGCTGGTCCTCTGTTTTACCAAGCATGATGTCCTTCTCCAGGGACTGGTCCCTCCTGATAACATGTCCAAAGTATGTGAGACGAAGTCTAACCATCATTGCCTCTAAGAAGCATTCTGGCTGTATTTCTTCCAAGACAGATTTGTTCTTCTGGCAGTCCATGGTATAGTCAATGTTCTCTGCCAACACCAAAGGCATCAATTCTTCTTCGGTTTTCCTTATTCATTGTCCAGCTTTCACCTGCATATGAGGCGATTGAAAACACCATGGCTTGGGTCAGGTGCCCTGTAGTCCTTAAAGTGACATCTTTGCTTTGCAACACTTTAAAGAGGTCTTTTGCAGTGTATTTGCCCAATACAATGTGTCCTTTGATTTTTTGACTGCTGCTTCCATGGGTGTTGATTGTGGATCCAAGTAAAATGAAATCCTTGACAACTTCAATCTTTTCTCTGTTTATCATAATGTTGCTTATTGGTCCACTTGTGAGAATTTTTGTCATCTTTATGTTGAGGTATAATCCATATTGAAGGCTGTGGTCTTTGGTCTTTATTAGTAAGTGCTTTGAGTCCTCTTCATTTTCAGCAAGCAAGGTTGTGTCATCTGCATAACGCAAGTTGTTAATGAGTCATCCACCAATCCTGATGCCACTGTCTTCTTCATATAGTCCAGCATCTCAGATCATTTGCTCAGCATACAGATCGAGTAGGTATGGTGAAAGGATACAATCCTGGCACACACCTTTCCTGATTTTAAACCATGCAGTATCCCATTTTTCTGTTAAAACGACTGCCTCTTGGTCTTTGTACAGGTTCCTCATGAGCACCATTAAGTGTTCTGTAACTCCCATTCTTTACAATGTTATCCATAATTTGTTATGATTCATGCAGTCAAATGTCTTTGCATAGTCCATGAAACACAGGTAAACATCTTTCTGGTATCCTCTGGATCGCTCCAGCCGGGATCCATCTGACATCAGCAACGACATCCCTCATTCCACATTCTCTTCGGAATCGGCTTGAATTTCTGGCAGTTCCCTGTTGATGTGCTGCTGCAACTGCTTGGGAATGATCTTCAGGGAATTTTACTTGCATGTGATGTTAATGATATTGTTCAATAATTCCTGCATTCTGTTGGGTCACCTTTCTTTGGAATAGGCATAAATATGGATCTCTTTCAGTCAATTGGCCTGGTAGCTGTCTTCCAAATTTCTTGGCGTAGGCAAGTAAGCACCTCCAGCACTGCATCCACTTGTTGAAACACATTAATTGGTATTCCATCAACTCCTGGAGCTTTGTTTTTCACCAATGTCTTCAGCGCAGCTTGGACATCTTCCTTCGGTAAAGTCAGTTCTTGATCATATGCTACCTCCTGAAATGTTTGAATAGCAACCAATTCTTTTTGGTACAGTGACTCTGTGTATTCCTTCCATCTTCTTTTTTTTTTTTTTAATTTTTATTGTACCTTAAGTGAAAGTTTACAAATCAAGTCTCTCATACAAAAATTTATAAACACCTTGCTATATACTCCTAATTGCTCTCCCCCTAAAGAGACAGCACACTCCTTCCCTCCTCTCTCCTTCTATCTTCTTTTGATGTTTCCTGCATCATTTAATATTTTGCCCATAGAATCCTTTAATGTTGCAACTTGAGGCTTGAATTTTTTCTTCAATCCTTTCGGCTTGAGAAAGGCTGAGCATGTTCCTCCCTTTTGATTTTCTAATGCCAGGTCTTTGTACATGTCATTATAAGACTTTGTCTTCTCGAGCCACCCTTTGAAATCTTCTGTTCAGCTCTTTTACTTCATAATTTCTTCCTCTCACATAAGCCTCTGTACGTTCAAGAGCAAGTTTCAGAGTATCTTCTGACATCCATTTTGGTCTTTTCTTTCTTTCCTGTCTTTTTAATGACCTCTTGCTTCACTTATGATGTCCTTGATGTCATTCCACAACTCATCTGGTCTTCAGTCATCAGTGTTCAACATGTCAAATCTATTCCTGAGGAGGTCTCTAAATTCAGGTGGGATATACTCAAGTTCATACTTCGGCTCTCATGGGCTTATTCTAATTTTCTTCAGCTTCAGGGTGAACTTGCTTGTGAGCAATTAATGGTCAGTTCCCAGTTGGCCCTGGCCTTGTTCTGATATTGATATTGAGCTTTTCCATCATCTCTTTCCACAGATGTAGTCAATCTGATTCCTACATAATCCATCTGGTAAGGTCCATGTGTACAGTCACCATTTATGTTGTTGAAAAAAAGGTATTTGCAATAAAGAAGTTGTTGGTTTTGCAAAGTTCTATCATGTGATCTCCAGCATTGTTTCTATCACCGAGGCCATATTTTCCAACAATCCTTTGTTTCCAGCTTTTGCATTCCAATTGCCAGAAATTATCAGTGCATCTTAACTGCATGTTTGATCAATCTCACACTGCAGAAGTTGGTAGAAATCTTCAATTTCCTCAACTTTGGCATTAGTGGTTTGTGCCTAAATTTGAATGATAGTCATGTTAATTGGTCTTCCTTGTAGGCCTATGAATATTTTCCTATCACTGACAGCATTGTACTTCAGGATAGCTCTTGAAATGTTCTTTTTGAAGATGATGCAACACCATTCCTCTTCGATTTGCCATTTCTGGCATAGTAGACCGTATGATTGTCCAATTCAAAATGGCCAATACCAGTCCATTTTAGCTCACTAATGCCTAGGATATTGATGTTTATGAGTTCTATTTCATTTTTTACTACTTCCAATTTTCCTAGATTCATACTTTGTACATTCCACGTTCCTATTTTTAGTTTTATTAGTAATGCATGTTTGCAGCTGTTTCTTCTCATTTTGAGTTGTGCCACATCAGCAAATGAAGGTCCCAAAAGCTTGACTTCATCCACATCATTAAGGTCAACTCTACTTTGAGAAGGCAGCTCTTCCCCAGGTGTCTTTTGAGTGCCTTCCAACCTGAGGTGCTCATCTTCCGGCCCTATATCAGATAATGTTCCACTGCTACTTATAAGGTTTTCACTGGCTAATTTTTTTTTCAGAAGTAGACAGCCAGGTCCTTCTTCCTAGTCCAGCTTTGTCTGGAATCTCAGCTGAAACCTATCCACCATACGTGACCTTGCTGGTGTTTGATACTGGTGGCATAGCGTCCAGTATCAGAGCAACATGCAAGCCAGCATAGTACAACAAACTGAATGTGTGTGTGGGGGGGGGGCGTTTTGTATATATATTAAATTTTTGTAAATAGTATTGTTATAGACCTCTTCTTCTTCTTTTTTACTCAAAACCCTTTTAAAGGTCTCTCTTTTGGTGCTATATGCATAGATGTTCCATTGCTTCTAACAGCTGTATTCTAGTACGTATTTCATGTTGCAGATGAAAATTCTGCTGTCAGGTTCATCTTTTACTTGTAGAAAATTTTGTTTAAAGTCTGATAAGATTTGCTCTTTACCATTAGCATTCAGAAGTTGCAACAAGATGCTTGGGTATACATTTTCTCTCAAACTGTCTTTCCAGCTGTGGGCCATAGGCAGTTGGAGGGGGTGGTTATGAATTGACTTTAGGATGTACTGAGTATGCGGTACCTGAGAAACATCCCAGTTGGGATATCTGACAAGAAGGTGGATAAGAGAACGTGTCTGGGCTAAATCTAGACTCAGGAGTCATCTGCATGCGGGTTGTAGTTTCAAATGAAAAATACAAATGGATGAGGTCAAATGTTGAGAGTAGGTCAAGCAGGGAGATCCATGGGCTGGGCTGCTGGAAGCAGAGGATTACCTGAGGGTCTACTATTAGATGAGGTTTTCCTTTCTTTCTTTAATTCCTTTTTAAAAACATTATAATTAAATTTTGCAAATTCCAAGAAAGCTACAGATAAAAATATAATAAATCCTCCCAAATCCCATCAACTATCATCAAATTTTAGCTTTTGCCACATTTACTTCTTTTTTTTTTTTTTTTATTAAAAACACATTACAGACATGTATGCAACCCCTTTGTACCTCTCTCCAGTTCTGTTCGCTGGCGATACCTGCTATTCCGAACTGGTGTTACCATTTTCACTTATGTTTTCATACAGTTGCTCCATATTTATTTATCCATAAGCAAAATAGAGAAGTGCTTTGCGTGGTTTTACAATTTGTACAATATATGTGGCGTCACACTGTACCTATTCTTCAGCTTGTCTCTGTCACTCAGCACTGTGTTTGTGAGTCTCACACATGTAGCCCTGGTTTATTAGTTTTCATTACTGTAGAGCATTCCAAAGTCAATGTAGCCATTATACTGTTGATGGACATTTGAGTTGTGTCCCATTTCGGCTTAATCTCACAATGCTGCAAAGGACGGCACCTGCTACTCTGGGCTAATGGCCACACTCAGGCAGTTCTGGGGACTAACTAGAAACCCTTAGGGGACCTAAGGGCTATAAACCAAACCAAACCCATTGCCATAGAATCGAGTCCAACTTGTAGCAACCCTATAGGACAGAGTGGAGCTGCCCCATAGGGTTTCCAAGCAGCAGCTGATAGATTCAAACTGCTGACCTTTGGTTAGCAGCAGTAGCGCCTAAGAACTATGCCACCAGAGCTCCAGGAGACCTACTATTATAGAACATCTGCTATATGCTGGGTATGGCAAAATTGTAGCAGTGAATTTTTACCACAACCTAGGAAAAATCATAAATCCTAGTTTATAAATAAGAAACAGAAGGCTCAGATAGGGTAAGCCGCTTGTCCTGATCACAAAGCTATTAAGAGAGGGTGAGGCACCCTCTTAATAGCTTTGTGGCCAGGCTTCTCTGGCCATGACTACTTTGTCCTTTCCCTGGGGAACTGACATTCTCAGGGTCTCCTCTTACAGCTGCAGCAGTGGGGAGAGGGGTGCTTCTGGGAGCTTCCCTGAGCAGGTTCACCTCTGCTGTGTGGGAACACACCGCGGCTTGGTTCTGGGAAGGGCCCTATTAGGGCTCACTGTTGGGTATGCGAGGCCCAGTGACAGGACGGGTGGATTCAGCTGTTATTTATGGGTCCAAGTGCAGGCAGCTGACAAGGCACAGGATTAGGCCCCTGCCTGCTCTAGGGCTCCAGGTTCCTGGAAGGCAGGATCTCGTGTTCTACGCTCTGAGTCTCCACAGAGCTCTTTGTACAGTGCCTTGGAGACTCTAAGATCCTGTTTGTGGTTTATAGAGCTCCAGGCTCACTGCAGAAAACCTGGATTCTGGTCCAGCCCTATATCTAACTTGCTGCGTGACGCTGGAAAGTCACTTAACTTCCTTGTGACGTGGGATGATAGCCTCATGGGGTGTTGGGCCCGTTAATGGAGACACCATTTTGTCTTTTAAGCGCCTGCCACACCTGGGTGCTGTTCTAGCGCGGCCTGGAGAAGGCACCGGGATGTGAGCTGACCTTGGCACCTGGAGCCTGGAACCGAAGGCCGCAAGGGCAGGGCGGACGGAGAGCGTCCATTTCTCGCCGCAGGCAGCAGGGGGCGCGCGCAGACCGTGTGATACGGGTGCGGGCCAGCAGAGGCGTGCGAGCGGGCGTGCGGCGAGGGAGAGGCTCCTTCCTCGGGGGCCTAGGAGTGAGGGCCAGCTTGTTCTACAGACCCCTCAGAAGCGACGGGAAATGAAGCAGGCTGGGGAGCAGGGGCGGGGCGTTGTGCCCCGAGGGTGGTAGAGGCTGGGTGCGGGGAGTGGCGCTGTGTCGGAACCCGGGACCGACGGCTGTTCTTGGGCTTGCGGAATGAACGCTTCCTAACAGCTGGGAAGAGTGTGGAGTCAACTGCAGGAGACCCCCAAATGCCAGAGCCGAAGAGACCCCACTTTTCGTTTGGTTCCCCACCGACCTTGGAGAGTCTCGGAGCGAGGAAATGAACTGCTCCTACGCGGTCACGCTGGGAGGCGGCAGTGCGGGGGTTTAGGGGAACCTATTTTTTTTTTTTTTTTTATCTTCCCGCTCCCAGACCAGAGCCCTTGCCAGCCCCGAATCTGCTGCCAGCTGAGGCCCTTCTGTCCTGATAAGAGCTTATAGCCAGCTTTTTCCCTGATAGCCAAACTAAACGTTACATAAAAATATACCAATACCGAAATTATTCTTAAGAAAGTTAAAGTCCTCCATCATCCCCCAACGAAATGACCACTGTGAGCAGTATTTTTCAGATTTATTTCTCTTCCATGCACACACCTAACATATATCTTTATAATAATGATTTTCACAGAAATTGAATTACCTTATATAACTGTTCTTCAACTTGCTTTTTCACTTACTATATCGTGGATAGGTCACTGTGGCAATGTATATAGCTCCACCTCATTTTCTAAAACTGGTTCTACATGGCCCTGCCAGACATCATTGAGCCAGCCCACCACTCATGGGTCTGGAGAGGGTTTTCCATTTTCCCTCATTTTCTCTGTGCTCCCTGCATACCCTCCTTTAGGAGAGATTCCTAAATGTGCAATTTCTGGGATAAGAGAGAGGCTCATGTGCTTTGTTGGTTGATGTTGCTGAATTTCCTTGCACAGAAGTTGCCTGGTCAGTATGTCCACCCATGGCGAATGACAGGTCTTGATGGGTTTAGCCACAGCCTCTCTCAAGGTAGAAGCTGAACCCCTACCCCCCAACTCTTGAATCTGGTGGTTGGCGGAACTGGTCACTTCTGGCAGACCAGCAGCTCACTAAGGAACTTAAGGGAGGGTGAAGAGGAAGGGAGGGCATGGTGGTGGTAGCGGGCGGCGGGAGTATTGCTTGGTGAGTTCAGAAGCAGCTATGGCATGAGAAAGGACTTCATAACACATCCAAGAAGAGGGGTGATTACAAAGTGGCCTTGCCCCCTCTGGGGCCAGAAGAGGAGCAGGACAGTCAGTCAATCTCAGGTGGGTGTCCCTAGGAAGGAAATTGTACCATTCCTGGGGGAGAGGGGCCCACATGGGCACAGGTCCCCCAGGGGCCAGCTAGCTCACTGCCCTTTCAAGGCCCAGCATCTGTGTGGAGATGGGAGAAATCCTACCCCTGGGCACACCTTCCAGCCTCAACAGCCTGTCTTTGGAGAAGGAGGAAGGCAAGGACCCATGCAAAAATGGAACCAGATGTAAATAGGTTCACAGGCCGTCGAGATGGAGAAGATCTGAACCACTTCCTGGAGGAGCTGGTTGGGAGGCAGCTGGGCCTTGGTAGATGGGCAGGATTTGAGCCCTCCGACAATACTAGGCAAAGGCATGTTTGTAGGAAAGGGCATGAACTGAGGGTGAGTGGGGGGAAGAGGCAGGGCAGGAGGAGCTCTGGCTGGGGATGTGGCAGAGGCTGGTGGTACAACATCTTACAGGGCCTAGGAGAGGAGTTTGGGGATTCAGGGCTATTGGTTTTTTTTTTTAATAATTTTTATTGTGCTTTAAGTGAAAGTTTACAAATCAAGTCAGTCTCTCTCACAAAAACCCATATACACCTTGCTACATGCTCCCAATTACTCTCCCCCTAATGAGACAACCAGCTCGCTCCCTCCACTCTCTTTTCATGTCCGTTTTGCCAGCTTCTAACCCCCTCCACCCTCTCATCTTCCCTCCAGGCAGGAGATGCCAACATAGTCTCAAGTGTCCTCCTGATCCAAGAAGCTCACTCCTCACCAGCATCCCTCTCCAACCCACTGTCCAGTCCAATCCATGTCTGGAGAGCTGGCTTCAGGAATGGTTCCTGTCCTGGGCCAACAGAAGGTCTGGGAGCCATGACCACTGAGGTCCTTCTAGTCTCAGTCAGACCATTAAGTCTGGTCTTATGAGAATTTGGGGTCTGAATCCCACTACTCTCCTGCTCTCTGGGCTATTCTTGTTACCTCTGGGGCCCTAGGAGATCTGGTTAAGACTCTGGACAGGTGCCCTGGGGCTGCTGGAAGCCTGTCAAAGGCTCACTTCCCAGAGCAGCCGAGGACTCGCTGAGACCTCGAGCGGCGATCAGCGCGGAGCAGTGCGGTTTCCTGGGCACCAGGGGGCGCCGTCTCCCGCTGCGCCGTCCAGAGCTGCCCGGCCCGGGAAGCGAGGGTCCTGCCTCTCTCCAGACTCTGCACCCTCAAGGTTGGCTGTTTGTCCTTCCCCACCCCCAACCCGGAATCCTTTCCTCATGCTTCTCCAGGCCGACGGTTAAGTAGGGCTGTGCGAGTGAGGAGCGGGGAGGTTAGAGCCAAACCTGAGGACGAATTGAGGAGGGTCGGAGGGTGAGCCAAAGGAGGCAATGCTCGGGTGTCGTCCCTCCACCAGCCTGACCTTTTCCCCTTCCTCCGCCCTTTCGCTTGCCTCTCGACCCCACTCCCGTCCCTCTGCGCTCTCTCCCGTGACCGTTCTTCCCTGTTTCCCTCATTTTATGTACCATCCACTGCAACGTGTATGCTTATTTTGGGTAGGGTACAAAATTCATAACTTCGGAAGTGAGACCAAAAAAGCCATTGTCCCCCCACCCCGGGGCCTGCCTCCTTCTCTGAGTCGCCCCGCCCCTGTCTGCGTGCGGCCCCAGGGGCCAGGCCTCCCCTGGGTTGGGTGGGGAGGGCCGCGCAGGAGGGTCCCGGCCTGCACCCCCGCCCCCACGACAGGCAGATCAGGGCCAGGCCGGCGCGCCGCGGGCGGAATCCGGGGCCGGGGATTGAGGCGGCCCCCAGTGTTTGCCCAGCGCCCGCCCCCACCGCCGCGCGCCCTAATCTCCGTTACACTTGCAAGTTGGCTTCCTGCCCCGGGGCCCTGGCTCCCCGAGCAAACAGGCCGAGCGCGGCTCTGCATCCGAAATGTGGCATTTGAGCCACGCCGCGCAGGAAAGCCAGGGCGCGGCTGCTCTGCGGTAATTGCCCTTCTCCGCCCCTAATCCCCCGGCTGCCCCTCCCGGCGGCTGCGGCCCTGTGATTAGGGCGGGAGCCGCAGGCTCAGCCCCGCTCGGAGGGGCCATACCCACCCTGGGCCTTGGAGCGCGTTGGGACACCCTCCCCCCGAGCCGTGGTCCGTCTGGACTCAGGGGTGGAGGATGTCCCTGCAAAGGACATGGAGACTGCGAGACTGTGAAGTGACAGATGGGGGAAGGGTAGGGAGGGAAAACCATCTGCCAATTTGCAAAGGGAGTCGAGGCCAGACACAGGACACACCCGGGGGTTTAGGGAGACCAGACTACAGGCCACTGCTCTGTCCAGTATCATGAAATAGGGGGAGCCGAGGACCCACAAGGGTATAGGCTGGGTATGAACCCACCCTGAGGGCTCATTACAGACCTCGAGTCCCCCAAACCACCCTCAAGGGCCCCAGTGCCTCTGCAGTGGCCAGGACCAGCTTCTAATGGTCTGCTCAGAGGGCCCCCGGCCTACAGGGCCCCCGTTCAGTCAGCACACGAGTACCAACTGCACGCCTGCTAGAGCAACAAAGGAGCCACGCCAGGCTCCAAGCAGGGAAACAGACGTTGCCTTTTACACAAGTAGTTAATGACAGAGGTCAGTGCAGAGGAGAGAGATGGGGTGCTATGGGATCCATTGCGGGTGAACCCACTGAGGCCTGGGTGATGGCTTCACCAGGACAAGTCTCTGTTCCCAGCTGGGGTGAGCTTTGTTTCTTCTCTCTCACCTCCTACCTTCCCTCCAGGTCCAAGGCCCGCACCCTTTCTTCTTTCCCTTCCCAGAATAGGCACCCAGGCCTCAAAGGGCAAGACTTTGCCTCCCTGGACCTAGGCCCACAACTTAAGCTTGGCTTCTCTGTACAGGGGCAAAGATTGAGATGCAGTGTCCCTTGGGGATCCAGGGAGCAGGGCACCCTGGACACCCTGAGGCCCAGGTAAGGAAAGCTTGGGCCAGCGGCAAAGGCCGATCCAGGGTAAGTGGAGCTTGCAGAAACAGAGCATAAAGGCAGAGATGTAGCGAGAAAGCAGGCTTCTGCTGAGAAGACTCACTAGCAAACTGAAAGGTCATCCCTCAGTGCCTCGTCCTAAAGCTCCTGAACAGGGCTGGGGCTAGGGTGAAGGAAGGATGCACCTAAGATAGAAATTTTAGGGAGGTGCTGACTCTCTGGGGCATGCAGGTGTAGGCTCGGCGCCTGAGAGTGAATGCCTCCTTAACTTTTGTGCCTTAGGTGCTTCTGTCACCAGGCCAGTGGTAGGAGTGGCTCAGGAGGGGCACAGGTCATTCCATGGGGGAGAGGGGGCAGTAAAAGCCAAGCTGATCAGATGAGGCTTTATTATACAGAGGTCAGTGCCAGAAAACTCTCAAAGGACAGGGAAGCACCAAGAATCACCTGGGTAGAGGATGGTGCACAATAGTGAGGACTGGGTGTTTTATACACCCAGCACATACCAGTATGTCATCTAATGCTAGCGTAGGGAGAACAATGTGCCCGTGTGCAGGGGAGTCTAAATAATGATTAACAGGGTTGTTGTTGTGCTAGCTAGGTAATGGGTTTATGTAGACATTACCGTGAAGTCAGGTGTGTTTTTTCCTGGCCCAGGTCACTGCTCGGTAAGGTACTCTGGTTCTTCCCCAGTTCATTTGTGGGAAGGATCCACCTCGTATTGTTCAGGACCCCCTCAGCCTCCTTGCCCATCCTAGTCTCAGACTGGCTGTCACTGCGCATAAGAGAGCCCTTCCCTCACTTGAGGCAGCCCCAACCACTACCCATTGCCCTGTTGATTTGCCTCCTAGCCCCGAACCTGCCCTGACACCATCTTTGCTATTTACCTGGTGGTTAACCTTGGGTGGTGCAAACAGTTAACACGCTTGCTGCTAGCTGGAAGGTTGGAGGTTCGAGTCTACCCAGAGGTGCCTTGGAACAAAGCCTTGGTGATCTGCTTCCAAAAAAATCAGCCACTGAAAATCCTATGAAGCACAGTTCTGCTCTGACACACATAGGGTCCCTGTGAGTTGGAATCAATTCGATGGCACCTGGTGGTACTGGTAAGTACTTGCTTGGTACTGCCTCCCAGCTGGGACGGAAGCTGCACAGGGCAGGGGTGTCATCCCTCACAGCTACCTCCAAGAGCGGTAGCTAGCGGGCAGTGAGTGCTGAATAAATTGCTGATGAATGAGTAATGACCCTGGATCTCCCACCCTCCTCTCCCCCAAGCCTGAATTCTCCCCTCTAGACATGGCCTTGCTTTACTTCAAACCCCACTTAATCCTCAGAGCCTGCACCTAAGTGTGCTCATGTGCACAGTTGGTGTGTGTTTGTTCTCACATCCTCTGATATCAAGCCAGGCTTCTCTCTCCAACCGGACACCGAACTCCCTGAGGGCAGGGACCAAGCCTGGCCAGGAATTCCTTGTTTTCCCTGTAGAACCCAGCCCAGAGCGGGCCTCAAAGTATGCTGCTTATTGAAGGATGAAACCCAGGGCCTTTACCCCCATCTGAACACTGTGACGAGTCCTCCTAACGCCTTATTTCTGGTTGGAGGCTGATCCAGGCCACGTGTCTCGGTAGTAGCAGAGCTGGGGCTGAAGCCAGGCTCTGGCTTTCTGGAAGCCTGATCTTTCTACCCAGACTGTATGAACGCCTCTTTTTACTCGATAATCACATCAGGCAAATTATAAAGATACAATACTCGCTGCCTCCTGAATGTAGGCATGGGTCGTTGGGGGCTTCTCAGCTCTTCTCGTAGCTACCAGGTCCTTGGCCACTGACTCCAATGAACATGACAGTGTCTGTGTGAGCTGGTGGGAGTGCGTATGGTATCTGTTGGGGGTATGTGTATGTGTGGTGTCTACTGTGTATATGAACGTGTGTGTCTAGGAAGATGTGTCTGTGTGGTGTCAGTGAGGGTGTGTATGGATCCTGTTGGATGTGAATGTAGGCTTGTATGGGGGTGTTGCTGGGTATGTGTGTCTGTTGAGTGGGTGTATATGTGGTAGCTCCTCGATTGTGTCTGCGTGTTTATAGTGTTTGCTAAGGGTGAGGGTGAGTGGTGTCTGGGGGTGTATCTGCAGAGTGTGTGCCGTGCTGGCGGGGGTGTGTGTGTAATTCTGCTCTGCGTGCGTGCAGGTGGCCGGGTGCCTGTAGGCTGTATCATGATGCTGCTTTCCGGAAGCCTCTGTGTAAAATGCCTGGTGATATGCCCCCACCAGAGACCCTAGACCAGCTAGGGAGGCATGCCGGAAAGATTTGGGAAGTCCAGTGCCTCAGGAGGTCAGGAAGCTGAGGAGACCCAGGCAGGGGCAGATGCTGACTGGGAGAGGGACACAGAGAATGGTACCTGGAGACCTCGAATCCTGTTGTATACAGATGGCAACACCCCCTGCACTGTACAGATCTCAGGCAGAGCAGGGGGATTGACATGTCAGGTCTGGTTCTCAATCCAGGTGACACATTCAGGACAATTCAGGAGAGGAGCCCTGATAGAAGGCTGAGCTCAGGTGGTGGAGAGAGGTAAGGCAGCTCTGGGGGGCTAAGGCAGCCACTGGCCCACATGGCACCCTTCTGGACAGATGCAGCCCCATGCCAGGGCAAAGGTCTTGGTGAAAGGAGCAGGAGCTGGTTCTCAGCCACATGCCCCCTGGTCAGGGGGCCTTGTGCAGTATACTACCTGCCCAACTGTACATGGTGGCCCTGGACCATGGCCTGGGAGCCTATGATCTTCCATTTCCTCTAGAGGCTGATAGGTGACTGGGTGAAGGTGCTGCACAAGGCCTGGCTGGGAAGAGCTGGCTTCAGAAGCAGGACAGCAGGAGACCTGTTGGCTAGGCACACTGTCTCCTGGGTCCCAGGCTGGCCTTCACAGCAAAGGCAGGGCAGAGGGCACCAGCAACCCGGAACTGTCTTGCTCCACAGAATGCAAGAATGGCCACCCATCAGCCATGGGAGATCTAAGATGGGGAAGACAAAAAAGCAGAGGGGAGGGCTGACCAGAAAGGAGTCTGACAAAGGAGGAGAGAGGCCTCCCAAACAGAAACAGGAATCACCAAGATGACCCACTAACTGTATATGTAAACTCGAACCACTAACTTAGTGCTGGCCTCAGTTTTGTCATCTGACTAAGTGGGGTGGGATGCAATGATTTCCCACTGACTCAAAAAAAAAAAAAATTTTTTTTCCCCACCAGTCACACAGAACTGGCCTGGCCTAGGACTGACTTGGTCTTGCCTTTCCCAAGGCCCTGTCCTCATTCCCATGAATAGCTGGCTATGGGGTGGGCAGAGTGTTGTTGGCTCAGTGAAGCCCATTTCCAGACTGAAACCCAGCTCAGGGCTCATGTCTTGCCTTCTGGAACACTGTGATCACACGTGAACAAAGGTGCATCACTATTGTCTGCTTTTCGTCCAAGAAGGGCTGTGTCTTTTAACACGATTCAGGAATCAAATTTGGAGCCCAGATCTCTAGACTTCCAGGGCTGAGATCCTGGGAAGCTCCAGCCAAACTCCAGAGCTGATGCAAGCAGCCGGAACTATTTCTTTGCTCACTGGGGCCCAGAGGACAGACAAGGGCAGTGAATCCTGGGCCTTTGGAGGTCAGGGAGAAAGTGGAGGAGGAGGAGGGAGCTGGCTGTCTCTGCTCAGAGGAGGGAGGGGGAGGCGATGAGCAAGGTTTTTCACTCCTTCAGTAAAACAAACAAAAAAAATTATTTCTCCTATTTTCTTCTCTGAGATTAATGATAAACTGTCTATCCCCTAAAAGAAAATGATAAAGGCTCTAATTTTACTTGGAGGCTTAAAAATGCCATTTCTACGCAAAACAGGGAGCCCGTAATCAGACCTGAGCGGGGCAGCGCTTTGATAGAAAACGTTTTCCTGTTTCCCCCTATTCCTTCCCCTCCTTTCCTTCGCAAACCAAGATGCCCAACAGCAAAGAACAATGCTCAATAAAGTGAAATAATATTTTAGTCAAAATAGGCTGAAACTGCTCCCAGCCAACTGTAAATTAGCATTTTGAGGGCAAATATGCAGACAATTTGAGATAATGAAGCCTGATTATTCAATCCAATGAATGTTAACTAGGGGCTGAGGCTCCTCGGCCTTATCTCACACCCTTCGATTTATTTTTTTAATCGTTTCACATTTGAACTCTTTATTTGTTTCTGTTTTATGCACCCTGTCCCTGTCTCCCTCGTGTACACACACACACACACACACACACACACCCCACACACCCCACACACACAGTCTCTCTCCCTTTCTCCCCTCCTCCACTCCTGTCCAGGCTGCAGAAGAGGACCATCATAGGGACTGTCAGTCTGTCCACGTAGCCTGGCCATCGGGTCTGATTCAGCAAGCCCAATGAAGCACCTACTGTGTGCACAGTCTTTTGTGGAGTGGAAAGGGGAATAAGAGGCTAATATGCATTAAAGACAAGAAGACACAGGCTTTGCTTTCCAGGGCTCAGAACAGGGCTGGGTATGGGGCATAGAAAAGTCACCTGTGTGTATAAAGGAGCATGTTGGGTGTGTGTGAAGTAGAAGATTCAAGGTGGACATGAAATCCAAAACAACAGGAGAAATACCATTCAAGTCCTTCAACCCACCCCTCTTGAAAGGCTCATGGGAATCCCTGTTGCCCCCAGGAGCCACGGAAACCTTTCTTAAATTATTCTGGGTTCCAGGTAAGAATGACTTCATAATTTATAAAGCCCAGTGCAAGGTGGAAATGCAGAGCCCCTTCTTCAAAAATTATTGAGAACTTCATGATGGGGATGGCAGAGCATGAACCCAGGCTGAGGTCCTTCTGAGCAGGGAGACCTGTGTGACTGCTCAGCTCCGACACCTGTGAAGCCGGCTTGGCCCCAGGAGCAAAGTCCAGCCTCAAAGCTGGGGGAGGTAATCCAAAAAGGCTTTCTGAAGGAGGAATGAGGTCACTCTCAAGTGAGCAGTGATGTTCCTGAAATGCTGGGGAGAGTTTTGGCTGACCAGGGCTAGCCCCGGGGTAGGGGTGGAGTGGGTTAGCCAGGAACCCTAAGTCTCTGAGCAGCTGTCAGCACAGCTGTGTTGCCCCTTGGCAGTGTCCATTATCCAGTCCAGAAATGATACTCCCACCTGGGCGAGGGTTTCCCCCATGCTTCTGTGCTTCCTTGGGCCTCAGGCCCCTTTCTTTGGGGTGGGGAGGGCTGAGCACATGCTCCCCTCTTTTCCTCATCAGTGCCTGTCCCCCCAGTTCGTTCCCTTTCCCTCACAGCTTCTGCCTGGTGCCTGCCCCTGCAGCTTCCCCTTGCCTCTGTGCTCATTGAGTGCCCTCCATGGTGTGGGCGGTGCTAAGTCTTCTCTCAGCATGGCCTCACCCCTTCTCTGCCCTTCTTCTCAACATGCCCACTCCCATTAGACCTGACTGACCACTGAATCACTTGTGTACCCCCAACACCTCTGCTCACACTGGGCCCCTCACCTGGAGTGTCTTCCCTTCCTTCAACCCTCTCCTCCCATCTATTCTATTTCCATTCATCTCTTTACTCCCAGGAGCCCTGGTGATGTAGTGGTCAGGAGCTTAGACCGCTAACCAAAAGGTCAGCAGTTTGAATCCACTACCTGCTCCTTGGAAAGCCTATGGGGGCAGTTCTACTCTGTTCTATAGGGTCGCTATGAATCAGAATCGACTTCATAGCAAGGGGTTTGGTTTAGTTCTTCACACCCAGCTTTGATGTCAGCCAGCCCTGGTTCTATGTCCAGCTCTGCCCTTTATTACCGTGTGCTCTTGGGTAAGCTATTTCACCTCTCTAAGCCTCAGTTTCCCTGTAAAAAAGTGGGGATATATTGGATCTTGTCCCGTGAGGTAAGTGTGAGCATGGTGTCATGGACTGAATTATGTCCCCCCAAAAATGTGTGTATCAATTTGGCTAGGCCATGATTTCCAGCCTTGTGTGGTTGTCCTCCATTTGTGATTGTAATTTTATGTTAGAGGGATTAGGGTGGGATTGTAACACCACTCTTACCCGGGTCACACCCCTGATCCAGTATAAAGGGAGTTTCCCTGGGGTGTGGCCTGCACCACCTTTTATCTCTCAGGAGATAAAAAGGAAAGGGAAGCAAGCAGAGAGTTGGGGACCTCATACCACCAAGAAAGCAGTACCAGGAGCAGAGTGTGTCCTTTGGACCTGGGGTTCTTGTCCAGAGAAACTCCTAGTCTGGGGGAAGATTGATGAGAGAAGGCCAACAGAGAGAGAAAGCTTTCCCCTGGAGCTGACACCCTGAATTTGGACTTTAGCCTATTTTACTGGGAAGAAATCAATTTCTTTTTGTTAAAGCCATCCACTTAGGGGATTTCTGTTATAGCAGCATTAGATGACTAAGACACATGGAATGAGCTGGTGCATGTAAAGCCCTCAGCACAGGCTGACACACCTGAATGTGTACGTGCTAGCTCGCAGCTCTGTGAAGCCTTCCTCGCATTACAGCTCTGAGTGCGAGCCTCTCAGAACTTCTGTGGCATTTGGAGTCCTCATCATACAGTCTACACTATCCTTGACCTGACTGTGAGTTTCCTAAGAATGGTGTGGAGGACACAGGATGGGTTCCCTCAACCTCCCATACCGCTCTTCTGTTGGCTGGAGAGGCTGGGAAGTTAAAAACTGCATTGCCAGACTCCCTTGAAGCTAAGGTTCTGGAAATAAATTGGGTTCCATGAATTGGTTATACTCAAGAAGGTAAAAGTGAGGTCAAGGCCATTCATTTCCTGCCTGTAGTTGTTTCCCATAGCTGATAAGATTGTAGAAACAAGATTTTTTTTTTCTTCTCTCTGTCTCTCTGCAGCAGCTTCCCATTGTCCTGGTTCTCTAGCTTCTGAGTGTCAAGAGGCCACAGCAGCAGTGACAGTACCAGTTGTGGCATCTTGATCTCTTTATTGCAGGTACAGGAGTGTGGTCTCAAACTCATAGTTCAAGGGGTGACCTCAGAAGTTGTTGTGCTACAGGGTGTCAGTTCAGAATTCTTCTAGGGGTCATTCCTGAATGTCCAGGATAGAACCCACTAATCTGGCCCTTCCAACCATTTTGTAAAGCATCTAATTCCCTGTATTAAATCTTTCCCTGGTTAAAACGCCCAGTGGGTGTTGCCACACTAAACCCTGACAAGCACAGATGGGAACCAGGCATTCTCCTTCTCTTGCACACTCAGAGCACTGCACCTCCACACAGGTCTCCCTCTCCTCAAGAAAGCTGATTCTTCCCACTGGCAGACCCAGCACCAGGCCCAGCCTCTGAGTTGCCCCATTCGGCTGGTCATTTGCCTATTTGCTCCCCAATTCATTGCCTGCCCTTCCCCTGCTCTGTCCTGTATGCAGGAAGCTCGCCCTGCAGATCATATCTCCCAGGCTGCCTTATCCACTGGTTATCTGTTGAGTGCAAACATCCGAGGCACTGGTGGATGGTTGGAGAGTGGGAAGAGGGGAAAGGGTAGAGTATTTCTCATCCTTTCTCTCTCTGCTTCCAGCGGTGGATCCAGCCTCTGCCAGGCAACCCCCAGGATGGGTCCAGCTCCCAGCCACTGGCCCCTCCGCAGCTCTTGCACTGACCTGTCAGCCCAGTGCCTGGGCTCTGGTGAGCACCATCTCTTCCCTCTGACTCTCTAGCTCTAGAGGGGGTAGCAGCTTCCTGCAATGGTTTATCTTTGAGTTACCCCACCTCCCAGTTTTCAGCTCTTACAATACTCCTGTAACTCGGTTCTGAAACTAATCTCCTCTATAGTGAATTGGATGAGGGCAATGGCAGTTGAGTGATAGAACGCTCACCTTCCATGGAGACCTGGGTTCCATTCCTGGCCAATGTACCTCATGTACAGCCACCGCCCCCGTCAGTGGAGGCTTGCATGTTGCTATGGTGTTGGACGGATGTCAGTGGAGCATCACGTCTAAGATGTTTGAGGAAGAAAGGCCTGGTCATCTACCTTAGAAAATCAGTCAATGAAAACCCTATGGATCACAATGGTCTGATCTGCAACTGGTGGTGGGGGAGGGCACAGGACTTGGCAGCTTCCCTCCATTGTGCATGGAGTAGCCATGATTCAGGGGCTGACTCGACGGCAGCTAACAACGCAGTGAACTGGAGTCCCTGGGTGATGTAAACAGTTAATGCGCTTGGCTGCTAACGGAAAGGTTGGAGGTTCAAGTCCACCGAGAGGCCTCAGAAGAAAGGCCTAGCGGTCTACTTGCAAAAAAAAAAAAAAATCACTATTGAAAACCCTATGGAGCAGAGTTCTACTCTCACACACAGGGATTCACCATGAGTCAGAGTAGGCTTGTTGGCAACTGGTTTGGTTTGGTTTTATAGTGAGCTAGCTGGCGTGAGTGTGGTTTCCTGATAGCGCCATGCCTGTTAAGCCCTGGTCATGAGGCTGAGGGGCTGGAGCCACATCTTCCCTCCTCAGGAACACAGCCTGTCTTCTCTGAGGCCTGCCTGGCCAGCTGGTCCAGGTCTGCCTGCAGAAACATTTGGGCAGAGTCCTTTGGGGGTCCCCTTCCCCAGCTGGGGTGTGGGGCGTGGGGGAGGAGCGAGGGCTGAATGGCAGCTTTCGCCAACACCTCACTCTTCTCTTCTCGACATGTTTACTCACAGGCTGTCTGGGAAGTGAGAATCCTCCCTAACGGATGTTTCACCCAATTAAATAATTAACTCGGAGTGTTGCTAAGCATCCCCAGTGATCGTCTTCTAGTCCTGGAAGCTCCCCCATGCCAGGTTGTGGCTGCTGCTGGCCTGGGCCAGGCCAACACTGGGTGGAGAGACGCTGCTGGGAAGAGCCAGGGGGCTGAGGGTGCCCCCCATCCCATGCTTCTGGGCCAGTATCAGGGAAATTAATGCACTTGAGAGGCGGGACATGGAGGATATTTAGAGAAGGGAGTCCAAGGGGAGGCTGAGGTGTCTAGGAGGGGGCGGCCGAACCTTCTGGAGCCCTTCTAGGCTATACACCACCCCTGTCCCCCATTCTCCCCTTATTCCACTGCAGAGTCTCTATCCATTCAAGAAAACAAGAGGAGACTGCTCCCTAATGTGTGGTCTCGGGGAAGGAGCTGAGCTGCTCTCCTAATGGACAATCAGGTAAGGAACCTACAAGAGTGAGGCTAAGTATGAACTGTGGAATATCACTCAGCCCTGAAGAAAATGAGATAAATTCACATGCCGAGACATGCAAAGATCTCTAAGATATTGTAATGTGAAAAAAATGCAGACACCTGTAGATGTAGTTCCATGTAATCTATGTAAAAATAATGCAGACATGCACACGCATACTTTATATCTACAGAAAGGGGATTAGATGGAAGCACACCAGAATTGTTCATAGTTAGGGCCTGGGGGCCAGGGATTGGGGTGGGCAGAAGGGGGTGTTCTTATTTTACTCTCTGCACCCCTGAAATGCTTGACTCTCTGACATCAGGAATGTGTTCTTGTATCACTTCCATAATTAAAGCAAAAAAAAAAAAAAAAAAAAGAGAGAGAGAAACAGCTGATTAAAAAAAAAAAACTGCTTGGAGGAGCGTTAGGATAAATTAAAGAAAATAGATTCTTAACCCCAGAGAGTCTAGATTCTTGAATCAGTATTTTTTAAATCATTTTGGCCTCAACCCACGGTAAGATATAGGTTTTCATCAGAACCCAGTACACACATGTGTATATATACCAAACAGAAGTTCTATAAATACTTGCCTTCAGTAATACCACTCACTCTGGTGTTTTCTGTAATTCTCCCTTAAAATATTTCTAATATCATGAACATTAATGGGTTCCACCCTGCAGTTTGGAAAACACTGCCTAACCTGATGGGGTTCTGGAGCTCCCTTGGGAGAGAGGTTTGGCCATCAAGCCCTCAGGACCCCAGAGTCCCGAGAGGAACGCTGGAGCTTTTCGGTCCAAGTTCTTGAAGGAAGAGAGAAGTCCTGCACGGCCATGACCACTGGGTGGCGCGCTGGCTGCATTCCCCACCAGCCCCGGCGCCAGGCCTGATAAAAAAAAAAAAAGAACCACAACACTCCGTAGAAGGGGCCCAGATCTACTCCCTCACTGGTGTAGCTTGGCCTTAAGAATGGGACCAAATCCCGCTTACCCTCCACCCCCAGGTTCAAACCCAAGTGCCGGTTAAAGTAGCCGCGTGGCCTTGGACAAGTTTTTTAACCTCCTGTGTCTCTGTTTCCTCGTCTGTAAAATGGGCATACCCAACCCACTGCCGCCAAGTCGATTCCGACTCATAGCGACCCTATAGGACAGAGTAGAAGTGCCCCACAGAGTTTCCCAGGAGCTCCTGGTGGATTCGAACTGCCGACCTTTTGGTTAGCAGCTGTAGCACTTAACCACTGCACCACCAGGGTTTCCAAAATGGGCATAGATAATTATAATACTTCATTCTGTCAAGTTGTTGTAAACATAAAATGAGTTAATACAGAGCGCTAAGAACAGTGCAATCGGTAAGAGTAAGCTATTACTAGGGCACGGCTCTTCCCCGCTGTGCCTCCGGCTCTGGGGCTGGAGCCGGCGGGCCGGCAGGGCTTTAGAGGTCAATTAACTGCAGAAATGAATGAAACCCCGGAGAGCCCCTTCCCACCCACTCCCTTCGGCGGGGCAGTCAGGCCTGAACGGTGGGGTGAGGGGAGGTGGAGTGTGGCCGGTGGTGATGAGGCTGATAAGCCACGACTCCCGCTCTCCTGTGACCGAGCCCTGCGGCCCTGCCGCGGCCCCCTGACTCCCTCCCTCCACCCCACGCCCACCCTCACCCCCGCCCTCACCCCCAGAGCCAGGCCTATCTCGGCCATCAGTGGCCCCGAGCCAGGGCCACTCCTTCCCTTGACCCAGACGAAAAACGCCCTGCAGACCCGGGGAAGGCCTCATTCCATCCTCCCCGCTCCATCCGGCCCTGTCTGTATCAACCTAACCTCCCCCAGGAAGCTGGGAAGACTCCCCTCACATCCCTTATCCGCCCCCTGCGCTCTCTCCCCCTCCACCGGGTGCAAGGTCCCATCCCGCCAGAGGCATCTGCTCCTCAGGGCTCGGTGTCCTCCCGCGTCTCTCTCTCCAGTCAGCCTCCCCTCCCTCTTGAGCCTCCGGCCTCCCTTCTCTCCTCTCTGCCTCGCTAAAAAGCATCCTCAACGCACCCCGCTTCCAAAAGCCCTTTCCCAGACCTGTGTGGCCCTCCGCACGTTCACCCAGAGCAGGCCTATCGCAGCCATCACTGGCCCAGTGAGGGCCCAGCCGCGGAAAATAGGCCTATGGCAGTTAGTTTTAAATTGCTGAATGAGCTCTCACTGCCGGCAATGCCAACAGAAACTGCTCGTTAGCGCCCCTCCTCCAGCGGTGCCCAGGGCACTGCCCTACCTGCTATACCCTAGTTATGCCCCGACACCAGCGCTTTGGCCTAAGCCATCTTCTAAAAAAATGTCAGACCACCATGTTATCTATTTAGAAGTCCGAAAACACCTTCCCAAAGTATTAAAAGTACACCTTCAAAGCGACCGCGTTTCTTTGTTGCAATTGCCTTGAGGCTAACAACTCAAAGGCAGACCTGGCAAAGAAGAATCCGGCATTTAATCCAACATCTCTTATGAACCTTCTAATTTCAATTTTTAACATAGGTAATATACATGGGAAAAATCAACGATTCCAAAGGGCATTCAGTAAAATCAAATTTCCTCATAACAACTAAAATGATATGCAGAAACCTTGATTGGATTCTTGTTTGGGAAAAATAAAACAGACTTTAAAGACACTTTGCTGACAATCAGGGGAATATGAACTTGGATAGGGTATTAGGTGGGAGTCCTCGGGTGGTACAAGCAGTTAACCGCTCAACTGCTAACAGGACAGTTGGAAGTTTGAGTCTATCCAGAAGCATCTCAGAATAAAGGACAGGCAACCTATTTCTGAAAGATCAGCCATTAAAAACTCTATGGATGGACAGGAGCTGGTTGAATGGACACGGGAAATACAGGGTGGAGAGGAGGAGTGCGCTGTCACATTAGAGGGAGAGCAGCTAGGGTCACAATACAATGTGTGTATAAGTGTGTGAGAAATTGACTTGAATTGTAAACTTTCACTTAAAGCACAATAAAAAACAGAGAGAGAAAAAGAAAACGCTATGGGCACAGTTCTACTATGAGTCAGAACTGACAGGATGGCAATGAGCTTGGTTATATAGACACTGGACTCCAACTCATGGAGCTTGGCATTGGCCAAAGTGGTTTCAGTACAGCCATACTTGCTAAAATGAGGCCTCTGAGAGATCAGGACGACATGTTAGGAGGAAGAAAGTAGTTTGGGGGCTGAAGTTGAGGGTGTTTCCTTTTTATGGGAACGATTTTCTGTATGAAGTAGGAGGCTTTGTGGAGGAGGTGGTTTTAGCTGAGCTGTAAAGGATGGGTTGGATTTGGCCTGGTCGAGATGAGGCGTGATGGCATTCCTGGGGCCAGGAGTGTGTGAGCCCAGATGGAAATGTGGGGATGAAGAGGACATACTGGGGACAGCTGGAGGGTAGGTGCATGTGGGAGGCAGGGTGGGCAGGCGGGGCCCAGTGCATGGAGGGCCTTGAATGGTAAGCTTAGCATCACGGCTTCATGTAGATGCAGTGGAGGACTTTGATCAGAGTTGTGACGTGATCAGAGCAATGACTTAGCGCGGCCAATCTGTGAGTTGAGTGTAGGTTGGATTTGGTAAGGTCTGGAGCCCTGGTGGCACAGTGGTTAAGAGCTCGGGTCGTTTGAATCCACCAGCCGCTCCTTGAAAACCCTCTGAGGCAATTCTACTCTGTTCTATAGGGTCGCTATGAGTTGAAATTGACTCGATGGCAATAAGTTTTATTTTTTTTTGGAGGCCAGACCGCCAATTAATTAAGACAATTTCAATGACTAAGGAGGTGTTCAGAAACCCTGGTGTCATAGTGGGTAAGAGCTACATCTGCTAACCAAAAGGTCGGCAGTTCAAATCCACCAGGTGCTCCTTGGAAACTCTACGGGGCAAGTCTACTCTGTCCTACAGGGTCACTATGAGTCAGAATCAACTCGATGGCAATGGGTTTTTGGAAGGAGGTGCTCCGACTGCTTGATACCAATTTTTGGGTCCACTTACTAGTTACTGAATCTTAGCTACAAAATGCTAATAGTAACTTTCTTGTAAGGCTGTGTGAAGTTTAAATTTGACCGGTTACTCTTGCACAGCGATTGGCACATAGTAAATACTCGGTAGACATTAACCTTTATTGTTAAGGGAACCCAGCTCCGAGATAGAATTGCAAGGGGAAGAGCCATGGTAAGGGCAAATTTTGGTGACTAATTAATGGGAGGAGAGAATGAGAGTAGATGTTATGTGTAAGGAATGGGGGGGCTTGGTGCACAAGGTTTCCAGGTTCCTGGCAGCATGGCAGCTCCATGAACAAAGCCAGGGTGGGCAGGTGAGGAATGACTTTGGGGACAATGAGATGTTGGGTCGGGTTCGGTCTCATGGTGTGAGCAGGAAGTTGACTGGGCCTTAGAACAGAGGTCAGAGCTGTGGATAAACTGCCTGAAAGCAAGCGTGGTTGAAGATGCAAACGGAAGGAAAGGCCAAGTGAATCCTGTGGAATGTCTGTAGTGGGGGTGGGGGAAGAAGTAGAAATGGGAAAAGGAGCACAAGAGAGATAGGAGAACCAAGGGAGACCAGAAAACTCCAAAAGGCAACAGAAGAGTGAGGGTCAGCAGCATCGCATGCCTCTGAGAAACTGAGGAAGATGAAGAGTGATGAAGGGTCGTTGGTGTTTTTGGTGAAAGCAGTTTCAGTGGCGCGGTTGGGGCATAGGCCAAACTACTGTGCGTCAAGGAATGAGGAGGAAGTGAGCAAATTACAGTCCTTATCGTACATTATTAGTGTAAACCATGGGGTCTCTGGGTGGCACAAACAGTTAAGCAGCCAACTATTAGCTGAAAGGTTGTCGATTCAAACCCACCCAGAGTGCTTCAGAAGAAGGCCCTGACAATCTCTTTCCGAAAGATCATAGCCTTAAAAACTCTATGGAGCAGTTCTATTCTGCACATATGGAGTCCCTGTGAGTCAGAATTGACTCAACTGCAACTTACGATGTATATTACCTTATCCCTTTAAAAACTTTGTCTATGAGCTCTTCTATAGTTATGCTCAAATGATAGCAGAAGAAGCATATTTAAGGATGTTCATTACAACATTGCTCACAATTCCAAAAAAAATCAGAAATCATCAATTTGTTGTTGTGGTGTGATGGATCACTTTTGTGTGGCCTTTCTCACCACGGTCTTGTAACTCCCACGCAAGTGATTAGGTGGGACTGTGCCAATAAGGTAACTGTGGCTCACCAAGGGTATTGGTCAGTGTTGCCATCCCGCTAGGTTTAAAAAATAGAGCCAATTCTAGAGCAGAAGGAGGCTCTCGCCACCACCAAGGAAGAAGATCCAAGAGCAGAGTGAGTCCTTTGGACTCGGTATTCCTGTGCTGAGAAGCTCCTAGAACCAGTAGACAGAAGGAGAGAGCTGTGACACTGAAGATGGCGAGAAGCAGTGGCAGAGAAATGGCGAGAGGAAAAGACTGGAGGAGATGGTGCAGTGAGAAAGCTGAGTGCCTTTGGGCAAGAGGCCTGCTGGTGGAGTAGGGTGCCTCCGGGCACTTGGTGGAGCTGGGTACACCAACCCATGGGGCTAGAGCTGACTGCCTTCAGTCTGAGGCTTTCTGGTGGAGTGGGTTGCCTTGGCGCACTTACTGGCAGAGCTAAAAGTGCTTTGTAACACTTGCCCTGCGCAGGGCAGAGAGGGGCCAGAGACAGGTGTGCTGAGAAGAGGCTGTCCTGATGGAAGACCTGTATCCTGAGTGTTTCTGAGCCTGAATTGTAACCTGCTGGCATAGTGGTTAAGAGCTTGGCTGCTAACCAAAAAGTCTGCAGTTTGAATCCACCAGCTGCTTGTTGGAAACCCTATGGGGCAGTTCTACTCTGTCCTATAGGGACACTATAAGTCAGAATCTACCCGATGGCAACGGGTTACTTTCTTAATAAACCCCAGAATCATGAGTACTGTCTGTGAGTTCCATGTCGCCATTGTAATGAATTATCAAATCCAGCAGAGAAGTAGAGCGCGCCATCGGAGGGATGGTTGGTGTCAGAATTGGTAAGGATGGCAGAGAGAGGAGGCATGTCTGACTTCTGCCTCATAAGACTCAGCCCTGGGCTGTTGATCTTCATTCTCCTTCCCCATCCTGAAGGTAGAGGAGGTCAGATGCCTCCCCCAAGCCATTCTTACAGTTAAATAAATGATAGTACATCCATACATGGAATACTATGCAGCTGTAGAAAAGAATGAGACAGGCTATATGAACTAAGCGGGTACGATCTTCATGACACAACAGATGGAAAACGCAACTAAGCAAAATATGTGTATCATGCTATCATATCCAGGAGGAAGCGGCACCTTTTAAACTGCATATCCTCAGGGCTACAGACTAGTACAGGGCGGGGGAAGGGGGGCCGCCTCTTTCTAACCACTCAAAGGCAGGGTGAGAGCCATCCAGGCCCAGAGTCCGGGTCTGGCAGGCTGCACCCACATTCACACTGGCTCGGCCTGCCTAGGCCAAGGGATCAGGGCTCCACCCTCCTGGAGGTCCTGCCTTGGCTGTTGAGTGGGGAGAGGAGGAGGAGCAGAGCCGGGAAGGGGGGACAGGCGGTGTGCCTCGTGGAGCAGTGGAGGCAGTAAAGGCGGCCAGGGGCTGGGAAAGGAGGGGATGAGCGATTGCCTTACTGTTCATGGGCGACCCTGGAGGTGGCTCTGCTGGCTGGGGCAAGGCAACATTTTTCAGAGTAGAAACCTGAGTCCAAACCATGTTCCAGCCAGCGACTCAATAGAGCACAGCCGGAATTGTAGTTCCGGAAATGAACATCAGAGGGCGTCCCCGGCTTATCTCTGCCCAGTGAGGGAGGTGGGAGGTTGTGTGTATGTGGCTTCACCGTGAGAAAATGGGGTTGGGGGGGGCAAGAAGGGGGCCAGGTCTTAGAGCCTAAATTTGACCCTGCATCCCCTCTGTCTCCACCTCCCCCTCGCCTCAAGGTGCGGCCACATATTCTAATGACAGCAGTACACAGGATAGATCCAAAAGAGGGCAAGCCTGAGGCGGGAGACGGGAGGCTGGTAACGAGAGCTGGAAAGACGTGATAAGGACTGCACAAAGGCAATGACAGTGCGGATTGGTTCAGGAGACAGGAAGTCAGATATAATGGAAAGGTTCTAATAAGCAATTGAATGCGGGGAGCAAGTGTGAGGGAGAGGCGAACTGACTTCCAGCGTTTCTCACAAGTATGGCGTCCAAAACCCGGATAGGAATACAGGAGAGGAGCAGCGTGGTGGTGGTCAGGGAACACGAGCAGGGTATGAACCTGTGGGATGTGGGGTTCTGACAGATAGCCTGTCCAGAGATGTGTTGGGCAGTTGCTGTACCATTCTGGAGCTCTGGAGAGAGTTGGGTGAAACCTGAGGTTTTGGGAGTTTTCGTTGTGTATGCAACATTAAAGCCCTGAAGTGGCTGAGATTACTCAAGGAGCTTGAGAAAAGAGGCAGGCCAAAGGCAGAAGTCAGAGGAGCATCAACATTTCAGAAGCTTGGAAGAGAGGTTCCGGGGGTGGATTTGAGGTAGTGGAATAACTGAGAGAGATGGAGTGGGCACAATGGAGGAGAAAGTTTAAAAGTGGAGAGTGGTGAAAATGTTTCAGGAAGAGTGGTGATGGTTGAAAAAAAAGGGGGGGTGGGGATTAGCATCCCTATTGCTCACCTTCTAAAGAAGGTGCCAGCCTGGTCCCAGGACCTTTTACGATGTATGGTTCAGAGAGTGGAAGAGAAGACAAAGCCAGAGGAGTTAAGGGGAAGGTGGGACCATTTGTCAGAAAGGAGTGGAGTATAGGAAAGAAAAAAATCCGTGGAGGGGGGTGTCACTGAAAAAAGAAAAGCTTTGGGGAGTGGAAGTGAGCGGGTATCCTGAGTAGCTCAGAGTAAGAATTGGGGGAGAGGGGAAGGAGGGTGGGCTCTGGGAAAATGTGTTCTTCTAGTAGAGTGTAAGTTGAAATTTGTTTTTGATTTCTATTTGGGGGCCAAATAACGCCTCTCTGAATGGTACTCTGTACCAATATTGAACCACCCAGGACTTCAGTATTTATTAGAACTCATTAAACCTTAGCAGGCTATACATAGGGAAAAAAAAAAAAAACCTTAACTTGACAAACAGAAACTACCAGAAATCAATAGTATCTAAATGATAAAAGCATTCCCATAAAATTTAAGATCAAGACAAAAATATCCACTATTGTTGCTATTATTCAGCATCGTACTGAATGTCCGACTAAGAAGACAAAAAAAAAAGTATAAATTTTGGAAAGGAAGAAATCAAAAATATTAGTTGCTATTGTGTACCTAGAAAATTCAAGACTCAAGGGAAAAACAACTAGACCTAGCAAGATAGGTGACCACATACCATGTAAAAATCAACGGTTTCCCTCCACACCAGTAATAAAAAAAAAATCAAACCCGTTGCCGTCAATTCCAACTCAGTAAGTGATGAAAAAACATGAAGGTAAAAAGGTACTATTTCCAATAGCAACAAAAACTATGAAGTACTGTGTCTAGGATTTGAATTAGTAAAGAAACAAAAAAAGTCCAACACCTATTTGAAGAAAACTCTAAAGCTCTACATAAGAGAAAAGAAAACCTAAACAAATGGAGAGACATATTATGTTCCTAGATGCTATTGTTGTCCAGTATTTTAATTCTATTTTAAACCCCATAAATTAGACATTACTGGTTCGATGAGTTTGATGAGTGAGGTATTATTTTCATTAAGGCAGCATTTGTTTACCTATATGTTTACCAATTTCTTTGCTTGTCATTCCTTCTTGAGTCACTGACCTTCCTTCTAGGATCATTTCCTTCTTCCTAAAAAACTTTTTTTTTTTTTTGTACTTTAGATAAAGGTTAACACAGCAAATTAGTTTCTCATTAACAATTAATACACATATTGTTTTGTGACATTGGCTGCCAACCCCATGACATGTCAACACTCTCCCATTCTCGACCTTGGGTTCCCCGTTACCAACTTTTCTGTCCCTTCCTGACTTCTCGTCCTTGCCCCTGAGGTGGTGTGCCAATTTAGCTTCTTTTTGTTTTATTGGCCTGTCTAATCCTTGGCTGAAGGGTGACCCTCAGGAGTGACTTCAGTACTGAGTTAAAAGGATGTCCGGGGGCCATGCTCTTGGGGTTTCTCCAGTCTCTGTCAGACCAGTAAGTCTGGTCTCCTTTTGTGAGTTAGAATTTTGTTCTATAGTTTTCTCCAGCTCTATCTGGGACCCTCTATTGTGATCCCTGTCAGAGCAGTCAATGGTGGTAACTGCACACCATCTAGTTGTGCTGAACTCAGTCTGGTGATGGCTGTGGTAGTTGTGGTCCATTAGTCCTTTTGACTAATCTTTCCCTTGTGTCTTTGGTTTTCTTCATTCTCTCTTGCTCCAGATTGTGGGCGGGGGAGGGACCAGTGGAGTATCTTAGATGGCTGCTCATAAGGTTTTAAGACCCAAGATACTACCCACCCAAGTAGGATGTAGAACATTTTCTTTACAAACTATCTTATGCCATTTGAGCTAGATGTTCCCTGAGACCGTGGTCCCCAGCCCTCAGCCCAGTAATTTGGTCCCTCGGGGAATTTGAATGTGTCTGTGAAGCTTCCATGACCTTGCCTTGGTCAAGTTGTACTGACTTGCCCTGTACTGTGTACTGTCTTACCCTTGCCAAAGTTACCACTTATCTATTGACTAGTTAGTGCTTTTCCCTCCCTTGCCTAAACCAAACCAAACCAAACCAAGACAAAACCCATTGCCATTGAGTCAATTCCAACTCATATAGGACCCTATAGGACAGAGTAGAACTGCCCCATAGAGTTTCCAAGGAGTGCATGGTGGATTCGAACTACATGACCAGCGTTTCCTCTCCTGCCTAGTAACCATCAAAGATTGTTTCTTTCTGTGTATAAACCTTTTCAAGAGTTTTTTTTAAGTAGTGGTCTCATACAGTATTTGTCCTTGTGATTGACTTGTTTCACTCAGCATAATGCCCTCCAGATTCATCCATGTTATGAGATGTTTTGAAGATTCATCATTGTTCTTTATTGTTGCATAGTATTCCATTGTGTATATGTACCACAGTTTGTCCATTCATCTGTTATTGGGCACTTAGGTTGTTCCCATCTTTTTGCTATTGTGAACAATGCTGCAACAAACATGGGTGTACACAGGTCTATTCGTGTGACAGCTCTTATTTCTCCAGAATATATTCTAGGAGTAGGATTGCTGGATAGCATGGCATTTCTATTTCTAGCTTTTTAAGGAAGAGCCATAACATTTTCCAAAATAGTTGTACCATTTGACATTCCCACCAGCAGTGCATAAGAGTTCCAATCTCCAACATTTGTTTTTTTTTTTTTTTTATTCCTGCCAGTAATGTCAGGGGCAAGATGGTATCTCATTGTAGTTTTGATTTCTATTTCTTTGTGGCTAGTGATTGTGAGCATTTCCTCATGTGTCTGTTAGCTGCATGAATGTCTTCTTTGGTGAAGTGTCTGTTCATATCCTTTGCCCATTTTTTACTTGGATTATTTGTCATTTTATTGTAGAGGTGTTGGATTGTCCTGTAGGTTTTAGAGGTTAGACCATTGTTGGATTTGTAATAGCCAAAAAATTTTCCCAGTCTGTAGGTTCTCTTTTTCCTCTTTTGGTGAAGTCTTTTGATGAGCATTAAGTGTTTAATTTTGAGAGGATCTCAGTTATCTAGCTTATCTTCTCGTGTTTGTGTATTGTTAGTTATGGTTTGTATGCTATTTATGCCATGTATTAGGGCCTGTAGCATTGACCCTATTTTTTCTTCTATGATCTTTATAGTTTTCGGTTTTATATTCAGGTCTTTGATTCATTTTGAATTAGTTTTTGTGTATGATGTGAGGTATAGGTCCTGTTTCATTTTTTTACAGATGGACACCCAGTTTTGCCAGCACAGTTTGTTTAAAAAAACTGTCTTTCCCCCATTTAATGAACTTTGGGGCTTTGTCAAAGATCAGGTGACCGTAGGTGGATGGATTTACATCTGGGTTCTCAATTCTGTCCCATTGGACAATGCGTTTGTCATTGTACCAATACCAGGCTGTTTTCGCTACCATAGCTATATGATTCTGAGGTCAGGTAGTCCTCCTACTTCATTCTCTTTCTTCTATTTCTTTACTTGTCCAGGGCTGCTTTCTTTTTCATATAAAGTCAATGATTTAGCTTTTCCTTAAAGAGTGCTGTTGGTATTTGGATCGGGATTACATTGTATTTGTAGGTTGCTTTGAGTAAAATTGGCATTTTCACAATGCTGAGTCTACCTATCCATGAGCATGGTACGTTTTTATATTTATTTAGGTGTTTTTTGGTTTCTTGCAGTAGTGTTTTGTAGTTTTCTTTGTATAGGTGTTTTACGTCCCTGGTTAGATGTATTCCTAAGTAATTTATTTTATTAGGGGCTACTATAAATGGTATTGGTTTCTTAATTTCCTTTTTGTGGTTCTCTTTATTGGTGTATAGGAACCCAACTGATTTTTGCATGTTTATCTTGTATCCTGCCACTCTGCTGAATCTTTCTGTTAGTTCCAATAGTTTTCTTGTGTGGTCTTTGGGGGTTCTCTATGTATAGTATCACATCATTCACGAATAGGGACAGTTTTACTCATTTCTTACCAATGTGGATGCCCTTTATTTCTTTTTCTTGCTCTATTGCTCTAGCTAAACTTCCAGCACAATGTTAAATAGGAGTGATGATAAAGGGCATGCTTGTCTTGTTCCCGTTCTCGGGGGGAATGTTTTCAGCTTCTCCCCAATGAAAATTATGTTGGTTGCTAGCTTTGTATAGATGCCTTTATTATGTTGAGGAATTTCCCTTCTAGACCTGTTTTATTGACAGTTTTTATCAGGAATGGGTGTTGGACTTTATCAAATGCCTTTTCTGCATTGATTGAAACGATCATATGATTCTTTTGTTTTATTTATGTGGTGGATTACGTTGATTGATTTTCTAGTGTTGAATCATCCTTGCATACCTAGTATGAACCCCACTTGATTGTGGATTTTTTTTTTTTTAAATATGATGCTGAGTTCTGTTGGCTAGAATTTTGTTGAGAATTTTTGCATCTATATTCGTGAGAGATATTGGTCTGTAATTTTCTTTTTTTGTGGTGTCTTTGCCTGGTTTTGGTGTTAAGGAACATTTTTTAGCGGTTCTATAGTACAGGTTTATTGGTAGTAAACTTATTTTTTGTTTATCTTGAAGTTATCCTTAATTCACCCTCATTCTTGAAAGATAGTTTTGCTGAATGTATAATTCTAGCATGACAAGTTATTTTCTTTTAGTCCTTTGAGTATACAATTCTCTGGCTCCCATTTTTCACTCTTGCTATTGAGAAATCTTTTGCCATTTTAATCGTTGTTTCTTTGTAGGTCATCTGACTTTTTCTGATTGCCTTTAAAAAAAAAACAAAACAAAACTTTTTACTATGGAAAATTTCAGACGTACCCAAAGTAGAGAGACAAGTATAATGAACTTCCAACACTCAGCTTCCACAGTTAATAACATCTTAGCAATATTATTTCTTCTGTTCTACCTCCCCTCCCTCCAGGCGTTTTTTTTGACTGGAGCATTTAAACCAAGTTCCAGATAGATGTATGTATCAGGTTGTGTCTCTAGTAGATAAGGACTTTTTGTTTTATTTTATTTTTGTATTAAAATCTTAATATCATCTAATTCCTTGTGCTTGTTTGAATTTAAGACTCAGAAGACGCATCACCCAAATGCACAGTGTGGCCTTTCTAGAGCAATCTCTTCTTTTTTCTCTCATGATAGTGATGTGTTGAAGAAATTAGATCAATTAACCTGTGAAATGTCCCAATTTCTGGTTTTGGCTCTTAGCTTCCTCATGGTGTCATTTAATCTTTTGTTTGTTTGTTTTAATCCTCTGTGTTGCTGTATGGAGCCCTGGTGGCACAGTGGTTAAAGTGCTCAGCTGCTAACCAAAAGGTGGTTGGTTCGACCCACCAGCTGCTCTGCAGGAAAAATATGTGGCAGTCTGCTTCTGTAAAGATTACACCTTTGGAAACCCTATAGGGCAGTTCTACTTTGTCCTGTAGGGTCTCCATAAGTTGGAATCAACTCAGCAGCAGTGGGTTTGGTTTGGTTTGTGTTCTGTAAACTGGAAACTGGCTCTAAAGTCTTCATTAGGCTTGTGTTCTTTTTCTGGCAAGACCAGTTTATAGGCGGTGCTCTGTACCTTATGGAAACCCTGGTGGCGTAGTGGTTAAGTGCTACGGCTGCTAACCAAGGGGTGGGCAGTTCGAATCTGCCAGGCGCTCCTTAGAAACTCTATGGGTCAGTTCTACTCTGTCCTATAGGGTCACTATGAGTTGGAATCGACTCGACAGCACTGGGTCTGGGTGTACTTTATATTGTATCACATCAGAATGCACACATTGTACATTTGCTCCATGTCCATTAAGTTTTCTTATTTTAACAATTCCATGTTTCTTTTCTAAAAGTTCTATTTTTCCTTCAATTCTGTCTTGTCCTTTAAAATAGCCTCTTCTTTCTTGCTCATTTTTGTAATTCCATCTTTTATTTCCTCAAGCCTTTCATACATAGGAGTTTTTATTCAAAAACCAACCAAACCCATTGCTGTTGAGTCGATTCCAACTTATGGCGGCCCTACAGAACAGCCTAGAACTGCCCCAGAGCTAGTGATTCCACTCAGTTTGGAAATCTACATCTATTGATTGCTCCTGCTGACCCTCGTTGTAGTTTGCTGGGTAATCTTTGATGGAGAACCCATGTTTAGGTGATCCGATCTGAGCCTAAAATAGGAGTGCTTTCCTCCAGGGAAGGAGCCCTGGGGGTGCAGTGGTTAAGTACTCAGCTGCTAACTGAAAGGTTAGTGGTTCAAACCCACCAGCTGCTCCATGGGAGAAAGATGGGGACAGTCTGCTTCCTTGAAGATTACAGACTTGGAAACTCTAAGGGGCAGTTCCACTCTGTCTTACAGGGTCACTACAGCTTGACAGCAACCAGTTTGGTTCCTTCTGAGAGGATCTGCATTTGCTTCCTGGAGAAACGTGTGCACTAAAGGCCTGGGATAACCTTTGTTTCCTCTAGAGTCCCACCACTTGATGTAGGGGTCTCAGGTTCAGGGCCCCTTCTCAGACTCACAAATAGATTAAAAGGCTGCGGTTGGCATTTGCCTCAGGGCAGCCCTGCCTAGTGAGTTTTGTATTATTTACCACTCTGATTTCAGTCCAAGTTTTTTGCTTAATTTTATTTGTTTTGTTTTGGTTTCCCTTTCTCTTTGGAGATTTCTCTTACACCAGTAAAAAAAAAAAAACAAAAAAAAACTCCCAGTAAGGCTAACAAAAACTTCATGCTTTATGTATATTCTACTTATTTTGCAGTGGGAGCACCCTTCATGAGTATCTAGTAGGCCTTGCTCCTGGAAGTGGGAGTTTGCAGCACAATTTTTAGAATTAAAATCTGGGAACAACCTGAATACTTATCCGTGGAGTGGCAGTTTAATTAATTATGGCGCATCAGTACAATGGAGCACAATGGAATAGTTTAAATAAAGAAGACATGGATCATCTCACCCCAGCATTACTGGCACGAATCAAAAAAGCAGAAAATAACAAATGTTGGAGAGGCTGCAGGGAGATCAGAACTCTTATGCACAGCTGGTGGGAATACAAAATGATACAACCATTTTGGAAAACAATATGGCGCTTCCTTAGAAAGTTAGAAATAGAAATACCATATGACCCAGCAATCTTGTTCCTAGGAATATATCCTAGAGAAATAAGAGTCATCACATGAATAGACATATGCACACCCATGTTCATTGCAGCATTGTTCACAATAGCAACCTGGATGCCCATCAACAGATGAATGTATAGTCAAACTGTGGTACATACACACAATGGAGTATTACACAACGACAAAGAACAACAATGAATCTATGAAGCATCTCATAACATGGATGAATCTGGAGGACATTATGCTGAGTGAAATAAGTCAATCACATAAGGACAAATACAGTATGAGATCATTACTATAAAAACTCATGAAAAGGCTTACACACAAAAAGAAACAATCTTTGATGGTTACCAGTGAGGAGAGGGGTGGGGATGGAAAAACTCTGACTAGACAATAGATAAGTGGTACCTTTGGTGAAGGGTAAGACAATACACAACACTAGGGAAGCCAGCACAACTTGTACAAGTCAAGGCCATGGAAGATCCACAGACACATCCAAACTCCCTGAGGGACTGAATTGCTGGGCTTAGGGCTGTGGGGACCATGGTCTCAGGGAACATCTGGCTCAGTTGGCATAACATAGTTTATAAAGAAAATGCTCTACGTTGTACTTTGGTGAGTAGCATCTGGGGTCTTAAAAGCTTGTGAGCAGCCATCCATGATACTCCACTGGTCTCACCCCTTCAGGAGCAAGGAAGAATGAAGAAAACTAAAGACACAAGGGAAAGATTAGTCCAAAGGACTAATGGACCACATCTACCACAGCCTCCACCAGACTGAGTCCAGTACAACTAGATGGTGCCTGGCTACCACCACTGACTGCTCTGACAGGGATCACATTAGAGGGTCCTGGATAGAGCTGGAGAAAAATGTAGAACAAAAGTCTAACTCAGAAAGATAGACCAGACTTGCTGGCCTGACAGAGACTGGAGAAACCCTGAGAGCATGGCCCCTGGACACACTTTCAGCTCCGTAATGAAGTCACTCCCAAGGATCACCCTTCAGCCAGAGATTGGACAGGCCCCTAAAACAAAATGAGACTAAAGGGGCACAGCAGCGCGGGGGCAAGGACTAGAAGGCAGAAGGGGACAGGAAAGCTGGTAATAGGAAACCCAAGTTTGAGGAGGGAGAGTGTTGACATGTCGTGGGGTTGTTAACCAGTGTCATAAAACAATATGTGTTCTGTTTAATGAGAAGCTAATTTGTTCTGTAAACCTTCACCTAAAGTACAATTAAAAAAAAAAAAAAGAGATAGATCTATGTGTAATGCATGGGAGATCTCTAATACATGTTGCTAAACGAAAAACCAGGTTAGGACTCTTTGTGGTATAATCCAATTTACATATTAGAGAAAGTCCAAGTAAATACATACCTAGATAAATAAATAGAAAAAGGCCTTTTATTAATCTATTAATAGAAGTATTGCAATTTATTGATAATAGTAACCTCCAAGGAAGGAGAAAGCTGAAGTAGGGGCAGAGATTAAAGCTGCCTTTTCCTCTTTTGCTCTATACATGTCTGTATGGTTTGTTTTTTTTTTTCCCCCATTTTGGTATCACAAGTAGGTACTTACCTATTACTTACATAAATTTCCTTTTTAAAAGCATTAGTTGCCACAGACAGGCCAAGGAAGGACTTCACAGAGTCCACTGAATTTGGCTACTTGAACAGAGCAGCTTCAGACCCATGGTGAGGAAGAAGCTGGGCTCAGGGGCGAAGAAGGAGCCAGAGATGGGGCAAGTAAAGAAACTGAATTAATATTTAAAATCTTCCTGCAAATTAAAGTCCAGCCCCAGATAATGTCCAATGGTGCATTCTCTTAAATATTTAAAGAAAATATAGTACCAATTCTATTTTTTTTTTTTTAAAGTGATGCACAATTTATTTTGGGTGTTATGCAAGTACTTTTACACTCATTTAAACCCAACGAAAACCTTTTATGATAAGTAACTGAGAAAACTGAGATGCAGAGAGGTTAACTAACTTGCCCCAAGAGGTAGTGAAGATGAGATTCGAACCCAAGTCTGTTGGAGCTGAAAGCTTATCCTTTCTTTACAACTAAGTACTGCTTCCCATGGATCCCACTGCTGTACTTCCAGCTAATTGAAAGTGGTTCACCTTTTTAAAATTCTACCAGTTCTTTTCAGCTCCAACATTATATTAGTATTGGCACAGTGAACACCAACTCCTTTTAAGTGACAGACCTAATTCACAGCCATTTTCTCTTCAACATTTTCTTCCATGTCACCAACAGATCAAGTACTTCTTTCTCTAAAAAGTCATTACTATTTTTAGCTCCTCAAAGATATATTTTTAAAAATTTTTATTGTGCTTTAAGTGAAAGTTTACAAATCAAGTCAGTCTCTCATACAAAAATTTATATATACCTTGCTGTGTACTCCTAATTGCTCTCCCCCTAATGAGACACCACACTCCTTCCCTCCACTCTCTATTTTCGTGTCCATTCGGCCAGCTTCTGACCCCCTCTGCTCTCTCATCTCCCCTTCAGCTAGGAGATGCCAACATAGTCTCATGTGTCTACTTGATCCAAGAAGTTCATTCTTCACCAGTATCATTTTCTATCCCATAGTCCAGTCCAATCCCTGTCTGAAGAGTTGACTTTGGAAATGGTTCCTGTCTTGGGCTAACAGAAGGTCTGGGGACCATGACCTCTGGGGTCCTTCTAGTCTTAGTCAGACCATTATGTCTGGTCTCTTTACAAGAATTTGAGGTCTGCATCCCACTGCTCTCCTGCTCCCTCAGGGGCTCTCCGTTGCACTCCCTGTCAGGGCAGTCAACGGTTGTAGCAGGGCACAGTACCAATTCCTAACAAATTCTTTCAGAAAACAGAGGAGGAGGACACACTTCTTAGCTCATTTTATGAAACCGGTATAACCCTGATACCAAAGCCAAGCAAAGATATTATAAGAAAAGAAAACTATGGACCAATATCCATTATGAACATATGTGATCGTTAAGGTTGTGTGTTAACTTAGCTGGGCCATGATTCTCGGTGGTTTGATAGTCATATAATGTTGTGGTTACTTCCATGATGAGATTTGATATTATGTGATTACCTCCATGGTGGGTTCTGCTATGAGTAGCCCATCAGTTGAAAAGGAGTTTCCTCGGGCATGTGGCCTGCATTGAATATAAGTGGATATTCTGGCAAGGTTTGTGGGATACCATGATGGTGGATAAGGCATTCTGTAAGTCCACGGATGGTAGTTTTGGCAGAAGCATTGCATGCAGGGAAGCAAATCCATATTCAGAGTGTCTATTCCAGTAAGAACAAAACGCTGCCCTTTCCATGATGGAAGTGGTCCAATGTAATCAACTTGTCACCAGGTTGCTGGCTGATCACCTTGAGGGATGGTGCCATATCAGGGACTCAGTGTTGGTCTCTGCTGCTGGCAGATTGGGCACACAACAGTGGCAGTAGCCAAGTCAGCCTTGGTGAGTGGAAGTCCTTGTTGCTGGGCCCATGCATAACCTCCATTCTTGCCACCATGGCCACTTTGGGCTCCTTATGCCTCTGGGTCAACAGGCACGGAAGGGAGTTATCATACTGGCTGGTGTGCTTGATCCTGATTACCAAGAGGAAATCGGATTGATATTACATAATGGAGGTAAAGAAGAGTATGTCTGGAATGCAGGAGATCCTTTAGGGTGTCTTTTAGTTCTACTATGCCCTGTGATTAAAGTCAATAGAAAACTACAGCAACCCAATTCCAACATTACTACTAATAGCCCACACCCTTCAGGAATGAAGGTTTGGCTGACCCCACCAGGCAAAGAACCACAACCAGCTGAGGCACTTGCTGAGGGCAAAGGGAATATGGAATGGGTGGTGGAAGAATGTAGTTCTAAATTCCAGTTACGATCACATGACCAGTTGCAGAAGCAAGGATTGTAATTGTTATGAGTTATTTCTGCTTTGGATGTGTGTTCATTGTATCATGTTAGGTGCAAGTATGGTTTTATAGTTGTCCTTATTCAGATATTATGTATGGTCTCAGGAGATATGTACAGGTGCCAAGTTGGCAAGGGCTGGACTGTGATGGTTAAGGTTGTGTGTCAACTTGGCTGGGCCATGATTCTCGGGGGTTTGATAGTCATATGATGTTGTGATTGCTTTCATGATGAGATATGATATTATGTGATCACGGACCTGCTGTGAGTAGTCAATCAGTTGAAAGGGAGTTTCCTTGGGCATGTGGCCTGCATTGAATATAAGTGGATATTCTGGCAAGGCTTGTGGGCTTTTGCTCATTCTGGATCCTGCAACTGGCTCGTTTGTTTGGCCTCCTGTTCTTGGGACTTGAGCTAGCAGGTTACTTGTAGTCTTGCCTGCCGATCTTGGGGTTCATTGATTTTCACAGCCTGTGAGCAGGAGCCCTACTCTCTGACCCGCAAATCTGGGGTTCACCAGCCCCTGTGGCTACACGAATCAGGAGATGCCTCTAGCCTGACCCATGGACTTGGGATGCTCCAGTTTCTGCAACCATGTGAGCCATTTCCTTGATATAAATCTCTCTATATGTATTTATATGCTTTACTGGTTTTGCTTTTCTAGAGAACCCAGCCTAGGACAACAGAGATGCAAAAATCCTTAACAAAATGTTAACAAATCAAATCCTGCAAAAGTGTAAATGGGATTGTACACCATGGCCAACTGGGCTTTATCACAGGAAAGCAAGGTTGGTTTAACATCCAAAAATCAGTTAAAGTGAATCGCTGTTTTAACAAAATAAAGGATGAAAACCATATGATCATCTCAAGAGATGCAGAAAAAGCATTCAACAAAGTCTAGTTTTATTATCCATTAATGATAAAAACTCTTAACAAAGTAGGAATAAAAGGAAACTTCCTAAATTTGATAAATGGCACCAAAACCTAAAGTCAACATTATATTCGTAATAATGAGAGACTGAATTTTATCCCCTTAAGATAAGAAATAAAACAATCCCATGATCTTCTAAATCAACACAGAAAAGACGTAAGGTAAAACCCAACACCCATTCCTGAAAAAACTCTCAGTAAGATAGAAATAGACGAGAAACTCCTCGACATAATAAAAGGTATCTGTACAAAACTAGGAAACCCTGGTGGCATAGTGGTTAAGAGCTACAACTGCTAACCAAAAGGTCGGCAGTTCAAATCCACCTGGCACTCCTTGGAAACCCTATGGGGCAGTTCTACTCTGTCATGAAGGGTCTCTATGAGTCAGAATTGACTCAACAGCAATGGGTTTAATACAAAACTAACAGCCAACATAATTTTCAATGGAGAGAAACTAAAAACATTCCCCCTGAGAATGGGAACAAGACAAGGATGCCATTTGTCACCACTCCTATTTAACATTGTGCTGGAAGTCTAAGTAGAGCAATAAGGCAAGAAAAAGAAATAAAGGGCATCCAAATGGTAAGAAAGAAATAAAACTGCCCCTATTCATGAATGATGTGATACTATATAGAAAGAACCCCAAAGACTCCACAAGAATACTACTGGAACTAATAGAAAGATTCAGCAGAATGGCAGGATACAAGATAAACATACAAAAATCAGTTGGGTTCCTATAAACCAATAAAGAGAACTACGAACAGGAAATCAGGAAAGCAGTACCATTTATAATAGCCCCTAAAAAGTAAATACTTAGGAATAAAGTTAACCAGGATGTAAAAGACCTATACAAAGAAAACTACAAAACAGTACTACAAGAAACCAAAAAAGACCTACGTACGTGGATAGGTAGATTCAACATTGTGAAAATGTCAATTCTACCCCAAAAAAAAAAAAAGCAAGCTACAAATACAGTGCAATCCCGATCGACATACCAATAGCATTCTTAAATGAGATGGAAAAACTAATCATTAATTTCAAACAGGCCACGGGTAAGTAATGCATTATTGAAGAAGAAAAACAAAGTAGGAGGCCTCGCACTACCTACCTCAGAACCTACTATACAGCTGTGGTAGTCAACACAGCCTGGTACTGTACAATAATAAATACATTGTCCAGTGGAACAGAATTGAGAACCCAGATGTCAATCTATCCACCTACAGTCACCTGATCTTTGACTAAGTCCCAAATTCTGTGAAACGGAGGAAAAGACTGTCTTTTTAACAACTGTGCTGGCAAAACTGGAAGTCCACCTGTAAAAAAAATGAAACATGACCCATACCTCACACCATACAGAAAAATGAATTCAAAATGAATCAAAGACCTAAATATACAACCCAAAACTATAAAGATCATGGAATAAAAAATAGGGTCAATGCTAGCAGCCATAATATATGGCACAAATAGGATACAAACCGTAATTAACAATACACAAACACCAGAAGATAAGATAGATAAATGGGATCTTCTGAAAATTAAACACTTAGGCTCATCAAAAGACTTCACCAAAAGAGTAAAAAGACAGCCTACAGACTGGGAAATAATTTTTGACTGTGACATATCTGATAATGGTCTAATCTCTCAAATTTACAGGAAAATTCAACATCTCTATAATAAAAAGGCAAATAATCCAATTAAAAAATGGGCAAATAATATGAATAGACATTGCCAAAGATGACATTCATGCAGCTAACAGACACATGAGGAAATGCTTGAGATCACTAGCCATTAGAGAATAGCAAATCAAAACTACAAGGTACTGTTTTGCCCCAACATTACTGGCAGGAATCAAAATAACAAATGTTGGAGAGGTTGCGGAGAGATTGGAATTCTTAAGCACTGCTAGTGGGAATGCAAAATGGTTACAATCATTTTGAAAAATGATATGGCACTTCCTTAAAAAGCTAGAAATAGACATACCATAAGGTCCAGCGATCCCACTCCCAGGAATATACCCTAGAGAAATAAGAGCTATCATAGGAATAGACATATGCACACCCATGTTCATTTGCAGCATTATTCACAGTAGTAAAAAGATGGAAACAACCTAGGTGCCCATCAACAGATGAATGGATAAACAAATTATGGTACATATACACAATGGAATACTATACAATGACAAGGAACAACGATGAATCTTTGAAGCATCTCACAACACAGATGAATTTGGAGGGCAATATGCAGAGTGAAATAAGTTAATCACGAAAGGACAAATACTGTATGAGACCACTATTATAAAAGCTCATGAAAAGGTTTACATACAGAAAGAAACAATCTTTGATGGTTATGAGGGAGGGCATGTGTAGGGAGGGAAAAACACTAAGCAGATAATAGACAATGGTAACTTTGGTTAAGGGTAAGACAGTACACAATACTGGGGAAGTCAGCACAACTTGACCAGGGCAAAGCCATAGAAGCTTTACAGACACATCCAAACTCCGAGCTAGTGCGCTGAGGCCCGGGAACCATGGTCTCAGGGAACATCTAGCTCAATTGGCATAAGATAGTCTATAAAAAAAAAATGTTCTACATCTGACTGTAGTGAGTAGTGTCTGCGGTCTTAAAAGTCTGTGAGCAGCCCTCTAAGATACATCTTCTGGTCCCATCCCAGCTGGAACAAAGGAGAATGAAGAAAACCAAAGACACAAGGGAATGATTAGCCCAAAGGACTAGTGAACCAGGGCTACCACAATCTCCACCAGACTGAGCCCAGAACAACTAGATGGTGCCCCGTTACCACCGCTGACTGCTCTGACAAGAATCACAATGGAGGGTCCTGGACAGAGTGGTAGAAAAATGTGGAACAAAATTCAAATTTACAAACAAAACAAAACAAAAACCAGCCTTGCTGGTCTGACAGAGACTGGAGAAACCCTGAAAGTATGGTCCCCGGAGACCCTTTTAGCTTGGTACTGAAGTCACTCCTGAGGTTCACCCCTCAGCCAAAGATTAGACAGATCTATAGGGTGGCTATGAGTTGGAATTGACTCGATGGCACTGGGTTGGGTTATAGGGCCAACATTAACACCTGTGAGGAATGTGCTTCGTAGTTCAATCATGTATATGAGACTAATGAGCACACCAGCCCAAAAGCAAAGATGAGAAGGCAGAAGGGACAGGAAAACCGTATAAATGGAAACAGGGAAGCTGGGGTGGAGAAGGGGAGAGTGTTGACACATCACAGGGTTAGCAACCATTCTCATAAAACAATTTGTGTATTAATTACTTAATGAGAATCCAATTTTCTCTGTGAACTTTCACTTAAAGCACCACTTAAAGAAAAATAAAAGGTTAAGGAACAAGGCAAGAATGTCTGCTTTTGCCGCTTTTGATCAACATTGTACTGGAGGTTCCAGTCAGTGAAATAAGGTAAAAAAGAAAAGAGAAAACAAAAATAAAGGCAGCCACATTGGAAAAGAAAACTGCCTTTAATCGTAGATGACATGATTCTATATATAGTAAATCCTAAGAAATCCCATGAAAAACTACTGTCGTTAAGATGGTTGGTAATACTTCCCCAAATTGATACACAGATTCAATGAAATCCCTATCAAAGTCTCACCTACTTTTTTTTTTTGCAGAAATTGGCAAGCTGATTCTAAAATTAATGTGAAAACATAAGAGACCGAGAATAGCTAGAACAATCTTGAAAAAGAAGAAGAAAGTTAGAGGATTCACTTTCTTACTTCAAAACTTACTACGAAATTATAATAACCAAGACAATGTGGTACTGGCATAAATATAAACATAGAGATCAATGGAGTAGAAGTGAGACTCCAGAAATAAACCTTTACATTTACGGTCAATTTATTTTTGGCAAAGGTGCCAAGGCAATTAAGTGGGAAAAGGATATTCAATACAAGTGTTCGCAGAGTTGTGAAGAAACTAGATTCCTCAAATAAAATGGTACAACCCCTTCAGAGAAAAGTTTGGCGGTTCCTTAAGAAGTTAAAAATAAACTTACTATTCGGCCTAGCAATTCCACTCCTAGGTCCTACCCAAGAGAAATGAAACCATATGTCCACACGTATGTGAATATTCATAACAGCATTATTCATAATAGCTAAAAACAGGAAACAAATCAAATGTCTATCAACAGGTTAATGGATAAACAAAATGTGGTATGTTCACACAATGGAACGGTCTTCAAAAATAAAAAGGAATGAACTGCTGATACATAGTACAACATGTATGATTTCTTTGTATGAAATATACAGAAAAGGAAATCTATAGAGTCAGAAAGGAAATCAATCATTGCTTGGGGCTAGATCTGAGGGTGATCTTGACTGCAAAAGAGCCCAAAGGGATTTTGGAAATGATGAAACCAGATGCTGGGAGGTGCGCTGAAGAGGATTGTGGCATTCTTGGGTGGGGCAGGGGTGCAAAAAGTGGGTAAGTTTTTGTAAAGGAAGTGGTCATTCCAGTTGTCAGTCTTTCTTGGAGGGGACAGATCAGAGTGTGGAAAGACCAACCTTAGAATCGTTGCTTGAGTAAAGGCTACTGGGAGCCCAGGACTCCAGGAGCCTTCAGCAAAACAGCCCTCTGGGTTCTCCGCTCTGAAGAGGAGATTACCCTGTAGTCCTTTTGTCTCCTTCCTGGCTCTGCTCCCAATTTCCTGTGGGTAACTGCTTCAACCAGGAAGCACCCAAGCTTTTAGCCAAAACGTAGCTGCAGAGAACGCCTAGTCTGAATCATACTTTTTGAAAAGAAACATTTTCCTAATCCTTAAATGGGTTGGCATCACCCTTAGGAGACAATGCCTAATCCTTAAAGCAGCCCCCAAAGTCCTAGAAGTGGGGCTCTTGCCTTGCCCTACTGCCATTCCCCTGAGGTGCTCAGACCACACCAGCCTCCAGCTCTTCCCTGTCTTGGGACTTGGGACAAGCGATTCCCTCTCTATGCAAACTTCCAGGATTCCTTTTATCTTCTCGTTTTTCTCTGGTTTTGCCTGGATTTTGTGGAATTTCCTCAGGGAAACCTTCCAGGTCTCCCTCCTGAAATAAAATGCCCCTGAAACACCATTACCAGTTGCCATCCAGTCAACTCTGACTCAAGGCGGCGACCCCATGTGTGTCAGAGTGGAACTGTGCTCCCTAGGGTTTTCAATGCCTGATATTTCAGGAGCAGATAGCCAGGCCTTTCTTCCGAGGCACTGCTGGATGTGTGGACTCAAACCTCCAATCTTTTGGTTAGCAGCCAAGCAATGTATTTGCACCACCCTGAAATATAGGCTCCTGTAAGCCTGTGCTCTCCCCTCCCAGGACTTATTTGCAGTTCATAGTTTCACATTTTTGTAGTTATATGTTTAATATCTGTCTCCCCCTTGAGAGTTCCTCCCTTGTGGCGGAGTTGCAAGAGAGGCTGTGTCCATCTGTCTCATGTTTGTTGAATCAATACAAGAAAGAAGCCATTTACAAAGACGTCCGCTCCTTCCTCCCCAAAGATTTAAAAACTGCAGAGTAGTTTAGCTTCTTATTTTTGAAAAACCTTTTGTTTTAAAATAGGACATTGGATGTATCACTGCAATTGGCTTAACCAAAAGGCCCAAGGCTTAAGTGTTTTCCTCAGAATAAAGGAGAAGTCAGCCACCAAAGGCAAAGCCTGGCAACACACAGAAAGGCTGATGCCTTGAGCCCACAGCTTGTTCTTGCAGGTTTCAAAGGCCTGCCGGCCAATTTTCAGATGGGGCTGCAAGTCCAAGCACCTGGGCCCCAGCTTGGACCAGCAGCGTCTGCGGAGGAAAGTTTTCCCAAGCACAGGCTGGGGCAGGGAGCCTGTTCTGAGATAAGGGCAGTGCAGATACAGCTCCTTCTCCCCCAGCAGCCTGCAGCACTTAACGGCCTTTTCTCCCATAAGCCACTGCATCATTTCTGTCAGCGGATATTTAGGCTGCACCCTTAGTGTTTTGCTGTTTTAACTCCTGCATAAATGAACATCTTTATACAAAGTTCTTTGAATACTTGTCTAAGGATTTCCATAGGGTAACTTGCTAGAAATGGAATTGCCAGATTAAAGGAACAACCCATTTTAAATTGTTGATCCAAAGAACCAAACCAATCCCATTACCAAGGAGTGGATCTTGACTCATAGCGACCCTATAGGACAGAATAGAACCTTGGGGTTTTCAAGGCTATAAATCTTTACGGGAGCAGACTGCCACATATTTCTCCTACTCAGCAGCTGGTGGGGTGGATAGGCTGACCTTTTCGGTTAGCAACTGAGCACTTAACCACTGCACCACCAGGGCTCCGAAATTGTTGATAAACTAAACCAAACCAAACCGGTTGCCATTCAGTCAATTCCGACTCATACCAACACCACAGGACAGAGTAGAACTGCCCCGTACAGTTTCTAAGGAGCATCTGATGGATTTGAACTGCTGATGTTTTGGTTAGCAGTCCTAGTTCTTAACCACTAGGCCACCGGGGTTTCTGAAATTGTTGGTAGAGAGCTCCAAAAATGTTGTGCCAGTTTGTACTAACACCAAGAGTGTCCCTTTTACTCCCACATTGGACATCCAAACCCAAAACCAAGCCCCACTGGTGACTCATGGTGACATCATGTGTTACAGAGTAGAACTGCTTCGTAGAGTTTTCTTGGCTGTAATCTTTATGGAAGCAGATTGCCAGGCCTTTCTTCACGGAGCCGCTGGGTGGGTTTGAACTGCCAACCTTTAGCTTAGTAGCCCAGCACAAACCATTTGCACCACCAGGGCTGCCTACACTGGACATCACTAGTATTAATTTGTGCTTTTAAATGAGTAGTGAGGTTAAGCATTTTTACATATGTTTAATTGTCCTTTGTATTTTCCCTGTGAACTGTTGATTCAAATTGTTTGTGCAACTGAGATATCAACCCCAAATATAAAAAATAAACTTTTATATTTTATTCTGGTACTTCAGTAGGGTTTTTATTATATATTTAGGCCCTTAATCTGACACATTTTTTATGAATTGGGATTCTAACTTAATTACTATTATTTTTTACAAATAGAAAGTAAACTCGTCCTTTTCCTACGTACTGGAAATACCATCTTTATCATATATTAAATTCTTGCGCCTGTGTAAACCTATTTCTGGACTTCCTATTCTCTTCTCATGATTCTGTTTAGCTATCTCTGGCTTCGCACCAGGTTGTTTAGTTATTGCGGCTTTATAACACATTCCTGATACCTAGACACTGAACAGATGTTGGTTAACTCTCTCAATCTATTCTTCTGAATATACTTTAGAATCAATTTGTCAAGTTATTTAAAAACCCACTGAGATTTTTATTTCTTTTACTTTCAAACTCCTTAAGCAATTTTGAGACATATGTAATGAGCAATTGCAGTCTACTCTATTCTGACACCAACTGAGGAAAATCAATCAATTCAATCCTATTCCATTCTGTTCCCAGCTGCATGTGGAGCACTTCTTCCTCTGACCCTAACCACCAGGGCTAGGTAAGATCTCAAGTTAAAGGACATGGTCCTTCAGACTGCCAAGTCTGCCCAAGATCTTAGATGGCAGCCGCAAGCTTGAGACCCCCACAACACCTTCACTTCTGACCTGATAGTGACAACCTTGGGAGTTCCCTCTATCTCTTCAGCATATCAGCCATAAACTCAGGATCCCTAAACCTCCATCACTTCTGACCTGCTGGCTCCCACTACTCTCTTGGGTTTGAGTAACCAGAGTTACCTCATTAGCATAAACTATTAGGTGTGACCTGGAGCCATTATAGATAAAGACACTTCAATCAGTGGGGAAAATTCCAAGGTTTTAGAGGTTATCTCTCAGGAACCAAGGACACAGACCAAATTCTTTGTGTGAAGTTAAATTCTTTACCCCACAGCATATCTTTTATTGATAACATATGTTTGCATTTAGTTTTTTTAAAAAAAAATCATATCTGAAAGTATTTTCTTTAAAAAAATTTTTTTTGTGGTGAAATAAATATATTGTCATGGATTGAACTGTATCCCCCCAAAATTTATGTCACCTTGGATAGGCCATGATTCCTAGTTTTGTGTGATTGTCCACCATTTTGTCATCTGATGTGATTTTCCTACATGTTGTAAATCCTTTCTCTATGTTGTTAACGAGATGGAATTAATAGAAGTTATGTTAATGAGGCAGGACTCAATGTACAAGATTAGGTTGTGTTTAAGCCAATCTCTTTTGAGGGGAACCTCATACCACCAAGAAAGGAACGCAGAAGCAGAGTATGTCCTTTGGACCCAAGGTTCCTGTGCTGAGAAGCTCCTAGCCCAGGGGAAAATTGAAGACAAAGACCTTCCTCCAGAGCCGACAGAGAGAGAAAGCCTTCCCCTGGTGCTGACACCCTGAATTCGGACACAGCTTACTAGACTGTGAGATAATAAACTGTTTGTCGAAGCCATCAACTTGTGGTGTTTCTGTTATAGCAGCACTAGATGACTAAGACATATATACGTAACTAAAAATTACCGTTTTTAGGTGTATACTTCAGTGACATTAATTACGTTCACCATGCTGTGCAATTATCACCACTGGAGGTGAGGCCAAGATGGCAGAGTACTCAGATGCTTCCTGTGGTTCCTCTTACAACAAAGACCCCAAAAAACAAGTGAATTGTTTATATACGAGCCCTGAACATCAAAGTCAAAGTTGAGGAGTAGGATTGAGCCACAGAAGGAGAGAGAGACAATTCAGAAGCAGCTAGGATTTGCCAGACCTGACCTGGCCAGCACTCAGGACGCATTTTCCACATCGGGAGGAATCCAGTGGTGGAGAGTCTACTCAAGCCTCCGGACTCAGGGAGAAGTGGTGCTCAGTTGGTGAAAGATAAGTACAAGTGTCTAACCTACCATGCAGATCAAAAAATCCTTCCCCCGTTTGAGAAATACCTCTCTCTCATTTACCTGCTCCCTTCCTGCTCTGTTCCAGGTCCTGGTCTGGCTTCAGTGATTGCTGTGCCCCCTGGGCCAAAAATAGGACCCATTGTGTGCCGCAAGCCATTCGCCCCACTTTTGAGAGGGAACAAATAAACAGGAAAAAACAATCTGTCAGCTCCCCTAAACTGGAAACTCAGGGCAGGCACAGCCCCTTTGCCTAAACACAGGCATAAGGGGTCCATGGATTTTGAATGCCTTTCACCCCTGCATAGACCTGCGTGGGCCCATTTCAAGAGCGTTGGCCTTCATTAGCACAGTACAACAGAGTACATACCTGAAGGCTATTTTCAACTGCAACAGCTATAAGGTGGAGTGGCAGATTCATGACCTTTGACACCATCCTTCCCATTAAGCAGGGCCCTCGCCACCCACATCAGGGGCTTGAGAACTGGCAGCTCTCACTGCACCTAGGTACCCGTGACAGGGGTCCAAGAATAAATGGTGCCTCCCAGTCCTTACAGCCAACAGCACTGTGTGCCCAAAGTCCAGCTGCAAAACCAACCCACCTATGCACTCTAGAGAACAGGGACGCGCCTTCCACCCAGATGCTCAGGGGCAGCTCTCAGTCTCCCGCCTGGCTCAGCACATGACCTCTTACTATAGCCAGATACCTGTGCCTACTCCAATTACCCCTGCCCATTTAGGACTGTAGGTGAGAGCCTACATGACACACTCAGCAACCAAAAACCTGGAGACCTGAGCTGAATTCACACAAAAAAAGTAAATGTATTCCTGGACTCATATACCCACTAATAGCTCTAAATGCCTGGTGACAGGATGTGAAAGCTCCAAAAAGGCCAATAATCAAAGTAGCACACACGACAAGCCTATTTGGGCTTATCAAAACAAAACAAAACAAGAAGCTAGGACACAGTAAGCAAACATAAAATAAATATAACTTATCATTGGCTCAGAGAAAACAATCAATATCAAATCACATAAAGAGACAGACCATGATGGCTTCAGCAAGCAACCAAAACAAAGAACCAAGAAACGTCCCAGAGAAAGAGAACTTCTTGGAACTACTGGAGGTAGAATTCAAAAGATTAATATATAAGCTCTTCAAGAGATCAGCAAGGAGATCAGGCAAAATACAGACCAAGCAAAGGAACACACAGGCAAAGCAACAGAGGAACTTAAGAAGGTTATACAAGAGCATAATGACAGATTTAACAGGCTGCAAGAATCCATACAGAGACAGCAAACAGAAATCCAAAAGACTGACAATAAAATTTCAGAGACAACTCAATAAAAAGTCATAGGAAAAGGAGAATGAAGAACACTAAGGTCACACGACAACTAAGAGCCCAAGAGACAGAAAGGGCCACATGAACCAGAGACCTACATCATCCTGAGACCAGAAGAACTAGTTGGTGCCCGGCCACAATCGATGACTGCCCTGACAGGGAGCACAACAGAGAACTCCTGAGGGAGCAGGAGATCAGTGGGATGCAGACCCCAAATTCTCATAAAAAGACCATACTTAATGGTCTGACTGTGACTAGAGGAATCCCGGCGTTCATGGTCCCCAAACCTTCTGTTGGCACAGGACAGGAACCATCCCCGAAGACAATTCATCAGACATGAAAGGGACTGGACAGTGGGTAGGAGAGAGATGCTGATGAAGAGTGAGCTAATTATATCAGGTGGACACTTGAGACTGTGTTGGCATCTCCTGTCTGGAGGGGGGATGGGAGAATAGAGAGAGTTGGAAGCTGGCAAAATTGTCACGAAAGGAGAGACTGGAAGGGCTGACTCATTAGGGGGAGAGCAAGTGGGAGTAAGGAGTAAGATGTATATTAACTTATATGTGACAGACTGACTTGATTTGTAAACGTTCACTTGAAGCTCAATAAAAGTTAATAAAAAAAAAAGAAGTAAAAACTTAACACTTACAAATATGGAGATATATATCAAAAGAAACGATTAAAAAGTTAGAAAGTAATTGCTTCTAGGATAAGTCTAGAAGGTGGGAGCAGAGGAGCCAGGAACTGAGCTTTCTTTCAGTACTACATAATTTTTAAGTTATGTCCAGATGCTACTCTGATATTTTTTAAATTAAAATAGCATTTGATAATTAAATCAGGGATTACTGAACAGCTAACCATTACTCTAGCCATCTATACTATATGGCATCATGGCAAAATGAGTTGTTTTTTTTTTTTTAATATATGAATAAACTTAAAGATTCAAAAAAAAAGTCATAGGAGCAGAACTGAGGCAATGGGAGTCAGGATTAGTGAGATTGTAGATAAAGAACTTGACACCAATTTATTTGAGGAAAAATCAAATAACAGAATTTTAAAAAATGAATAAACCCTAAGAATTATGTGGAACTCCATCAAGAGGAATAACCTACGAGTGATTGGAGTACCAGGACAGGGGGGATAACAGAAAATACAAAGAGAATTATTGAAGATTTGTTGACAGAAAACTTTCCTGATATTGTGAAAGATGAGAGGATATCTACCCAACAATTATTACCACTATTTCCGAAAGTTTTTCATCACCCCCCCCCCCCCGCCCCAGTCCCTGGTAACCACTAAAAAACTTTTGTCTCTTTGTATTTGCCTAGTCTAGACATCTCACTAGACATTTCATGTAAGTGGGATCATGAGTTTGTGTAATATTTGTTTCTGTGTCTGGCTTATTTCACTTACCATAATGTTTTCAAGGAGTATCCTGATGTAGCATGTATCAGAACTTCATTTCTTTTTATGGCTGAATAATATTCCATTGTATGAATGTACCATATTTTATCAATTCATCTTCTAATGGACAGTTAGGTTGTTTCACCTTCTAGCTATTGTAGGTAATGCTGCAATGAACGTTGGTGTACAAGTATTTCTTTGAGTCCCTGCTTTCAATTTTTTTTGGTATATACCTAGGAGTGGAATTGCTGTGTCATATAATAATTCTATGTTTAATTTTTTGAGAACTCACCACAGTGGCTCCACCACTTTACAGTCCCACCAGCAATGCATGAGGGTTCTAATTTCTCCATATTCCCACCAACACTTGTTATTTTCCATTTTCCTGTTAATAGCCATCTTAATAGTGGTGAAGTAGTACAAAAGTATTTTCTTTTAATTGGCGAGTTCCTCCCAATCACAATTTTGTGATACAGAGAGATTTAGTCTTGTCATCTTTTATAATTTAAGATTGCATTTTAACATTCCCTTGTTGTTTTCCATCAATTTGCTGTCTTGTGTTCTCTTTGTTTTCTTTCCCACCCCCAACAATTTGAAAAAATGTATAATTATAAAAAATTAATCTTTATCATTTTATTAGTGTACTTAAGCCTGTGTAGTTCCAAGATTACTCCTCTCAGAAACCAAGAGATCAAGCAGACAAAACATAAGTAGAGATATTAAAGACCTAAGCAATGCAATTAGTAAATTTGATCTATTAGATGTAATAGAACGCTATACCCAACAGAGAGCTCACATTCTTTTTGAGCACAAGAGGAATATTTAAATTAGCCATGTAAAAAGCCATTAAAAAAAAGCTGTAATAAATTTCACAGCATCAGTATCATATAGGCCATGTCATCTGACCATATGAGTTAAAATAAGAAATTAATAGCAAAAGTCAGACTTAAGAGTACATGCCTCTTGCAAATTTTCTTGTCCACTGTGATCTCTCTTACCCACCTCTCCCTCCTGGATTGCTAGATGGCTCCAGGGAACATGAAAATCTCAGTATACAGAGCAATTCAAAGTTCTCCAGCCTCTCCTCTCATGCCCAGCTTCCAGACCAAGTTTCCTCATCCAGAACCCACCCAGGTGACCAAAAGAAGAAACAAAAAGATCATCTATTTTATCAGGATCCATCCTTCTAAGAGGTTTTTTTAAAAATGATTTTAATTCAACAATTTTTACATATACAATTCAGTGACATTGGTTATGTTCACTGTGTTGTGCAACTATCCATCACTATCTGTTTCCAAATTACTCCACCACCATTACCAGAAATCCAGTGCCCTCTAAGCTTTCCCTCTCCTTCTCACCCCTGGTAACCACTAATACACTTTGGTCTGTATACATTTTCCTATTTCATGTAAGTGGGATCATGCAATATTTGTCCTTTTGTGACTGGCTGATTTCACTCAATGTAACGTTTTTAAGGTTCATTCATGTTGTAGCGTGTATCAGGACTTTGTTTCTTTTTATGGCTGAGTAGTATTCCATTGTATTTATGTATCACATTTTGTTTATCCATTCATCTGTTGATGGACATTTAGGTTGTTTCCATCTTTTGGCTATTGTGCAAAGTGCTGCAATAAACATTGGTGTACATATTTCTGTTTGAGTTCCTTCTTTCAATTCTTTGGGGTATAATAATTCCTAGGATTGGAATTACTGGGTCCTGAGTCAGAATTGACTCAATGACAACTATGGACAACAACAAAGAACCTTTATATAGCCACTTCACACTTCACAGACGACCAGTGTTTATTGCTTTCCATCCCCAGCTCCACGAAAAATGAATAAAGAAGGAAGCTACATGTATTGTAGCCTCTTTTCTCTCCCTTCGGACATGTTTTATGATTTTTGTTCATTTATTAAGTCAACAAATATTTACTGAGCACCTACTAAGTGTCAAGCACTGTAGTGAAAGCTGAGGACACAGAGGTGAACTAGGCAGATGTGTGTGGTCTCTGTCCATGTGGAGCTTTATGGTCCACCAGGGAGAGAGACACAAAAACAAATAACCAGCCAAACAAGTGTAATATTGCCTCTGTGGACAGCCATGAGAGCCTGTGATAAGGACAGTCTACCCAGCCAGGGAGACTAAGGAATGCGAGACTGCTAGAGAAATGCTGGAGTGATATCAACAGGGGCAGTATGAGTTACCTCGGCAAAGGAAAGGGAAGAGTGTTCCAAACAGAGAGAACAGCAGATACAAAGGCACGGTGATAGGAGGGAGCAAGATAAATATGAGAGCTTACTTCACTAGGTCACTGTGAGGCAAGGAGAGGCTGAAGAGGTGGGTGGGCACCAGACCATGCACAGTTTTGCTGGCCAGGCTTGAGGACAGCTGCCTCTCTTCTTTTTCGTATATATAAATAGGTTATTATTGTTTAATATAACACAAATTGGAAACCCTGGTGGTGTAGTGGTTAAGTGCTACAGCTGTTAACCCAAAGGTCGGCAGTTCAAATCCACCAGGTGTTCCTTGGAAACTCTATGGGGGCAGTTCTACTCTGTCCTATAGGGTCGCTATGAGTGGGAATCGACTCGACGGGACTGGGTTTTTTGGTTTATAACACAAATTTAGAAAATCATGTAAAACAAATGTACCACTAAATGAATTATTATAAAGCAAACATCCTTTTAACCGCCACCGAGGTCAAGAGCCACCACCCCAGAATCCCTTCACAACACCCTTCCTCCCTCAAAGAGTGACCACAGTCCCAACTTCTATGGTTATCATTTTCTTGCTTTTCTTTACAGTTTTATTACTTGTTGCGGGTTAGGTTCTCTGAAAGTACTCTGTGGTGGTTGGGGGTTGACACCTATGAAGGGAAGGGGAGGGAGCAGATTGGAGCAGAGGGAGAACTTGAACTGTGATGCAAGCACAGCCTACCTCTGAGAGTAAATATTGCAGGCAGATCATTCCCCATCTGGTCAAATTGGCTGGGCCTTTACACCCCTGCCTCACTGAGCGATTGGGGCATGCTCTTGGGGGAAGTGACTCTCTGCACTTGAGACAGACTAAGAAGGATCTGAGAGCTGGAGGATATCTGTGACCACACCCCACAGTGGGCAGCAAGTTGTTCCTTTAGGAGATCTGAGCTGTGCCTGTCTGTGTTTAACATATCACTGAAGTGTGATGCCTAAACACTCTATTTTAGTTTTACTTTTTTTTTTTTTTAGAGAAAAGACTAAACAGGAATGCATTAGGGATCCAATTTCTCCACATCTTTGTCAACACTTTTTATTCTATCTTTACAAAATCATTCTTATTTGAAGACATGATCAATTGAAGCACAAACCACCTAGGGAAAAAAGACCCAATCCAGGACCCTACACTGCATATATGTATGAAAGAGCACTCTAAATCTGAGGTGCTTGGAATAACTAAAATGGCTAACACAGGTCTGGATCAAAGTCCATTTTGTTTTACCTCTGCTGCTGCTTGTAAACTATGAGCACCACTTTCAGATAAAAAAGTCTTGTTTTGCAAACAAATGCAGTTATGCTTGCTTGACTGATCCCAGCAAATGTGTGTGTAGATTGTTCTCAGAAAAATTCTTGCCCTCAAGAAGAATGCATTTGAAAATAGATTGACTAATATGATGATAGAGTCATTTGTAGTTGCAGTCACACTAGCCCTCTTTTATAAAAAGTCTGCATTTCTTTGTGAAAGTTAGAGAACTTCATAATTTTACTCAGTGTTGCCCAATTCGAGTTGTATTCCTCAATAAAACTATCATTTCTCTCCATACAGAGTTAGTGTTGCTTAGACTTTTGACATTTCTGGTGTCAGAAGTGGGGATTCCAAAGGTGCATTATCTTCTGGGACCCCTGAGACACTGAGGACTTGGGCTTTGGTACCAGGTGAGCTGCTTAGGTTCTCCACCTTTGCAGACTCTTGGGAGTCACCTCAAGGTAAATAATCTCTCAAATCCAAGCTCTGCTCCTTTTTGTTGGTTGCTCTTCAAGTTGTATTGTTGGATTTCTTTTTGTTCTTGCAAGTAAGTAATTTGTACCATCTCTTTGAAGAATGGGAAATGAAAATCCAAAGATATATCAGAACTGCCCCCTGGAGGCCCTGATCATTATGTGAACAAACATTTTGGTCCCTTAATATGCTCATTGTTGTCTGCTAGGCATAACTTTACCAGAGATAGTTTTGAAAATCAGGGGTTACTTTAGGGTTCATTCAAACTTTCTAAGTTGATTTTTCTGTGCAGCGAATTAGAAAACCGAGGCTCCCTAATCAAACAATCTCAACAGGATATATATTTTGATTGGTATTTAGAGGTCTCTAAAAGACATTGGGATTTAAAAGACATTGGGATACTAAAATTGCCTCCCTGCGGAATACTGTTTCTAAACTAAGAAAACCAAAGAATTGTAGGGCCCAAATCCTGTGCTATCCCTTCTGTTGCACTTCTGGCTGTTGCTCATCTGTATCCTTCTCTTTCCTCTTATCCATTTGATAACAACCTGCCTGAATGCCCCTTCTTTCCTAAAACACCAACCAATAAACCTTTGCCTGAGATGCCCTTTAAAATTCATCCTGGTACGGAGGCTCAGGACCTTCCCCACATTACTTTTGCACCTTGAATGTGGTCAAACTGCATAGTTTTGTGAAGGATTTTCCAAAATTACGTGAAGATCCTTACAAATTTGCAGAAGAATTTAAGATTCTTGTTGAGGCTTACCAACCTGGGCTCCCTGATTTGTATCAATTAATGCATATGATAACCGGGCCCAGGGAAGACAAATTATGGCTGGCGCAAGCTGAATGGAAGGACCCTAAAGGCAGTCTAGCTTTAAATATAGATAAAACAGCTACCTAACTGTTTGAAGACTCTTGGGCCATAAGCAAAAGTCTGTTTAAGGCAATCCTTAGAGCCTTTCCCCCACTAATTGATTGGACAAAAATCCACTCTTGCAAGCAGAATAAAGATGAGACACTTTATGATTGCCAGACACGGTTACTCCAAAAATTTTCCAAACACTCTGGGCTTACTTTATCAGCCACGGGCACTACTAGAGCTCTTAATGCTGTTTTATATCTGGTCTTAAGTGTGAATTTCAACCTTAGTAAAGAAACACTGACTGGACTGGGTGATGGCTCCTATTGTCAAGCTAACTAATCTGGCCTATAAACTTTCCAGACTTTAGAAGCCAAAAAACTTTCTAAGGCTAATAAGTTAATGGGCCTCCAATTGCAGCAATTAAAGTCTCTCAGTCAAAAGAAAAACACCAAACCTTCCAATGGCACTAAAGCTAGCATCTGTCATTATTGCAAAACACCCAGCCATTGAAAAAATTAGTGCCACAAATTAAAAAAAAAAAAAAAGAATCAGTGGGATGCCCTTCAATCTGATCTGCAGTGAAGGGGCTCCAGGGACAACACAGGGACTTTTCCCATGGTGGCACTTAACTCACAAGGGGAAACTATGATGTACATTAAATTAATTTAATTTAATTATCCTTTAATTGATACTTGAGCCACTGTGTTTGCCATTAACCCCACTTGTTTACAAAAGCCCCTTCCCTGGAGTACAAAAACCTCTAAAGTAGTGGGGGGTTACTAACCCAGAACAAACGTTGATTCATTCCTAGGCTGTTCCAATATCTGTTGCTCCCATTGAAGATTTACATCCCTTTTTACTTAGCCCTAACACCCCTGTTAATTTGTTAGGAAGAGATCTTTTGTCCAAATGGAGCTACCATTTACAATTTAATGAAAAGGGAGAAATACTACTGTATTAAATTTGCCTGATATTCCTGAGTCAACAAAGACTGTCTCTGAATTAAATGATATTCAGGAAAAGGAAGCCATTTGCTATATGCAGGCACATGTTATGCCTCTTCATAGTTCAACACAACCTAGCTCTGTCGCTTCTGACACTCTTTTCTCACTCCCTGAAACCTTGTGAGCCACTACATCCACAGATGTAGGCCGAGTGTTGTCAGCTGATGCAATTAAGATCCAAGTAGATTTATCTAAACCTCTGCCAAAAATTCCCTAGAATCCTCTCAAGGACTTGATCCTATCATACAATATTTCCTTTCTAAAGGTTCAATTGTCCCTTGTAGTTGCCCCTGTGATGCTCTTGTTTTTCCAGTTAAAAATTCAAATAATAAAGGTTGGAGGTTTGTTCAAAATTTGCAAGCAATCAGCCACATTGCAATTCCTAGATTCCCAGGGGTCTCTAAAACACATTTATTAATTTTTAATGTCCCTCTGAATGCAACTCACTTTACAGTTGTGGATCTTTGTAGTGCCTTTTCCAGCATCCCTATGCATCCTAAAAGTCAGTGTTCATTTGATTTTACCTGAGAAAATCAACCATTTACCTGGACTGTAATTCTCCAGGGATTTACTGAGTCTCCTTCTTATTTTTTTCAGATTTCATTTCTGATTTGCAGCTTTTACAATTTATAAACCAGTCTACATTACTACAGTATGTTGATGATTTGTTAGTCTGCTCAGTCTCCCGGCAAACTTGTCTTGAAAACAGTATAGTTTTATTAAAATGTCTGGTTGCTGGTGGACATAAGCTTTTTAAGGAAAAATGACAATTGGCCCAGCCTTCTGTTAAATATTTAGGCCATCTAATCTCTGCAGAAGGTATCTCTATTGACCTGAAACAAAAAGAATCTATTATTGTTTTTCCTATACCTGAAACAAAGAAACAATTGCAAGGTTTCTTAGGACTTCGTGGTTATTGCTGAACATGGATACACAATTTTCTTTGGTGGCTCAACCTCTGTACAAATATTTAAGAGCTTCTGAACCAGATTCATTAGAAATAATACCAGAAGATCAAGAGGCAATAACTAAATTAAAAGAGGCCTTAATGAATATGCCCACTCTAGGATTTCCAGCTACCATTTAGATTTTTCCTTATTCATACCTGAAGTATTTGGAAACACTTTAGGTGTTTTAACTCAGAAAAATGGAGTGCTGCAAAGACCCATAGGTTATTATAGCCTGCAGCTTGACTTGATAGCAAGAGGTTATCCTCCCTTCCTTTGTGCTGTAGCTGCCATTGCTAAGCTGATAGAAGCCACAACAGATGTAGTACTGGGAAACTCTTTGGATGTGTATGTGCCCCATGCTATGTCTGCCTTACTTAATTCTATCTTAACACAATATATTTCTGTCAGCAGACTCACCTCCTATGAAGTCCTCCTCCTGGCTACATCTAATATTAGGTGCACTCTGTGGCTTGTTTAAATCCAACCATCCTTCTCCTTGTAGTGAACGAAGAAGCTGTCCTCCACATAATTGTTTAGACCTAACTGAACAGTTCTGACTCCTCAGAAGGATTTGGAGGAAACACCTTTAGTTATTCCTGATTTCATTCTGTTTGTAGATGGTTCCTATTTAAAACCTAGTTCCAATAATTCTCATTATCAGACGGGATATGCTGTCACAATTTCCACCGAAGTCCTTGAAAGCCAAACACTTTCAAAAGGCACTTCAGCTCAACAGGCTGAAATGATTGCTCTTACCAGAGTTAGTGGTGGCACAATAATTAAGAAATATGGCTGCTAAGCAAAAAGTCAGCAATTCAAATCCACCAGCCACTCCTTGGAAACTCTATGGGGCATTTCTAATCTGTCTTACAGGGTCACTATGAGCCAGAATCAATTTGACAGCAATGGACCAGAGCTTATAAAATTGCTGCAGGAAAGCCTGTTAATATTTACATGCACAGTAGATATTGTTTTAGGGTCGTATATGATTTTGTGATACTTTGGAAACAAAGAGTGTTTTTTACCTCATCAGGGAATACTATAAAAAATGGAGTTTTAGTAGCAGACCTTCTAGATGCTCTGTTATTCCCTTCTGAAATTGGTGTGACAAAAATACAGGTTAATCAACCAAAAGGGTACTCAAAACTGAAGAAATTAGAGGAAATAATCTTGCTGATGCAGCAGCCAAATATGCTGCTTCTCAAGTAATTATTGGATCTATGTTAAATAAAGGAGAATCCCCCAATTTGTTTATTGATTACTCCAATCTTCATGACATAACTTTAGAAAAAACCTTTCAAAACACCAACAATTAGCCCAAGTGGATGGATTAGAGACATGAGAAAAAGTAGGCTGTTACCAAGATTCCGCCACTAAATTGTGGATTTGGCTTAATAAGAAAACATTTTTACCCAGTTTTTTCTTTTTTTAAGTTCCTATGATGTGAATCCTACATAAAGGCTCTCACATGGGACAAGATAAAATGATTGTGATCTTAAAAAAAAAAAATTGATAGGAAAAAGTTTTGGAGGCTGCCAAACATATTGCTGCTCATTGTCCCATTCACCCTCACTACAATCCTGGAAAACACCTTAAATTCCTACCCAGACAATATCCCTTATCCTCTGGACCTATGCTTGATTAGCAGCTAGATTTAATTCAGCTCCCGCCCTCAAGTGGTTATAAATATGTCTTAGTAATGATTTGTAGATTTTCATACTGGGTAGAAGACTTGCCTTGTTGTCATGTTACTGCAGCTTTTGTAGCAAAGAAATCTCTTGAAAACATCTGGGTAGCAACAAAAACTCTGTGCCATAATCAGGGAACTCATTTCACTGCTCAGGTTATCCAAAAACTGTGTCAATTCTTCTTCATTTATCAAAGATTACATTGCCCTTATCATCCCCAGCCTTCTGGTCTAGTAGAAAGAACTAACGGAATAATAAAAACCCAAATAGCAAAGCTTTTTGAAACCTTAAATTTATCTTGGACTAAGGTCCTTTGCTTGGTTCTTTTAAACTTGAGGTCCACACCATTTGGATTTCACAAGCTTACTCCCTATGAAATAATTACTGAGAGACCCGTGGTCCTTCCCTGTGTTGCCTGCACTGACCCTAACATTGTACAACCTGACCTACTGAAATACTGTCAATTGTTAATGCAATATTCTAAGAAATATATTTCACAGGTTAGAGAAGTGTTTGATGACCAGAAATCAAACACCCAGAATCCACCTAACACTGTCCTCATGGGAATATGCGTATTGGAAGATACATCAATTAAAGGACCCAGTGGAACCTCACTGGAAGGGGCTCTCTACTTAGTTCTCCTCACCAACCCATGGGCAGTGAAGCTGTAAGGAGTTAAGCCTATTTGCCACAAATTTAAATGGCTAAGACATCTTTTTTTTATATAATTTTTTTGGTGCTTTAAGTGAAAGTTTACAAATCAAGTCAGTCTCCCACATAAAAACTTATATACACCTTGCTACATACTCCCAATTACTCTCCCCCTAATCAGACAGCCTGCTCTCTCCCTCCACTCTCTCTTTTCGTGTCCATTTTGCCAGCTTCTAACCCCCTGCACCCTCTCATCTCCCTTCCAGGCAGGAGATGCCAACATAGTCTCAAGTGTCCCCCTGATCCAAGAAGCTCACTCCTCACCAGAATCCCTCTCCAACCCACTGTCCAGTCCAATCTATGTTTGAAGAGTTGGCTTCAGGAATGTTTCCTATCCTGGGCCAACAGAAGGTCTGGGGGCCATGACTACCGGGATCCTTCTAGTCTCAGTCAGACCATTAAGTCTGGTCTTTATGTGAGAATTTGGGGCCTGCAATAAAAAAAAAATAGTAAAAACAAACAAACAAATAAATAAATAAATAAAATTTTTTTTAATCCCACTACTCTCCTGCTCCCTCAGGGGTTCTCTGTTGTGTTCCCTGTCAGGGTAGTCATCGGTTGAAAGACATCTTTTTTATCAAGAGGGGCCAGTCCCCAGAGAAGAACATCATGCTTGGTAAAGTAAAAGGTCAGCGAAAAAGAGGAAGACCATCAATAAGATGGATTGACACAGTGGCTGGATGATGGGCTCAAACATAGCAACTTTTGTGAGGATAGTGCAGGACCAGTGTTTCATTCTGTTGTATATAGGGTTGCTATGAGTCGGAGCCAACTTGACAGCACCTAACAACAAGAACAAGACACCTCTTTGGACTTGTCAGCCCTCTGGAGATCTGAAAATTACATTTAAACACCCTGGCGACCAGAAGGAGATGACCACCGAAGTAGGCAGTTCATCCCAAGATCACGGAACAAGACCTCATGTATATAACCGAATTTTATGGATTTTGCTTGGTAATTATAGCTCTCCATATTGTATACCTGTGGTCTTATTTCCCGTAGAGTTATTCACTATGAAAGCCCATGTAAGTCTTATTCTTTTCTTCTTAACAATTTTTTCTAATACTTGGAGAGAAAATGCTTTTGTGAAATTAGCCCAATCAGTAGCTAGTGCCAGTAATTTCACTGAATGTTGGATCTGTTATCCCTCTCTGCAAACTGTACATGAAAATTCAGATTTTCAGAAAATTCAGATGCTAATTATAATTATATTAGCATTTCCCATATTGAATTACAGTCTTGTACCCTATATTACTGTTAATGTCAACCTCACCTCTAAATGGGTCACACATGTTAGACTATAGCATTCCCCTGGATTGCAGTCCAATTTCAGGCACCATGCTTTAATTTAACCCAGATTGTAAGCCTGAATTTCTCTGAAGCTTCTTGGGACCCTTCTGATTGCCAAAATGGTTTTCTAATCTCACAGGTAGATCCCCTAGATTCTGGAAAAATGCCCAGGCAGCAAATTTAACAGCGTGCCTGAGAGGACAAAGACACATTTGTATTGAACATTGGAACTGGCTGAAGTTGGAATTATTGTCCACCTGTCATAATTCTTTGGTAGAAAATTGGATTGAGAAGGTCGATCAAACCATTCCCTTCCCAGACACCACTACCAGAAATGTATGATTTGTGCTCCCTTATGGGTATGTATTTTTATGTGGAGGATCAGATTATCCCACAACAGAGGCGCCTACTCTATGTGGTCACCCTTATGCCTGGACAGTGCCTTGCTTAGATGGTTGGAACATGACAGGTCAATACACCTTGAGGACTTTAGGAATCCCTTTAGATATCCACACCTATAAACGCTGGACAAATGATACAAAAATTTTCTCTCAGAGTAGGAGAGACTTTATGTCACAAAATAATCCAATAGCTGAGAAACCTGGAATGGGATGTATTCCTCTGAGCACTGTTACCCAACTACAGCATTCCCCAGCTTGAAAAATCTGCTCACAATTTATCTGTTACAATGTTTTAAATTGCTGATAATATTGGTGAATGACACTACAAGGAAATAAGACTGCAGGTATACAGTAATAGCTATAATCACCAAGCAAAGTCCATAAAATTCAGTTACTTACATGAGGCCTTTTTCCACGATCTTGGTATGAGCTGCCTACTTCTGTGGTTGTCTTCTTCTGGCCACAAAGGTGTTTGAATGTAATTTTCAGATCTCCAGAAGGCTGACAAGCCCAAAGAGGTGTCTTGTTGTTAGGTGCCATCGAGTTTGTTCCTTCTCATAGCGACCCTATGTACAACAGAACAAAACACTGCCTGGAATGGCAACCCAACTACTTTAGAATCCTTTGTTAAAGTAGTATTAGATTATAGAATAGTTTTTGATTTCTCTTAAATCAACAAGAAGGAGTCTGTGCCATTGCTAATACCTCCTGCCGTACTTGGATAAATACCACAGGAGAAGTAGAATAAGATATTAGAAAAATTTGTCAGAGTCTACTTGGCTACTTTCAATACCTCCTATACCTGGCTCTCCCTTTTTAGACATTCTTAGTTGGTTACCCAATGGCATTGTTTCCTGGTTGCACTCTATACTACAAATTGGATTAGTCATCTTGATTGCTGTAATTATTGTAGGTCTTGTTAAATGTTTATGAAATGCCTGTCTAATGCATGTATTCAAACTGTAGTTTTTCCTCTTATGCAGAGGATTATGTATCTTGAAGAAAGCAAGTCCTTAAAGTAGACCAACTTCACACTTTGAGTTAGCCTTGTAAGGTGTCAAGTTTTTCCTCCAAATGTATCCTCGCTCCCACATACCCCAACTAGAGGATCACAGAAGAAGGGTGTCTGGGTTATGGCATGGTGGAGAATCCACTTTATGAAAAAGACCAATTTGATGAAAAGTTCATGTGGAAAAAAATACTCTCATAATTGTGATTATATTAGTTATCTATTTCTGTAGTAACAGAAATACCAGAAGTGGTGGCTTTAACAAAGAGAAATTTATTCTCTCACAGTCTAGGAGGCTAGAAGTCTGAATTCAGGGAGTCAGCTCCGAGGGGAGGCTTTATTTCTCTGTTGGCTCAGGGGGAAGGTCCTTGTCATCAATCTTCCCCTGGTCTAGGAGCTTCTCAGTGCAGTGACCCCAGGTCCAAAGGATGAGTTCCCTCCTGGGTCTTCATTGTTGGTGGTAGGAGCCCTCTCTCTCTCTCTGCTCGCTTCTCTCTTTTATATCTCAAAAGAGATTGATTCAAGATTCATCCTAGTCCTGTAGATTGAGTCCCACCTCATTAACATAACTGCCTCAATGCTGCCTGATTAACATCACAGAGGTTAGGATTTACAACACATAAGAAAATCACATCAGATCACAAAATGGTGGGCAACCACACAATACTGGGAATTATGGCCTAGTCAAGTTGATACACATTTTTGGGGGACACAATTCATTCCATAATAGAGATCAAAGAATCATTAAAATTCTTGATCAAAAGAGGGAAGTGTGGAAGAGCACTCTAAAACTGAGATGCTTGACATAACTAAAATGACTGACAAAGGTCTGGATCAGACTCTATTTTATTTTAAACCCCTGCTGCTGCTTGTGAAGTATGAGCACCATTTTTCAGTAAACAATCTTGTTTTGCAAATAAGTGTGGTTATACTTGCTTAACTATGAATCTAGTAGTGTGTGTGCAGATTGTTCTCAGAAAAAAATGCTTGTGCTCAGGAAGAATGCATTTGAAAATAGATTAACTGATATGATGATAGATCTATTTGCAGTAGCAGTCAAGCTAACCTTCTTTTGTAAAAACTCTGCTTTCCTTTGTGGATGTTGGAACACTTTGTAATTTTACTCAGTGCTGCACAACTTGAGTTGTATTCCCCAATAAAACTCTATCATTTCTCTCCAGAGTTAGTGTTGCTTACACTTTTGACATATGGAATTCTACTATAAGGAAGATTTTTCTCTTTTCCCTCTAGTATCTTATTTATTTATTCAATAATGTATTTATATCACTAAGACTCATGGATCTTTATTTCATTTTATGGGTTGTAAATATTGAAAACAATGAAATAACAAATTGTTCCAGCCTTGGCCATTGGGAGTTCTTTCAGGTTGACTCCTGAGTCCTTTTGAAATATCCTCACTTTTTTTTCCTCCTCAGTGCTTCCTTAATTTCTGGCACTACAAGATGATCCAGGCTATCTTATGTTTTCCTTCTCCCAGCCTTAGAATCAACTATTTCTCTAAAGAGCCCTGGTTTCTTTTACTGGAGAAGAGTATTAAAAACCATAATCCAGCTACTGATCGTGCTTGTTACTACTGGTACATTTACCCATTTTTTTAAACGTGTTTTTCAAGTTTCTAAGGTTTCTTTTCTAGCTCTTTTTTCCTTGGAATTTATCTGCTGAAAATCTAGTTTTTTGCCCTGTAGTTTCACACAGTCTGAATTTTTTTTTTCCTATAACGTTTTTTATTCATTTAATAAATTCTTTGTGTGTGTGTGTGCTTTAGGTGAAGGTTTACAGAGCAAATTAGTTTCTCATTATACAATTAATACACATATTGTTTTGTGACATTAGTTGCCAACCCCGCAATGTGTAAACACTCTCCCCTTCTCAGCCTTGGGTTCCCTATTTCCTGTCTCCTCCTGCCTTCTCGTCCTTGCCCATGGGCTGGTGTCCACATTTAGTCTCATATACACATTTACATATATTATTGTTTGTTTTATGGGCCTGTCTAATATTTGGCTGAAGGGTGAACCTCAGGAGTGACTTCGGTACTGACTTAAAATGACGTCCAGGGGCCGTACTCCTGGGGTTTCTCCAGTCTCTGGCGTAAGTCTGGTCTTTTTTTGTTGTACATTTTCTCCAGGTCTGTCCAGGACCCTTTATTGTGCTCCCTGGCAGAGTAGTCGATAATGGTAATCGGGCACCATCTAGTTGTGCAGTTCAGTCTGGTGGAGGCTGTGGTAGTTGTGGACCATTAGTCCTTTGGACTGATCTTTTCCTTGTGTCTTTGGTTTTCTTCATTCTCCCCTGCTCCAGACAGGGTGGGACCAGTAGACGTATCTTAGATGGCTGCTCATAAGCTTTTAATACCCCAGATGCTACTCACCGAAGTAGGATGTACAACATTTTCCTTATAAACTATGTCATGCCAATTGAGCTAGATGTCCCCTGAGACCATGATCTCCAGCCCTCAACCCAGTAACTCTATCCCTGTGGGAGTTTCGGTGTGTCTTTGAAGCTTCTACGACTTCGCCTTGGTCACGTTGTGCTGGCTTCCCCAATATTGTGTACTCTCTTACCCTTCACCGAAGTTACTGCTTATCCATTGTCTAGTTAGTGTTTTTCTCTCCTTTCCCTCCTCTCCCTTGTAACCATCAAAGATTGTTTCTTTCTGTGCGTAAAACTTTTCAAGAGTTTTTATAATAGTGGTCTCATAGAGCATTCATCTGTTTGTGATTGACTTATTTCACTTAGCATAACGCCCTCCAGATTCATCCATGATGTGAGATACTTCACAGATTCATCATTGTCCATTATTGTTGTGTAGTATTCCATTGTGTGTATGTACCATACTTTGTTTATCCATTCATCTGTTTTTGGGCACTTAGGTAGTTTCCATATTTTTGCTATTGTGAATAATGCTGCAGTGAACATGGGTGTGCCTATGTCTATTCATCTGACAACTCTTATTTCTCTAGGATATATTCTAGAAGTGGGGTTTCTGGCTCGTATGGTATTTCTATTTCTAGCTTTTTAAAGAAGCATCATATCATTTTCCAGAAAGGTGTACCATTTTGCGTTCCCACCGGCAGTGCATAAGAGTCCCAATCTCCCCACAGCCTCTCCAACATTTGTTATTTTCTGTTTTTTTTAGTCCTGCCAGTAAGGTTGGGGGTGAGGTAATATTTCATTTTAGTTTTGATTTACATTTCTCTAATGGCTAGCGGTCTCGAGCATTTCCTCATGTGTCTGTTAGCTACATGAATGTCTTCTTTGGTGAAGTGTCTGTTCATATCCTTTGCCCATTTTTTAATTGGGTTATTTGTCTTTTTTGTTGTTGAGGTGTTGGATTTCCTATAGATTTTAGAGATTAGACCTTTGTCCTATATGTCATAGCCATATTTTTTTTCCTCAGTCCATAGGTTCTCTTTTTACTCTTTTGGTGAAGTCTTTTGATGAGCATAAGTGTAAGTGTTTAACTTTTAGAAGATCCCTGTTATCTGGCTTATCTTCTGGTGTTTGTGTATTGTTAGTTATGGTTTCTATCCTATTTATGCTGCCATACAGTCTGAATTTTCCTGGTTTTATCCCCAATATATTTTAACACTTTTCTCTGTCCCATGTATTTCCTGTGAATTTATAGTTGGATCTAGAGTCTGTAGATCTGGTTAGATTTTTTGAGCAAGACTACTTCATAGATAGTAGTGTGGTGTTTTTATTTTATTTTACTTGTGTGTATTCTATCAGAAGGTATATAATTCTTGGTTATTTCTTTTTTGTGATGTCAGCAGCCATTGATAATCATCGCTTAGATCCTGGAGATATTCTAATTCAATCATTCCTTCCTCATTTACTTGCTGGAACACTTCTATAAAGAGAATCTTTGCCTTATCTACTTTTTAAAATTTTTTTAACCTAGCATTACTGTTCATATAGGAAAGATAGGATTTCTTCCCTTTATTTAGCAGTTTTCAAATTAAAGTTTTGGTTCCCTAGCATCTTCTAATGATGACAAATTAAAATTTTAAAAGTCGTTATGAATCATAGATTTAAATATATTGAATGTAATTCAATCCATTGATTTATTGTTTTTATTGATGCTCAGTTTATTGTACTTTGGCCAGTGGAAACCTCTGGAGTGGGCTCCTGAATTATTTTGATTCAATGCTGGTAGCCTTTGATAGCCACCTTCCAATCTGGCATATGGGAAGTGGCATGAGGCAGATGCTCTCTGCAGCTTGGTGAGAGTGCCTCTGCCCAAACTCACATTCAAAGAGGACAACACTTTACCTTCTAGGTTTCTGGTTAGGGCATTGAGGGCTTCACAAGAGACAGAACACAGGAAAGGGAGCACATGGGCGAGGGGAAGACTATCAGTTCAGCTTTTAACTTGTCTAGCGTGAGATAATTGTGGGATGTCTCATGGCATCTGTAAATGTGGATCTGGAATTCAAGAAAGAGGAAGTAGAGATAAGGGAGTTGGGACATATGCAGGGTGGATTAAGTTATGTATGTAAAAGTGACTCACCAAGGAGAGCCTGAGGCGTGAAAAGAGAAGAGGGCTAAGAAATAAACCAAGTAAGAAATGCGGGGCAGAAGAAAAGCCCCTGAAGGAGATCCAGAAGTAGTGGGTTGAAGGAGAAGCAGGAGCAAAAGCAGGATAGAGTGAAGTTCCAGAGGCACAGAGTGGAGATGAGAGAGTTTGGAGAAGGGAGTGGTTAACTACTGAACGCCAAAGAGAGTGAAAGTAAGATAAGGACTGCAGGAGGTCCTTGGGGTTTTGCAGTTATGAATGGAGAAGTAGCTGGCATGGGAGATGGAGAGCCAGATTACAGTCGTTGGGGAGTGAATGGGGAAGTGAGAGAATGAAGAGTAGGAGAATAAATCCTCTTCAGGAAACCTGGTGGAAAGGAGAACATGGTATAGGCTGATAGCAAGATGGGGTGGTTGTTTTCCCTGTTTTTACTGTAAGTGATTTGAGCATATATATATGATGAGAAGAAAGAGCCAATGGATGACAGATGCAGGAACAAAGGAGGGGGTGGAACCCTGGATTTTCCAAGGTAGACAGAGAGAAATTAAGCCCCCAGGAACACCTCCTCCTCTGAGATGAGAAAAACGCAGGTAGAGATTGGTATATATGTTGGGGCAAGAAAGCTGAGGGTGGATATTCATGTACAAGTTTTGTATGGACTTCTGTTTTCGTTTATCCTGGGTATGTACCTAGGAGTAGAATTGCTGGGTCATATGATAACTCCATGTTTAACATTTTGAGGAATTGCCAAATTGTTTTCCAAAGCAGCCGCACCATTTTACATTCCCATCAGCAATATGTGAGTGTTCCAATGTCTCCACATCCTCACTAACTCTTTTTATTATTTGTCTTTTGATTATAACCATCTCAGTAGGCGTTAAGTGGTATCTCATTGTCATTTTGATAGATTGAAAATCACTTTCCTAATGGCTAAAGACTTTGAGTATCTTTTCATGTGTTTATTGGCCTTTCGTATATCTTCTTTGGAGAAAATATCTATTCATTTCTATTGCTGAGCTGTAAGAGTTCTTTTTATCTTCTGAATACTAGTCCACTATCAGATACATGATTTGCAAATATTTTCTCCCATTATATGGCTTGTCTTTTTACTTTCTTTTTTTTTTTCAATAATTTATTTTATTTTTTGTTGTTATTGAAAATATACACAACAGAACATACACCAATCCAACCATTTCTACATGTACAATTCAGTGACATTAATTACATTCTTCAAGTTGTGCAGCCATTCTCGCTCTGCTTTTTTGAGTTGTTACTCTCCCATTAACATAAAATCACTGCCCCTAAGTTTTCTATCTAATCTTTTGAATTGTTGTTGCCAATTGATCCCATATAGATAGAGGTTAAAAGAGCAGAATGCGCAAGGCAGACATTGTTTACTAATTAAGCTAAACTACATTGTAAAGAAAAAAAAATTTTTTTTCTTTATTGTTGGGTTTAAAGAAGACTTCAGGGGATATCATGGATTGGATTGTGTCCTCTCAAAATATCTGTCTACTTGGCTAGGCCATGATTCCCAGTATTGTGTGATTGTCCACCATTTTGTCTTCTGATGTGATTTTCCTATGTGTTGTAAATCCTACCTCTATGTCAATAAGGCAGGATTAGAGGCAATTATGTTAGTGAGGCAGGACTCAATCTACAATATTAAGTTGTGTCTTAAGTCAATCTCTTTTAAGATATGAAAGAGAGAAGTGAGCAAAGAGACAGGGGAACCTCATACCTCCAAGAAACCAGAGCCAGGAGAATAGCGCGTCCTTTGGACCTGGGGTCCCTGTGCTGCGAAGCTCCTCAGCCGGGAAATATTGATGACAAGGACCTTACCCCAGAGCCGACAGATAGACAAAGCTTTCCCCAGGAACTGGCACCCTGAATTTGGACCTCTAGCCTCCTAGACTGTGAGAGAATAAATTTCTCTTTGTTAAAGCCACCTACTTGTGGTATACCTGTTACAGAAGCACTAGATAACTAAGGCAGGGGATATTTTTAGTTTAAGATTTAAAGATTATCTCAGGGCAATGGTTTTGGGGGTTCATCCAGCCTCCATGGCTCCAGAAAGTCTGGACTCCACAAGAATTTTAAATTCTGTTCCTTATTTTTCCTTTTGATCAGGATTCTTCTATAGAATCTTTGGTTAAAGTGTTCATTAATGGTAGCTGGGCACCATCTAGTTCTTCTAATCTCATGGCAAAAGAGGCAGTTCCTCATGGAGGCAATTAGTCCCACATTCCGTTTCCTTCTCCTATTCCTGACTCTCCTTCTTTGCCAGTTGCTTCAGGAGAATAAAGACCAATTGTAACTTGGATGGCTGTTTCCAAGCTTTTAAGACTCCCGTCATTACACAATGAACTAGGAAGTAGAACAGAAGCACTAAACATGATATTAGGCCAATTAACTGGTATGTCCCATGAAACCATAATCCTAAACCTCTGTCTTATGCTGAGTTCTCTAGAGAAGCAAAACCAGTGAAGTGTGTATATATATGTGTGTATGTATATATATGTACGTATGTATAAAAAAAATTTTTTTTAATGTATATGTATATATATATGTATTTTTTATGTATACGTGTGTATATATATATATATATATATATATATATATATATATATATATCTCAAGGAAATGGCTCATGTGGTAGAGGCTGGAAAGCCCCAAGTCCACGGGTCAGGCTGAAGGCTAAAGGCTTCTCCTGATTCACATAGCTGTAGGTGCTAACGAAACCAAGATTAGCAGGTCAGATGGTAGGCTGCTGGCTGAAGTCCCAAGAACCAGAGGTCAGATGATGATAAGCCAGATGCAGGATCCAGAGCGAGCAAAACCCAGCAAGCTTTGCCAGAAAGTCCATATATATTGGATGCAGGCCACACCCCTAAGGAAACTCCCTTTCAACTGATTGGCAGCTCATAGCAGATCTCATCATGGAGGTGATTATACTATACCAGATGTCATCAGGTTGGTAATTACAGCATTACATAACTGCTAAACTACATCATAACTGTCAAACCACTTAGAATCATAGCCCAGCCCAGTTAACATGCAGCCTTAACGATCACAGCCTCCAAATCAAGAATCCAAACTACGAGGTGTTTGGTTGTATGTCAGCAACTTCAGCAGCTGCTCTTTTTGTTGTTGTTGTAAAAATATATATCACACGACATCTTTTCATTTTCTTGATAGTGTCCTTTGAAATACAAAAGTTTTAAATTTAATGAAGTCTGATAAATTAATTTTTTTTCATTTGTCACTGTGCTTTTGGCCTGAAATCTAAGAAGGCTTTGCTTAGGCCTTCTTATGTTTTGTTTTAAGGCTTTGCTTAGGCCTCCTATGTTTTGTTCTAAGAGCTTTATAGTTTTAGCTCTCACATTTAGGTCTATGATCCATTTTGAGTTCATTTTTGTGTATGGTGTCAAGGAAGAGTGCAACTTAGTTCTTTTGCACATGGATATCCAGTTGTCCCAGCACAATTATCGAAAAGACTATTCTTTCTCTCACTGATTTGTCTTGGCGCTTTTGTCAAAAATTAATTGACCGTCAATGTATGGGTTTATTTCTGGACTCTCAGTTCTATTGCATTGATCTTTATGTCTATCCTTATGCCAGTACAACATTGTCTTGATTTGTAGTAAATTTTGAAATCAGGAAATGTGAGTTCTCCAACTTTGTTCGTCTTTTTCGAGATTGTTTTGGCTATTTTTCATCCCTAGCTTTTCCATATGGATTTTAGGATCAGCTTGCCAATTTCTGCAAAAAAGGCAGTTGAGATTTTGATAGGGAATAGGTTGAAGCTGTAGATCAATTTGAGGAGTATTGCCATCTTAACAATATTAAGTCTTCTGATCATGAACATGGGGTATCTTTCAATTTGTTTAGGTTTTTTTGTTTCTTTCAACAACGCTTTATAGTTCTCAATGTACAAGTCTTACATGTTTTTTGTTAAATTTATTTCTAAGTATTTTGTTCTTTTTTAAATGTATTTTAGATGAAGGTTTACCGAGCAAACAAGTTTCTCATTAAACAATTATTGTGTTTTGACATTGGTTGCCAACTCCATGACATGTCAAAACTCTCCCCTTCTTGGCCTTGGGTTCCACATTACCAGCTTTCCTATCCTCTCCTGCCTTCTCATTCTTGCCCCTGGGCTGGTGTGGTCATTTAGTCCCATTTTGTTTTATGGGCCTGTCTAACATTAGGCTGATGGGTGAGTCTCAGAAGTGACTCCAGTACTGAATTAAAAGTATGTCTAGGGGCCATACTCTCAGAGTTTCTCCAGTCTCTGTCAGACCAGTAAGTCTGGCCGTTTTTTGTGAGTTTAATTTTGTTCTACATTTTTCTCCAGCTTTGTCTGGGACCCTCTATTATAATCCCTGTCAGCAGTCAGTAGTGGTAGCCAGCTGCCATCTAGTTGTTCTGGACTCAGTCTGGTGGAGGCTGTGGTAGTTGCAGTCCATTAGTCCTTTGGACTAATCTTTCCCTTGTGTCAGTTGTTCAGTGCTGCTGTAACAGAAATACCACAAGCATATGGCTTTAACCAACAGAAGTTTATTCCTTCATAGTCTAGGAGTTTACAAGTCCACAGGCAGGGAGTCAGCTCCTGGGGAAAGTTATCTCTGTTAGCTCTGAAGGAAGGTCATTGTCATCAATCTTCCCCGGAACAGGAGCTTCTCCAGGCAGCAACTCTCGGTCCAAAGGACACACTCTACTTCCAGCACTGCTTTCTTTGTGGTATGAGGTCCCCGTCTCTCTGCTTGCTTCTCTCTTTTATATCACAAAAAAGATTGGCTGAAGATGCTATCCAATCTTGTAGATCTTATCAATATATCTGCTGCTATCCATCTTATTAACATCATAGCGATAGAATTTGTAACATATAGGGAAATCACATCAGATGACAAAATGGTGGACAATCATACAATATTGGGAATCATGCCATAGCCAAGTGGACAGATATTTTGGGGGAACACAATTCAACCCATGACACCTTGTGTCTTCAGTTTTCCTCTTTCCCTCTTGCTCCAGATAGGGTGAGACCAAAGGAGTGTCTTAGATGATCATTCACAGGCTTTTAAGACCACAGGTGCTACTCAGCAAAGTAGAATCTGGAACATTTTCTTTATAAACTATGTTATGCCAATTGAGCTAGACGTTCCTGGAGACCGTGATCCCCAGAGCCCTCAGCCCAGTAATTTGGTCCCTCAGGGAGTTTGGATGTGTCTATGGAGCGTCAGCGACTTTGCTTTGGACAAGTTGTGCTGGCTTCCCGAATATTATGTACTCTCTTTCCCCTCACCAAAGTTACCGCTTATCTATTTTCTAGTTAGTGTTTTTCTCTTCCACTGCTCCCCATCTCTTAACCATCAAAGATTGTTTCTTTTTTGTGTGTAAGTCTTTTCATGAGTTTTTGTAATAGTGGTCTCATATAGTATTTGTCCTTTTGTGATTGACTTATTTCACTCAGCATAATGTCCTTCAGATTCGTCCATGTGGTGAAATGCTTTGAAGATTCGTCATTGTTCCTAATCATTGTGTAGTATTCTATTGTGTATGTATACCATAGTTTATCCATTTATCTTTTGATGGGCACCAAGGTTGTGTCTATCTCTCTGCTACTGTGAACAGTGGTGCAATGAACATGTGTGTGCATATGTCTACTCATGTGTTGGCTCTTATTTCTCTAGGACGTATTCCTAGGAGTGGGATTGCTGGATCATATGGTATTTCTATTTCTAGTTTTTTTAAGGAAGCACCATATTGTTTTCCAAAATAGTTGTATCATTTTGCATTCCCACCAGCAGTGCATAAGAGCTCCAATCTCCCCACAGCCTCTCCAACATTTGTTATTTTCTGTTTTTTTGATTGGTGCCAGTGATGTTGTGTGATGGTATGCCATTGTGGTTTTGATCTGTGTTTCTCTAGTGGCTAGTTATGGAGAGCTTTTCCTCATGTACCTGTTAGCTGCATGAATGTCTTCTTTGGTGAAGTCTCTGTTCATATCCTTTGCCCATTTTTTTTTTTTAATAATTTTTATTGTGCTTTAAGTGAAAGTTTACAAATCAAGTCAGTCTCTCACACAAAAACCCATATACACCTTGATACACACTCCCAATTACTCTTCTCCTAATGAGACAGCCTGCTCTCTCCCTCCACTCTCTCTTTTCATGTCCTTTTCACCAGCTTCTAACCCCCTCCACCCTCTCATCTCCCCTCCAGGCAGGAGATGCCAACATAGTCTCAAGTGCCCACCTGATCCAAGAAGCTCACTCCTCACCAGCATCCCTCTCCAGCCCATTGTCCAGTCCAATCCATGTCTGAAGAGTTGGCTTTGGGAATGGTTCCTGTCCTGGGCCAACAGAAGGTCTGGGGGCCATGACCACCGGGGTCCTTATAGTCTCAGTCAGACCATTAAGTCTGGTCTTATGAGAATTTGGGGTCTGCATTCCACTGCTCTTCTGCTCCCTCAGGGGTTCTCTGTTGTGTTCCCTGTCAGGGCAGTCATCGGTTGTAGCTGGGCCCCATCTAGTTCTTCTGGTCTCAGGATGATGTAGTCTCTGGTTTATGTGTCCCTTTCTGTCTCTTGGGCTCATAATTGCCTTGTGTCCTTGGTGTTCTTCATTCTCCTTTGATCCAGGTGGGTTGAGACCAATTGATTCATCTTAGATGGCTGCTTGCTAGCGTTTAAGATCCCAGACGCCACTCGTCAAAGTGGGATGCAGAATGTTTTCTTAATAGATTTTGTTATGCCAATTAACTTAGCTGTCCCCTGAAACCATGGTCCCCAGACCCCTGCCCCTGCTACGCTGGCCTTCGAAGCATTCAGTTTATTCAGGAAACTTCTCTGCTTTTGGTTTAGTCCAATTGTGCTGACCTCCCCTGTACTGTGTGCTGTCTTTCCCTTCACCTAAAGTAGTTCTTATCTAGTATCTAATGAGTGAATACCCCTCTCCCACCCCCCTTCCCTCCCACCTCTCATAACCACAAAAGAATGTTTCCTTCTCATTTTAAACTATTTCTCAAGTTCTTATAATAGTGGTCTTATACAATATTTGTCCTTTTGCAACTGACTAATTTCACTCAGCATAATGCTTTCCAGGTTCCTCCATGTTATGAAATGTTTCACAGATTCCTCACTGTTCTTTATCGATGCGTAGTATTCCATTGTGTGAATATGCCATAATTTATTTATCCATTCATCCGTTGATGGCACCTTGGTTGCTTCCATCTTTTGGCTATTGTAAACAGTGCTGCAACAAACATGGGTGTGCATATATCTGTTCGTGTAAAGGCTTTTATTTCTCTAGGATATATTCCAAGGAGTGGGATTGCTGGATCATATGGTAGTTCTATTTCTAGCTTTTTAAAATATAAATTTAAGGAAGCGCCAGATCGATTTCCAAAGTGGTTGTACCATTTTACATTCCCACCAGCAGTGTAGAAGTGTTCCAATCTCTCCACAGCCTCTCCAACATTTATTATTTTGTGTTTTTTGGATTAATGCCATCCTTCCAAGAAGGATGGCATTAATCCAAAAAACACACACACAAAAAAATTTTTTTTCTTTTCTTGGAATGAGATGAAATCTCATTGTAGTTTTGATTTGCACTTCTCTAATGGCTAATGATCATGGACATTTCCTCATATATCTGTTAGCCACCTGAATGTCTTCTTTAGTGAAGTATCTATTCATATCTTTTGCCCATTTTTTAATTGGGTTATTTGTCTTTTTGCAGTTGAGTTTTTGCAGGATCATATAGATTTTAGAGATCAGGTGCTGATCAGAAATGTCATAGCTAAAAACTTTTTCCCAGTCTGTAGGTAGTCTTTTTACTCTTTTGGTGAAGTCTTTGGATGAGCATAGGTGTTTGATTTTTTTTGGAGTTCCCAGTTATCTAGTTTTTCTTCTACATTCTTTATAATGTTTTGTATACTGTTTATACCATGTATTAGGACTCCTAACATTGTCCCTATTTTTTCTTCCATGATCTTTATTGTTTTAGATTTTATATTTAGGTCTTTGATCCATTTTGAGTTAGTTTTTGTGCATGGAGTGAGGTATGGGTCTTGTTTCATTTTTTTGCAGATGGATATCCAGTTCTGCCAGCCCCATTTGTTAAAAAGACTGTCTTTTCCCCATTTAACTGTTTTGGGGCCTTTGTCAAACATCAACTGCTCATATGTGAATGGATTTATGTCTGGATTCTCAATTCTGTTCCATTGGTCCATGCATCTATTATTGTACCAGTACCAGGCTGTTTTGACTACTGTGGCGGTATAATAGGTTCTAAAATCAGGTAAAGTAAGGCCTCCCACTTTGTTCTTCTTTTTCAGTAATGCCTTATTTATCCGGGGCCTCTTTCCCTTCCATATGAAGTTGGTGATTTGTTTCTCCATCTCATTAAAGAATGTCTTTGGGATTTGGATCGGAATCGCATTAAATGTATAGATCGCTTTTGGTAGAACAGGCATTTTTATAATGTTAAGTCTTCCTATCCACGAGCAAGGTATGTTCTTCCACTTATGTAAGTCTCTTTTGGTTTCTTGCAGAAGTGTGTTGTAGTTTTCTTTGTATAAGTCTTTTACACATCTGGTAAGATTTATTCCTAAGTATTTTATCTTCTTGGGGGCTACTGTAAATGGCATTGATTTGGTGATTTCCTCTTCAATGTTCTTTTTGTTGGTGTAGAGGATAGATCTAGTAGTTTTTTAGTGGCTTCCTTAGGATTTTTTTATTTTATAATTTATGTTATTTTTGTTGAGCATATACGCAGCAGAACACATACCAATTCAGTAATTTCTATATGTACAATTCAGTGACATTGATTACATTCTTTGTGTTGTACAACTGTTCCCATCCACCTTTTCCAAGTTGTTCCTCCCCCATCAGCATAAACTCAGTGCTCCCTAGGCTTCCAATCTAATCTTTGGAGCTACTGTTGTCAATCTGATTCCATATAGATAGATCTTAAAAGAGCACAATATTCAAGGCAGGCATTCTTTACTAGTTAAGCTAAACTATTATTTGGTTTTAAGAAGACTTCCAGGGATAATTTTGGTTTAATGTTTAAGGTTTAAAGATTATCTCAGGGAAATAGTTTCACGGTTTCATACAGCCTCTGTGACTTCAGAAATTCTGGATTCCATGAGAATTTCAAATTTTGTTCCATATTTCCCCTTTTTGATCAGGGTTTTTCTGTAAAATCTTTATTCAAAATATTCAGTAGTGGCAGGCTGGCACCATTAGATTCTCCTGGTCTCATGGCAAAGCAGCAAGTTGCTAATGGAGACAATTAGCTCCACATTCCATTTTCTCCTCCTATTCCTGACTCTCCTTCCTTTATTGATCCAGGCAAATAAGAGACCATCTTGGATGGCCGCTTGCAAGCTTCTAAGATTTTTTTTTAATATACAAAATCACGTCATCTGCAGATATAGTTTTATGTCTTCATTTCCAAACTCGATGCCTTTTGTTTCACTTTGTAGCCTAATTGTCCAGGCTAGGACCTGCAGCACAGTACTGAGCATAAGTGGAGACAGGACATCCTGGTTTTGTTCCTAATCTTAGTGGTATACCTTGATTCTTTATGGGGTGACTGACTATTGTTTGCAAAGATGTTGATTTTTCAGAAAACAACCTGTAGGTTTAACACATCCAAACAAAACTAAAGCTTGTGCAGATAAATACACAGGTGAAAGTAGTTATAAAATGTTTGAAAAAAAAAAGTGAAGATTTGCTTTTCCATTATAATAAAACATTTTAAAATGTGACAATAGCTAAAACAGAATGGCACTGGCAGAGTCATGGTTCTCAATGGAATACAATGCAATGTCCAGACTGCCTACACTATACATAAGAACTTATGTGATAAAGGAAGATTCACAAATACAAAGAACAAAGGGCCAGATTTATGCAATAAGTATTGGGAAACTTGGGTAGCTGTTGGAGGTGTTAGTGTTCACCTCAAACCATTCACCAGAATAGTTTCAGAAGGATTCAGAGGGGAGGGAAAAACAAACAAAAGGCCAAACAACTGAAAAACTAGAAAAAAATATAAGTGAATATTACTGGATCTGTAAGTTTGGAAGAACATAAGCTAAAGCGCAATGGAAGAAGTCAAAAAACATATTGGCAATAAATACAACTATAAAATATAAAAAGTTCTACTATTTTAATATAAAAGGGTTAATGGAAATTAATAAGAAATTAAGGCTTCAAAGAAAAATGGACATAGAAAAATGCTTTACTAAAAGAAGAAATACAGATGACTAATAACTGAAAAAATGCTCCATCTCACTGGCAATGGAAAAATGCCAATGAAGCATGTACGACATTTTGCCTTCAGTAAAGATTTCTAAGATGATAATACTCTTTACTGCTTAGGGTGTGTTGAGATAGTTCTCACACTAACCCTGTGAGGTAAGGGCCTAAGGTCCTATTGTTAGGTCCATTTTATAGATGTATAAACTGGAACTCAAGAGGGGTTCAATAATTTGCTCAAGTTCGTACAGCTAGTAAGTGGTGGCACCAGGGTTTGAACCCCTGGTTGTATGTCTCTGCTATAGTGAGGGACCTAGAAAACAGTGCCAGGAAAGACTGAAAGACAGGGAAGAGCCAGACAAACATATCTGAAGTGTCTATGAGGAAGAGCAACTGAGCTTATATGGTATTGCAGAGGGAAGCATCGTGTGGAAATTAAGCAAAGGCAATCTTTGAAAGCAAGAACTGCCCCTAACAGACTGGAGCAGCCAGAAAGGCAGTGAGCACACTCAGTCAGCCGTGGGGAGGCAGAAGCAGCTGATGCTTTCCGGGAGTCCTCACTTCTAACCCTCACCGCAGGCTGCAGGGGGCGTTGGGGTGGGGGGTGCGCTCATTTTATAGGGACGGAAACGCACCTCTAGGTGGCTAAGATACCAGTGTCTGTGGAGTTTCTGCTCTTTCTCGACCTCAGAGGAGAGAGGAAAGCTGAGGATCACCAAGCTCCTTTTTTAAAACAAAAAGTCCCTGCCGTTTCCTCCTAGAGTCAAGTGACCCGGGCCTCAGGGCAGCTTCGTCTTGGCTTCGCGGCCCTCCCGACAGCCGCAATACACGCCAGCAGGAAGCCCGAGCTTGCCAAACTGCGCTGGCAGGCGGGGCAGGGGGAAGGAGAGCCGAGGCGGAGGAGCCCATCTTCCACCTCCCAGCCGGGCCCCCAGCACCTTGCTCCTGTGGCTTTCGCAGAGGCGGGTCTCTGGTTTGCCTTGTAGGGCCCTGCTTCTCTAAGTGTGGGACCTGGACCTGCAGCATTAGCATCACCTGGGAACTTGTTTTTAGGTTCCGCGCCCTGGATTCTGACTCATGTGACAGAGTCAAACTGCCCCGTAGGCTTTCCGAAGGCTGTAATCTTTACGTAAGCATATTACCAGGTCTTGTCTCCTGCGTAGCCGCTGGGTGGGTTCGAATTGCCAACATTTTGGTTAGCAGCCAAGCACAACCATTGTGCCACCAGGGCTCAGGAACCCGTTAGAAACTCAGATTCTAGGGCCCCACCCCAGACCTTGTTGTTGTTAGTTGCCTTTGAGTCATTCCCATTCAAGGAGTCCCCAGGTGGGCAGAGTAGAACTGCCCCATGGGGTTTTCAAGGTTGTGACCTTTCTACTGGATCAGAAACTTTGGGGTGGCGGGGAGGGGTGCATGAGTATCTTAAAGAGCCCTCCAGATGGTTCTCTTGTGGTCTGAGAATCACTGCTCAAAGGGAAGCAACAGCAGGTTGTGGCAGAAACGCAGGTTTCTGAAGCTCTTATTCCCTGAGACACTTGGGGGAAGTTACTTAATTACTGGACACCCTTTTCCTTACTGAGCCTAATTATCCCCCATTTAGGATATTTTGTGGGCTGTGGTGAGGATTAAATGAAATAACTTGTAAAGCTCTCGGAATAATAGTTGGCATATAAACCAAAACACACAAAAAAACCCCAAACCCATTGCCCTCTAGTCGATTCAGACGCATAGCGACCCTACAGGACAGAGTAGAACTGCCCCATAGAGTTTCCAAGAAGTGCCTGGCGAATTCGAACTGCCGACCCTTTGGTTAGCAGCCGTAGCACTTAACCACTAGGGAACCAGGGTTTCCACTTGGCACATAGTAGGTGATAAATGAAGTTGAGCTCTCTTTCAGCCTTTCCCTGATGACTTGGTACTGGGGATGGAGTGGTGGAGGACAGGGGAGGAGGTGCGGGGGGCTGGGAGTATAGTCATGCAGAGACAGACAGAATCCTTAAAGGAGAATGGAAAATGTATGTTAGTTGAAGTTGGTAAAGACATCTTTATTTGAAAAGCCCTGGGGGAATCCATTCTTCAACTGGAAGAATATATGGGTTCCTCCTGTTCGGTAACCTTGGGTAAGTCCATTAGCCTTTTTGTACCTTAATTTCATCATCTGTAAATGGGTATGACAACATTTCCTGTTTTAGCAACTTTAAATGGATGAAGTTCCATTCCAGAGAGAGGTAATTCAACACAATGCAGAAATTATTCAACAATATCATTAATATCACATGCAAGTAAAATTTTGCTGAAGATAATTCAAAAATGGTTGAAGCAGTACATCAATAAAGAACTGCCAGAAGTTCAAGCCAGATTCAGAAGAGGTGGTGGAATGAGGGGTATCATTGCTCATGTCAGATGGATCTTGGCTGAAAGCAGAGACTATTGGAAAGATATTTGTCTGTGTTTTATTGACTATGCAAAGCATTCCACTGTGTGATTCGTAACAAATTATGGATAACATTGCTAAGAATGGGAATTCCAGAACATTTTGTTGTGCTCATGAGGAACCTGTGCATAGATCAAGAGGCAGTCATATGAACAGAACAAGGGGATACTAAGTGGTTTAAAATTAGGAAAGGTGTGTGTCGGGGTTGTATCCTTTCATCATACTTATTCAATCTGTATGCTGAGCAAATAATCTGAGACGCTGGACTATATGAAGAAGAACACAGCATTAGGATTGGAAGAAGACTCATTAACAACCTGCGATATGCCGAAGACCAACCTTGCCTGCTGAAAGTGAAGAGGACTTGAAGCACTTACTGATAAAGATCAAAGACTATATAGCCTTCAGTATGGATTGCACCTCAACATAAAGAAAACAAAAATCCTCACAACTTGACCAATAAGCAACATCATGTTAAATGGAGAAAAGGTTGAATTTGTCCAGGATTTCATTTTACTTGGATGCACAACCAATGCCCATGGAAGCAGCAGTCAAGAAATCAAATGACATATTGCATTGGGCAAATCTGCTGCAAAAGACCTCTTTCAAGTGTTAAAAGCAAAGACGTAGCTTTGAGGACTAAGGGGCACCTGAACCAAGCCATGGCATTTCCAGTCACCTCATATGCATGTGAAAGCTGGACAATGAAGAAGGAAGACAGAAGAAGAATTGATGCCTTTGAATTATGATATTGGTGAAGAATATTGAATATACCATGGACTGCCAGAAGAACAAGTGAATCTCTCTTGGAAGAAGTACAGCCAAAATGCTCCTTAGAAGTGAAGATGGTGGAACGTCATCATGTACTTTGGACATGTTATCAGGAGCCACTAGTCCCTGGAGAAGGACATCACGCTTGGTAAAGTAAAGGTTCAGCAAAAAAGAGGAAGGCCCTCAAGGAGATGGTTTGACAGTGACTGCAACAATGGGCTCAAACATAGCAGTGATTGTTGAAAATGGCAAAGGACTGGACAGTGTACATAGGGTCGCTATGAGGTGGAATTGACTTGATGGCATCTAACAGCCTAAATGACCACCAAGCAGATATAGTGTGAGTGCAGCATGTCACAGGCAGTAGAGTCACTCAGAAAATAGCTTCTGCTATTTTCCAGTTGGAGACCTAGGGAAAATTAACCAAGCTCTCTCTGCCTCAGTTTCCTCATCAGTGAAATTGAGGATAGCTATAACATCTGCCTTAGTTGGTTGTCATCAGGGGTAAATGAGATAATACATGTAAAATAAATAACTCCAAAGCCCACAGGCTTAATCATTACACTACAGTTGCTTCATATTGTTAGCTGCTGTCCAGTTGGCCCCTGACTCATGGTGATCCCATGAACGATGGAACAAAATGCCACTTGGTCCTGTACCATTTCCATGATCGGGTATGGATCGGACCGTTGTGATCCATAGGGTTTTCATTGGCTGATTTTTGGAAGTAGATTCCCGGGCCTTTTTTCTAGTCTGTCTTAGTCTGGGAGCTCTGCTGAAACCTGTTCAGCGTCATAGCAACATGCAAGCCTCACAACCATAATGTATATGAAACAAAATATAATGTAGAGAAAGACTGGCAAGAGCTACAACAAAATGTTAACTGCTTATTTCTGGATGGTGGGATTATGATTTATTTTTGTTTTCTTCTTTATGTTGTTCTGTATTTTCCAAGTTACTTTTATAATCATCAAAAAAAGTTGTACTTGATGTTCAGATGGCTTGGGATTGTTTGCGATGATCTCCACTGTGTTAAACTTATTGATAATGTTTTCTCATGTAATCTCAGCAGCCGTTTGAGGTAGGAATCATTGCCCCCATTTTCTAGATGAGGTCAAGAGAGGTTAGAGAGCTGGCTTAAACTTCAGATCTCACAGCTGCTAAGTGGCAAAAGTAAGATCCAGAGGCAGATCTGGCTGTCTCCAAAGCCAGGCACTGCTCACAGGGATGCAGTGCCCAGGGCTTCCCCACCCCTTGTCCCCTACTCTCTTCTGCTTGGAGAGTTAAAGTGGGAGGCTGTCAGAATTGGGCCTGTGGCGTGTTCCTGTGGGTCTCCTCCGCCTGGTGTATTGGTTTCCTACATCCATACTCCTGGTGGAGGACATGGGCTGGGGGTGGGGATTTTGGCAACCTCCTCTCAGCATACGAAGTCAAGGGATGCTGTGGAGAATCTCCCCAAGAAGAAACAAAGGTTTTCACTATAAAGGTATCCAATATTACTCAGTTGCCATCAAGTTGATTCCGACTCATGGCAACCCCAGGTGTGTCAGAGTAGAATTGTGTTCCATGGGGTTTTCAATGGCTGATTTTTTTTGCAATAGATCACCGGGCCTTTCTTCTGAGGCACCTGTGGGTGGACCTGAACCTCCAACCTTTTGGTTAGCAGTGGAGCATATTAACTAACCATTTACACCAACTAGGGACCCCAAAGGTATCCAAGAGAGGAAGTAATAATAGTAGCATAACTACGCAAGACTGGGAGAGGGAAGTGACCTGGGTGAGCTAAATCATGATGATTTATCATAGCAGGAAGATAATGGCTAGGCCTGGTAAAGCCACAAATAGCCACGTAAGCATTCTAGGTAGAGACATGGAGGTAACCACCAGGCCTGAAAACACCAATGGCTACGAATGCCTATCCCTGCATTGATGGGTGGAGGGGTGGGGTTAGCTTCCAATTATAAGCCCTTCTGTCCTATTTGATTTTTTTTTTAGGCGCATGTTTGTATTACAAGGAGCCCTCGTGGCACAGTGGTTAAATGCTTGGCTGCTATCCAAAAGGTGGGCGGGTGGAACCCACCAGCTGCTCTGAGGGAGAAAGATGTGACAGTCTGCTTCCGTACAGATTAAAGCCTTGGAAGCCCTGTGGGGCAGTTCTACTTATACCAATAGGGTTGCTATAAGTCAGAATTGACTAGATGACAACGGGTTTTATGGGGCAGGACTAGGCAGCGTTTCCTTCTGTTGGACATAGGGTCGCTACCAGTCGGACCCCACTCCACGGCACCTAATAACAATTACATTTTATTTGAAAGTTATTTTAAAAGTACAGCCTCTTAAAAAAAAAAAAAGTACAGGCTCTGGGATCCTTTGTGGATTCAAATACCACCCTGCCAGTTAGGGATCTTGGGCAAGTTAACCTCTCTAAGCTGCAATTTTATCGTGTGGAAAACAGGGACAACTATACCCACTCTACAAAGTTGGTGTGAGTATAAAATGAAGTGATGCATATAAGGCACCAGCCTTGGCCGAAATTCAGCATCTATAATTATGAACAATTGTTATCATTAATAAACTAAGAGTGCAGGAAACACCCGGGTTCCGCACACCAAAGAAAACAAAATCCATTGCCCTCTAGTCGAGTCTGACTCATAGCAATCCTATAGGACAGAGTAGAACTGCTCCACAGGGTTTCCAAGGCTGTAAATCTTTACGGAACCAGACTGCCACATCTTTTCGTCCGTCTACTGAGCGGCTGCGGGTTCGAACAGCTGACCTTTCGGTTAGGAGCCAAGAGTTAAACCAGGCGATACCAGACCTCCTCGACACATAGTAAGCGCTTAGTAATGGGTGGAAAAAATTAAAACCTTCATCAGAGTCTATAATTCTCCCCAAGCCATGACGCAGGAGTCCCAGGGCTCGGAGTGAACACTTAAATATTGATGTGGTTACTCATTTATTCATCACTCTGCTCTGCGCTGCAGTGTCCGCCGCGGCTGAGCTCAGTTCTCTGGCTCCCGGGCCGGGGCCTTGCAGTATGGGAGGGGGCGCCTCTCCCGCACGCGAAGGTTGGGGGCAGCAGCCGTTCACCCGCTCCTACGTCGCTGGTGCGGGGCGGTCACGTGGCGGAGCGGGAATCGCGTCTGGTTTAACGCGGGCATCTTCCCCGGGAGGGCCGGGCTGGAGGAGGAGAGAGCACGGCCTGAGACGAGGGTGGGCAGCCGGGGTCCGCATCGCACCCCTAAGTCAGTGTCAAGGCCACGGGCGTCCCGCGAAGCCGGCATGTCACACCCGCTGAGGACGTCGCGCTCCCCAGAGGCTGGAGGAGGCTAGGCGAGGTCTCCGAGGGCGCCCCTAGGCGGCGCAGGCCCGGGGGCGGGGCCGGGGCGGGGCCAGCGCGGGAGGCCCGCCCACCCCTTTGCAGAGGCCGCGCGCCCCGCCCCCGGTCTGCCGCGCGTCTGGGCGGGTCTGCAGCCGGCCAGGCGGCAGCTCGCGCCCCCGCAGCGCTGCCGCACCGCCACGCGCACTCCGGACGCGGGCCGCGGGGCGGAGCAGGGGGCGGGGCGCTGACGTCACGGCGCGGCCGGCGGCTGGGGGGGGCGGGGAGGCGGGGAGGCGGGGAGGCGGCGGCCGGCTCGGCCCAACCCAGCCGGCTGCTGCGGCGGCCGGCTGTGCTGGCGGGCGGCGGCTCTCCGGTCCGGCTCCTGACCCACCTCCGCCGCTGCCAAGTTACTCACTAGTCCCCGTGTCCGTGCCCCACTCGGCTGGCCCTCGCCCGCCGCCGCTAACCCCCGCCATGGCCCTGGTGCGGGGCGCCGATCCGGTGGCGGGGCCCTCCCGCTGGCTGCCCACGCACGTCCAGGTGACGGTGCTGCGGGCCCGCGGGCTGCGGGGCAAGAGCTCGGGCGCGGGCAGCACCAGCGACGCCTACACCGTGATCCAGTTGGGCCGCGAGAAGTACAGCACGTCGGTGGTGGAGAAGACGCCAGGCTGCCCGGAATGGCGCGAGGAGTGTTCCTTCGAGCTGCCACCCGGCACCCTGGACGGCCTGCTACGGGCGCAGGAGGCCGATGCGGGTCCGGCTCCCTGGGCCGCGGGCCCCGCCACCGCCTGCGAGCTGGTGCTCACCACCATGCACCGCTCGCTCATCGGCGTCGACAAGTTCCTAGGCCAAGCCACGGTGGCGCTGGACGAGGTCTTCGGCGCAGGCCGCGCCCAGCACACTGAGTAAGTGGGGTCGAGGGGTGGGCACAGAAACGGTTAAGAGTCTAACCGGGCGGGGCTGCTGGGGGAATACAACCCCGAATCTCGGCCAGGATGGTGGCACCTCCTGCCTCGCGCTCAAGGGCATAAACCGACAAGTTGGTTCTTCCCGCTTCGGGGCTCCCCTACGACCCCCCTCCCAAAGGTGTATTGTTCTGGGTTTGGGCCCTGGTGGGCCCTTGTGAAGCCCGCGGGAGGCGTGGGTGGGGACGAACGCTGGGCGTAGATTTCAAGTAAAGTTTAGGAGTGGGATCCAGAGGGTTCTGGGCTGTGGGAACCTCAAGAAGGAAACATCTGGGGCCATTCGTAAGTCCTTCTGGCCTCCCTCCTTTTCCTCGAAGGGGAAGGGAACTTCTGGGTGCCTGTCGGGGCTCAGGGCCCGCAGGGGAGTAGAGAGGCTCTGACTCGCCCTGGAGGAAGGGAAGGGTGTAGTGTTGTCCGCCAGGGCGAGATTGAGTAGAGGCGTCCCTTCCAAACCCAGAGGCTGCTGAGGGCATCTCTCTTGCCTGCTTCTCGAATGCCCTCAGGAATCTGGAGACGCCTCCTTGGACCCTGCCCCTCCGGGGCCCCTGAGCTGAGGACAGGAGAACCTCCTGAGTAAGGGAAGGAAACGCTTTAGTCAGCCTTTAATAGCCCTGCCCTAGGTAGAGGCAGTGGCATGCTTAATGCACAGCACTAGGTAATCCCCCAGTCACTTCCCCCCAGAAGGGCCCGGTGGTTTTTTAATCATTTATTTTGGCAGCGTTTACCCTTCCCTGTGCTGAGATCAAGGCTTTAGACTTGGAGCCTTGTTTCCTGTTTTGTGCTAGGGCTGGATCTACAAGCCAGCCCCCAGGGTTGACAACTTGCTGTGGATCACTCAAGGGGTTAACTGGGAGTGATGGCCTCTCCTGGGCCTGGTGGACCCTGTGTGAAGAGGATAAGGAGGTTGGGGCGGGGGTGTGCCTGGAGTGGGGAGAGGTGCTGGAAAAGTTTGCTGGAGTTGGACGACATCCAACTGAGTAAATTAAATTTAGGAAGGTTTGCTGGAAGAGAAGGATGAGACTGGTGCAGACCAAGTGAAACCAGGAAGGATTTGGGTAGAAAGGGATCCGACCTCGAAGGTTTTTCAAGATGTAGGTAGGGAGTACATCATGGCCCTCTGCATGGCCTGGGGTGGGGAAGCAGGGTTGGCACAGGGCAGCTTCCAGGCAGGGCTGTGACCTAACTCCACTTCCCCCTCACCTGGCCTTCTCTCCTTCTTCCCTCATGACTTGCTGTTTGGTTGCTGGATGTGATCATGTGGTACAGCTTGGCCCTTGTTTTGTTTTTTTCCACCCCTTTCCTGTCTTTTCCCTCCTTCCTGGCTCGTGAAGCCCAAGGATATGGGCGTGGGGTAGAAAATGCTCCCCTGGTTCTCTTAACCCTTTCTTTTTCAGAAGAGGTGCCTGCCCTCAAGTTCATTCCGCCCCTTTCCCAGTCCTTCACTCTCCACTACTTAGCTAATCTGACCAGACTGGGTAGATGAACTCCCTCCCCCCACCCCCCAGTCTCCAGGCTTTCGGGGAGGGGCTTCTGTGAGGAGCTTCTGTGAGGTCAGTGGCTTTTCCAGTTCCTGCCCTTGCTTTCCTCATGTCAGCTGGCTGTGCCCATAGACCCAGGTGGGCCTTTTGTCAGCCAAGGACAGTTCCTCTCCGAGAATTTGATTGGCCACCTTTGGATCTGATAGGAGCCTCGTTTTACTTTATAGAAGTCATCTTTTCCACCAGGATCTTTCAGAACCCACCTCACTTCCTTTCTCCTATGCATTGACCTGAGTTATTTTATTGACCTGAGTTATTTATAGAACCGGAAACCCTGGTGGCTTAGTGGTTAAGTGCTACAGCTGCTAACCCACGGGTCGGCAGTTCAAATCCGCCAGGCGCTCCTTGGAAACTCTGTGGGGCAGTTCTCTGTCCTATAGGGACGCTATGAGTTGGAATCGACTCAATGGCAATGGGTTCGGTTTTTTTGGTATTTATAGAACCTAGAGAGAGGGCAGGCACTTGTGGTGGACAGGGGAAAATCTGTGAAAGGCCAGATCCTCCGGTTCTCCAGGCCCTGACCTAGCAGCATTCCCACTGACCACTCCTGATGGCATTTCCTGGAGCACCCTGTCTGCCTTACTCCACCAGGCATGGGCTGTTGAGATAGTGAGTCCACACTTGCCTGGTGGGGGAGTGGGCAAGACACTGCTGGAGAAGACCAGAGCTTACTCCCCTCAGCTTTGGAAAATGGTGGACAAGGACAGTGGTCACTGTTGAAACTCCAGGAGCCAGGTTGTGGTGGTCCCAGGGAGGGCAGATGGGAACATAGGTGTCACCGAGAGAACCTGACTGGGGAAGGACAGCCTCATGATTAAGCGGGCAGGGGGCACGGGTTGTGGCGTTGCTCTGAAGATTCTGATTCCAAACCTGCCAGTTGGTTGCAAGCCACTTAAACTCTTGTGCCTCAGTTTCCTGATGTGTAAAGTGGGGATAATTACCACCTTCACAGGGCTGATGTGAAAGGATGAAATGAGAATGCAAGTAAAGCACCTAGTGCTTTCCCTGGCCTTAGGTGGCCGTGAACAGCAGTGATGGTGAAGGGAGGTTTTGGTAACAACGCTGGTAGCCCTAGTCTGGGAGACACCACTGCCATGGAAGAGCTTCTCATGTGACGAACTCAGAGCATGGATAGCCCCAGACCCCTGGGTGGCAGAGTCTGCAACCCTCCACCATGCCCTTTGCTCCTAGAGGCACAAGAACGAGGGCTGGGCTTGGGAGGCTTCTGCAGTGGTGAAGCCAAACTCAGACTGGCCTGTAGGCCTGCAGCTCCCCTCCCCAGCAGCCTTGCCCTCTTGGGAAAGCAGGACAGCACAGTGTTTAAAGAACCTGGATGCTGGGGCTTGACAGCCAGTGCTGTCGTTCACTAGCAGCCAGATTACTTAATCTGCTTCCTCATTTCTAAAAACATCAGGATAATAATCAGAGTTGATCAGACCAAATAAGATATCATCTGTAAAAGGCTTATGTATTTCTGGATGCATAGCAAGCTCTCAAAATATTATTGTGGGTCACTCTAGGAGTCCTGCTTTGTATGATGGTGGTAACCGGGGTTCTAGGTGCCTCAGCATCCCCCGGAGGCCCTTTGCCAGTGGGGAGCTCTTTGAGGTAAGGGATTTCACTGGAGGCTTCTAAATAATTGAAGAGGAAGTTCTCAAAACAAATATTAATATAGTAAACAAGTTAACTGGTTATAACCTTCTTACTCCAATAAAACCATACTTGGATCATCATGGTTCCTATGGGTCTGAAAATCCTAAAAGATGCTTCTCCATGAATTTCCTTTCTGGTTTTTACCCACAGCATCCTTCCCAGTGCAGCCTAGTGGGTATGTCTGTGTTGGCCTCTCTGACTCTCCCTGACAGTCAGGGGAGAGGGTGGCAGTGGTTAGTTCTTTTTGTCCCCCTTTCAGTCAGGTGGGCCACTTAGACCTGTCTGACCCATTGGGCTGTCCGTGTGGATTATGCTGCCAGGTGAATGACTCTGAACATGTTGGGAGTTGGGGGAAGGCAGAACAGGCAAAAGTTTTGGGGTGGGAAGATAGGGACTCTGCTATGAGGCGATTTTGATTGGGGGGACCTGGTCTTTGCTCTTTGGGAATGCTGGTCAGTGTGTTTGAGAGAGGGGAGGGGGGGACACAACCCTGTTTGGGGGGCCCATCACCTACCTCATCCCTGATCCTGGTATGGAGTAAAACTGTCTCTGCTGTGAGACCTGGACTGTGGAGGGTGGCACCATCATGTGGGCTTGTTGGATCATGGGAAAGCCAAGGTCGTGAGTACCGTTTGGCTTGGGAACAGTTTGTTCTTCTTCGCAAAAGAGTAAAACTATTCTATGGACAGCCCCTCATTGGACCTGCACCATTGTTTTTTGGAGGGCCTCAAGGAGGCCTGTGGCTGTGGAAGACAAAGGCCTGAGAGCAGAGCCTTCTGACTTGACCGTTCACAGTGGCCTGAGATGTCCTTGAGGAGGGCAGAGGCCTGAGGGAACATGTAGCCTGTTGGCTTGAGATTGGGATGGCCTTTTAGGGCTTCCATCCATCCCCGTGCCCCTAGTTGGTCTGCATTTAACTGTTGTGGGCAGGTGTTCTAGCATTTGGGGTGTGTTTGTGTGTGTGTGTGTGTGTGTGTGTACGTGCACAACCACACAGCCTTCCTTCACTGGTTTCCAGATGGCTACCTTGGTCCTCAGGAAGTAGCCAAGGCTGCTAGGGTCCCTGGATTTGGCTCTTGCTACAACCCCAGACTTGGATTTGAGGCCTGAGGGACTGCTGGGGAAGTCTGTTTTGGCTGCCAGGTAAGGGTGTGGCTGTACTCAAAAGTCATTCATTAGGACGCAGGAGGGTGCATCTCCTTTAGTTGTGGGGCAGCTTTTATTTGGGGTTGCATGAACAGCGTCTGGGGAGTGGGGAGGGGTAGAAAGTGTGACTCCTCTGTCAGACTGGGCAGCCCCTGCTGGCACAGCAGCTTCCCCTTTCTTCTGCATCTGCCCTGGCCCTGGGCCCTGGGCCCTGGGCCCTGGGTAAGGGCCTGAGGAAGGACATGGGACTTTGGTGCAGCGCATCTCTGCCCTGTTCTGCCTTCTTGTAGGCTGCCAGTGTTAAGGCGCTCCTCAGCAGAGCCTCAGTCCCAGGCGACCTTGAGGGCTGTCCTTTTCCTCAGATGAGAGCTGCCTGCCCCGCTTGTTATTATGGCCACCTTGGTACTGTGACACTCTGGTCTTGCCCCGTCCAGATGTTTCCCTTGCCCTTCCCCACCTTGCTCCGGGACAGATAATTAACACAATGACAGGAGCCCTCTTTGCTCTGTGGGAGTTAGTACGCGTTTTTCCTTGTGTAGGGCCGGTCCTCTGCAAAATGATGTCGTCATGAAAAAGCTTTGTCCTTCCCCACGGCCAAGTAATAAAAATAAATACACAATGTGGGCCCTTTATGTCGCTGGCAGTCCCCTGAGGGAAGAGCCTGATCGCTTTGCTGGCTGAGCTGGCTGGGGACCCCTTGGGTTATTTCTTCCCTCAGAAATGATGGTGGCCAGAGATGGAAGCTGGGCTTGGATGCTCATGCTGGGGCATGACTGTGTGTGGGTCTGGACGCCAGGCCTCTCCTCAGAGGGTGGTAACCATGGGCTCTGCAAGTAGAGATCCCAAGAGGCAATGCGTTAGAGGAGACGCTTACATGGGAGGAAGCTTACCACAGGCCACTTCACTTAGCCTGGGTGCAAATCCCAGCCCTTAATCACGGAATCTTGTCAGCAGAGCTAGAAGAGTGCTTTTGTTGTTGTTAGTTGCCATCGAGTTGACTCCAACTCATGGCAACCCCATGTGTGCAGAGTACAACTGCTCCATAGGGTTTTCAAGGCTGTGACCTTTTGGAAGCCTGTCACCAGTCCAGTCTTCTGAGGCGCTTCTGGGTGGGTTCAAACCACCACCTCTTGGCTGGTAGAGCGTTTAGCTACTTAAGCAAATCAACCCCCTTGCCGTCGAGTCCCTTCTGACTCATAGCAACTCTATAGGAAAGAGTAGAACTGCCCCATAGAGTTTCCAAGGAGCGGCTGGTGGATTCAAACTGCTGACCTTTTGGATAGCAGCCAAGCTCTTAATCACTGTACCACCAGGGCTCCCTGAACTACTGAGACATGTGGAAACTGAGGCTCTGTGAGGGCGGGGTCGGAGAGGGAGAGGGACATGCTCTCAGCTACTCAGCAGATTAGTGGAGAGTGAGCTCTGTGTGGTTTCTCTCAAACCCTGTAGGCTCTGAGGTAAAGAAGAGATGGTATTGACCCCTCCAAGGTTTCCATGCAGATGCCCGTGGGCTTTTAGTGAGACAGGGAGATTGCAGCTGGGAAAGGGGAGAGGCCTTGACACTCACCTGCTGACCTTGAGGGTCAGTCTAATCCAAAGGTGTTTCTGGAGTTCCTGCTGGGCCAAGGCGAGAGGGGGGCCCTGGTGGGGGGCAGAGGGGGTAGAAATTCAAGGGAGGGGAGGACGCAGGCATCCCTGTCTACATTCCCTGGAGGGGCAGTCTTGTGAGGAGGATAACCCCCTCACCTCTGCATTTGGAGGATGGGGATAACCAACTGCTCTGCCAGGTCCTCCTTGGAAACTCTATGGGGCAGTTCTACTCTGTCTTATAGGGTCGCTATGAGTCAGAATCAACCTGACAGCACTGGGTTTTCTGGGTTTGGTGTTATGGTACCCCTGTAGGGGGCGCTGGGGATGTTCGGAGAAAACCCAGCCACTTGGGCCTGCACTCCTTGAGGAGGGGCAGACCCTCGTGAGGAGGGGTCATATTCCAAAGACCATCGGGTCAGCCATGGGGAGGCTTTCCTTCAGCCCAGCCTTCTCTGAATTCCCACACGTGGAGCACATAGCACTCTGTTTTGGTGGATTATTAAAATCTTGCTTTGTTGGTCTAGTCAAGCCCTAATGACTTGACTGAAGAGCGCTGGTGGTGCAGTAGTTACGTGCTCAGCTGCTAACCAGAAGGTCAGCAGTTCGAACCCACCAGTTGCTCTGCAGGAGAAAGATGTGGCAACCTGCTTCTGTAAAGATGACAGCCTTGGAAACCTCATGGGGCAGTTCTCCTCTGTCCTATAATGTCTCTCTGAGTCAGAATCAACTTGATGGCAATGAGTTTGGTTTGGTTAAGGACTTGACTTACATTGGTTCAAAGCAGCCCCTGAGGTATAGGTCCTCACAGCAACCTTCTGAGGTATAGGCACTGTTACTATGTTTAACAGCTGAGGAGACTGAGGCACAGAGAGGTTAAGTGACTTTTCTAAAGGGAAACAGTAAGTGGCAGACCCAGAATTTGAACACAGGCAGTCTGGCTTCAGATTCGATGTTCTTGGCCACCATGCTGTACTGCCCATCTCAGTTTTCCCTGCGTGGCTTCCACGATTCCACCCTACATAGGGCCAGAGGCTCAGCAGCTGCCCTCCTGAGGCTTCCTCTCTTCCCCAAAGCAGATCGTGCGAGTTAGCTTGGAGGCTGTGTGAGCACATCCTTCTCCTCCTCCTACGTGAGCCCTGGTTTATTGGGTTGAGCATGTTTGATCTGCGGCTCTGGGCCTGGTTGTGTCTGCCCCAGAGGCTGCCGCCTGGCACTTTGGGAAGGAGGATATGTCCTTCCAGGAGTGGATGAAGGCTGGGAAGCTCTGCCTTGGCCTGGACACACACCCCACACCTCTGGTGAGAGTCACTCCCCTAGGGTTTGTATACTGGAGCAGGGCTTGGGGACATCAATAGATATGAAACTTCCTGACCTTGCCCGAGCCATCACATGCCTGCTTTACAGTGGCGGTGATGGAGCACTCCCAGCCATCCAGTTCCTCCTCCTACAGAAAATGCAGTCATTTCCTTTTTTTCTCCCCTTTTGTTCAACATTCGGGAAGCAATGACTGGGCAACCACAGTGCCTAGGTCAGCGCTGTGGAGGATACAGAAGAAATAGAATGTACTGCCCTTTCCCCGGAAGGGTGAAAATGTGTTTGAGACAAGACTTTCACAGGAAGGATGATTAACTTACGAAGCAACAAATAAAAAGCATGAGAGGAAGGAAGGGGCAAACGAAGGGGGAACTTTTGAGGGCTGGAGTGATCAGGGTGGACTTCCTGGGGGAGGCAGGGCCTTGAATGACAGGTGAGGTGTGGTGGCCTGGTGAGTTTCAGTCAGGGAAACTGCTCCTCAAGAAGGGGAGGTGAGTGGGGCGGGGCTGGGCCAGGAGGGGATGCAGACGGACACCAAGCTTTTCTTTGAGCCTCATTCCCTGAAACAGTCTACCTTCTTTTAATGCAGCTTTTTTATTTTTGAGTAGCTCACCTGGTTTAAAATCCTAAAGGTACAAAATGCAGACAATGAAAAATCTC